>NC_052510.1:40833022-41189272 GCF_014356525.2 Nilaparvata lugens
TCATTGATTGAAAGGGGGGGGGGCATTGGTGTTATTAATAAGGAATACTGACAATGTAAGGTGAATCTCACTGTAGGTGAATTTAAACCGTTACACAAGCTCTAGCGCTGAAAATTCTCAAATTAAAATTCGATTAAGAAGCGTGCACCTTGCAAAATTTCCCCATTTGAATATCGCTACCGGACCAATAAATAGATTGTATTAAAATTGAATTGGGCTCATAACTTGTGTGCTGGGAGCTCGATTCAAGTAAGAATTACTTGCTGAGAGCTGAGATGCCTGACATGTTGCATTTAAATTCACTGCTGGTCTCGTCGACTACTTCTCTGTTTTACCGGTTCTTCTCCTTCTCCGTTCATCTCCTTTCTCTTCCTATCTTCTTTTATTTCTTCTTGTACACTTCCTTATCCTCCTATTTCTCCTTAACCTGCTTTTTTACCACTCTTTATATTTTTTATCTTTCATATTTAAATCATGGTTTCTTGATCCTTACCGAACTGCTATGTATTAACACACTATTTTGATGTTTTATACAACGTCAAGCAGTCATTGTGTTTTTGTAAATAAACAATTTTTTTCACTAATTGACTGGAGTACTTTCGGACGGCGTTCATTTTTATATTCCACTACAGTAGAACTACCTGTATTTATCTCCTTTTCTTTTCCTCCTACTTTCTTTTAGTCTCTTCTTCTTCCTCTTTCTTTCAACTCAATTCCTCAACGTCTTATACAGGTTTTTTCAATGTTCTCTTAGTTTCATCTTTTTTCCCCATTTCCATCTTATTCCTCCCTTCGTTCCTCTACTCCGATTCTCCAACTCCTACACATTCTTCTCTCTTATCTCTAAAGTTTTTCTTCTCTTCCTTTATACCCATTTTTCCTTTTTCCATTCATCTTTTCAGGCTCTTCTTACTTTCCATATTTGCTCATACTTTCAACAGTTTCTCCTCCTCCTCTCTACTAAATTCAATTATTTTGACTTTTTCTCTTATTCTTATTCCTTCTTCTCTCCTCTTAATTTTCCTCATCGTCTGTGTCATCCTTCAATCATCCATCTCTTATTTTCATTTTTCATTCTCTACTCTTCCTCCTTATTTCGCTTCTTTCCCATCTCCTCTCTTATTTCTTCTTCCCTTTGCCTTATTCCGATTCTCATCTCATCATTCTCTCTCCTATATTTATCTCTCTCTCCTCTGCTTTCTTCTTCTCCGACCTTCTCATTTTTATCATTGTCTCTCCTACCTCGTCTACCACCCTCCACCCTATTTACTTTACTCTTACTTCCTGCACTGTTCAGTTTTCATCTTATGTATTTCTCTCTCTCTTTCTCCCTTCTTTACCCTCTCTCTCTCTCTCCCTCGCTGCCTCTCGCTCTCTCTCAATCATGTGTGAATAATTATGCAAATCGTATGAGTGTGTAATTTTGTAATAGTTGGTGTCTGCTGGTTGCCAGCCACATATAATGATAGCACTGGACGTGGCCAGCAGCCGACCAATATATAATAAATGATTAGCGTCGCCCTCCTCGTTGATTAGGCTCTAGTTTATTGTGGCGTGAATTTCAACAAGTCGATCTGTTAATGGATTAGGCCTCAGGGCATCCAACAGCCTCACCATAAATTAAATAAAAAGCCTGAGGCATGTTTGAGGTAGCCTCACATTTCAGCACGCCTCAGGGAATTGGTTTGCTAAAGTGAGATTCCCTTTAAACAGTCACTATTGGTTGAGTGGGAAGCATTGATGCCATTCGTAGAGAAAGTCAACAGTTTGGAGTGAATCTCACTACATAGAAGTGCTCTGTGAGCCACAGAGTAAAAAAGAGTTGAGATCGACCTTGATTGGGGGTGACATAAAATGAACCCCATATGGGGCTCATGGAATAATGAACCGTTTCACTATTCCATGGTAGGGATGTATATGTATTGCAAAAATAGTATCGTATTAATTTATGATTCATAATATCAACGTTACGTTGCTTAGCCTGAGACGGACTTTGTTCTTTGGTAATTAATCATTTCAATCACACTATGCAACGTTCGTGATAAATAATTTTGAAAGCAGTTCAGAATTCAACTTATGAATGACAAATAGATCTACGTTGCTTAGAAATGATAATAGATGAGGAATATTGTAATTGTGATTACTGATTCTGATTTGGATTCAACTTAATAATTGAAAATGTGTGTAGAGAATAATTGAAAAATGAAAAAAATCTGTGGATTAACTTTTGATTGTATGATTTGTCTTATTACACCTGAGGGCTCGGCTGTCAACCAACTTCATCAGGCCATTACTGTAGTTAGATAGTTACATTTTTTTCAAATTGTTGTCAAGTCAAAAGAAATTCTATAATTTAGCATTCAAGTATTTCTTTCATGCCGTTGTTTCATCTCAGTCAACAAAAACATACAGCAGTAAAAGAAATGCACAACTTTTTCTCTCCTAGGAGATAAAAACTGATCGATTGACATCATAAAGTGTTGTTTCCAAAATGAGGGCCATTTATTTTCAACAGCTATAACTGTTGTTGAAGCATACATGCGGAAAATGTATGTTGTAATGCTCCTACATAAATATGTAGCAAAGCTGTGACTTGAAAGAACAAATACTGTTTGTATTGTTTCGTGGCACATCAGGTTGACATGAAATTCGAGAACAAAGTGGGACAATCATCACACAAAAAATCGAACAAAGTGAAAAAAGTATGTATGGAGTACGTTACAAAAAAAAAATGAATGAAAATCATTGCAGCCCAGTGGATGGGAGAGAAGATGATGATAATAATATTGAAAGATAAGTGATCGGTTTTTGATGAATACGTTGTTGTTCATTCATAAACGATGCGAAGGAGAAACAGAGAAGAATATAAAGATGACGATGTGGATGATGTATGAAGACAAGAGAAGAAGATTATTAGAAGTGGGATAAGAATGATGAGAAATCAATAGGAGAAAAGCATGGCAGAGGAGTGGGAGGAACGTTGGTAAGAAAATAGAAGACTATGCATAATATTTTGTTCTTGAACGAACAGGATTAATAGAGAGAAGGAGTGAGAGAAAGGAAGGAGAAGGATAATTGGTGAAATCGCCAATAAAAAAAGAGAAGGATAATTGGTGAAATCGCCAATAAAAAAAGAAGAAGAAGAATAAGCAGAAGAAGAAAGTCAATAATGATACCAAAAAGAAGATTCGAGGAAATGAAGAAAAATAATAGCATGAAGTGGGGAGAAAGGAGGAGATTAAAATGAGATGAAGAGGAAGGACAAGAAAGAAAAGGAGACATTATTAATGAGAGAGTATTGTAGAACATAGAAGAAAAAATGAATAAAATATATTTATTGATGTTGAAATGGAAAGTGATGATGAATTGAGGACGAAGAGAAGACGAAAAGAAGAACATTAGGAGAAGGAGAAGCCGAAGAAAAAGCCGAAAAAAGGACAGGAGGAAAATGTTGAGATTGAGAATGGTGGGGGAGAAGAAGGTTATGAGAGTTGGAGTTATGGATGATGAAGAAAAACTTGAGTATGTGGAGTGAAGGGAAAGTGAAGAGAAGGAGAAGCTGTGACGAAGAAAGAGAGAAGAGTGTGGTACGATAAAAGGGTTTAGAGCCATCCCATCCTGTGAAGAGATGGAAGAATAATAACGAAGCTTAACGAAGGCGGCAACAGTACACGAACGAAAAACATACAAAACGCAACATTTATAAATAATTTATTAATATTCTTGGAGAATCGTGTACCTTGTGAGTGCTCTGCTGTATTAATAAAATTGAAAGCAATTCGAGTGCTACGCGCTCAGATGCTCAAACAGGCTGTCTTAAAAACGATACATCGATCACCGAGACTTCGACAACAACTGAATTCGATATATCGAAGCCTGCGATTGGCTGCAGCACGATTCTCACGCATGTTGACAACAACGACCAATTAGAGAGCCGTGATTTAAGTCCACTCAACTTACTGGCACAAAGTAGAGCTTCGCGGACTTAGCCGTCGCCGGAGCAATATAGATTAAGCTCTTGGCGTTATTAGACTTGTATAACGTGTTTTACAAGCTATGAACAAGCCCACAACACTGGTAGCGATCCGGTATTAATTTTGTTTGTGTGGAAAACATCGTGGAAGCCTGTAAAATATACTTTGTAACTTGATACTGTATTGTTATAACGTTTGCGGTTCTCTCAACAGTAGCTGTGTTGTTGTGTTGGTAGATCTCTTCTCACTCAACTTCATATCTAGATGTGACTGTGTAAATTTAAAAGAAAATTTCTCTAAACGTTATAATTTTCTATTTCAAGTGAAGACTGTATTTTATACATGAACTTATAACCCAAAAAACTCTAGATTCCATTTTGACTCTCCTAACAGTTTGGTCTCTACCAAACCTGGGTTATTGGATTCGTGATTGAATTTATAAAGTTATGTGGGAAATCTTTCATTTCCAGTCTTCTTTGAACGGTCGAACTGATATTTTTAAAATTAATGAGATTGATGGATGAATGTGGGCTTATAGAATAGTTCGTTGTTTTAGTACAATAAAGAAACTCTAGATTAGGATACTTTATCCTAGGATATTAGGATACTGTATTTGGCATTCCGTGCGGGCTTTATTTATTAGATTGATAACTCATTGTTGAACTCAAAGTTATTCATATGAATCTATGCTATGATCCCATAGGCAATCTTACAATGCTAGTCAACATGAAACTCAATCTTCTGCTTGAAATTATTGCAATAGACTATATAGTAGAAAATTCCATAAAAATTAAATCAAACCTAGAATTTCAGACTTTGAAATGCTTATTTCTCTGAAACTTCATCTGATAAATAGAAAATGCTGCATTTATTAAGAAATTCCAGTTGAAACACAAATATTAACCCAGTAATAATGCACTTTTTGTCAGTAACTTTGCCCACAAATTCAATGAAAATAATGAGTGTGTCAAATTGTAAGTCCAAGTCCACTTGATAAGTGCTTCATAAATATTCAGTTGCTTTTCAAAAATATTACTGGATGCAATTAAGATAATGTTACTTCTCAATTAAAAATGACTGAAATTCATGCCCTGACAACAAACAAGTGATCGATCAAGATGGCAGTGGAGCGAGAAATTGCGAGAAACTGCGAGAAACGACGAGACATAGTCTAATCCAATAACTATAGAAATTCAACAAAATATGTATATACTTGTATGTATGATTCTTGAAAGGTGTAGGTATGAGGACTTTGTCCGACTTATTATTGGTTGAGTTAATTAAGTCCGGAGAATTCCCGGCGTGCTTTGCGAGGGATAAGCATGTCATTAGTGTAATACGGTGTAAAACGAAGTCCCAAGTCGCAACTTAAAAAGCGGCCGTGGCTTGCTGCCAACGCGATTAGCGCTTACTTGGCTGGACTTGTCTCTCTAATGCATTCAAAATTAATTTTTCTGCAAGACGCAATCACTCTCTGCGGACCGAAAGGGAAACTACGCTCCACCTGCAGCCACTAATTGCCCAACATGTTCCAAACGAACCTCAATCAAGAATGATCTGTTGAAATTGTAATGGATGATGGTAGATTTGTCCATCTAACTCAAGACTAAGTTTGTCCATCTCAAATCAATATTTGAATTGAGACAATCGTACAACTTAGTGTCTTGAACCTTTGTGTCTCGACAAAGTGTCTGTGAATCTTCTGTTATCAGTCTCTCAACTCAATTTATAAGAAAAAAATCATTTCCAGCATTCCTGACTGGCAATTAGGAGGTACTGGGTTCGTTTCCCGGGCTGACAAATAATTTTTGAATAGTAGCGCTCATCGAATATCCATCTAGCTGTTTACCCTGTTGTCAATATCTGCAGTGGCAGAAGTCTTACAGCATTAAATTTGGATTTTCGCTTAATATTAAAAAATATCATTTTGGTTTATTCATAATACAAATTTTCTGGTAAGATTCACTTCAGACTGTCAGCACTGGATCAATGGGGGGAGCTCAGAGAGAATGCTGGAAGTTTGAAGAGAATCATACTATACTTTGAAATTTTAGCAGAATTTTGCAAAATCCCAACCATTAATAACATCTAAGTTCTACGAAGCTTCCTTATAAATATATCATGAAAGATATCTTTCTCCTGCTATCTTCTTCAACAGCTTCTACGAGCTTTATTTCAGAAATTTTGAATGGAATTTGAACGTCATTCACAACCTACATCGTACTGCCAGAGAGGACTTAGTAATTTATAGCTATTTATTTTAATAATTTATTTAGCTTAGTAATTTATTACTTATTTTATCTGTGGTACTGCGTAGTACAGTCAGAATCAATCATTACTATTGGATACTTGAATCTAGCGGAGCATGGGCAGCAAATGCCTGTTGTTTTTACCTGCATTGTATCTATTGTCTATGAATAAATGAAATGAAATGAATGAAAAAGAGTAGATAAACGATATGAGCATGCACAGCAAGCGTAAAATAGATTATGGGTTTCCTCCCAAAATTTGATGATTATTTTTTATGATTTCACGATGAGTTTTCAGTACGTTAACAAGTGTTTCACTAACGATTGTTGAAAAAAATTGAAGATTCGATCAGTAAATTTTGAATTCAGCACTGCTCCGTCTTTATAATAGTCAGTAGAATGTTTGATGGTTTAAACACTGCAAGTTGTTGGATTACTAGTACATTGAAATACAATTGAAGTTCCTCGTAGAATTTTATTTCAGAGTGATATTTTGATAGTTGCAGAGTGATGTTTGTTAGTTCAAGATAATGAAAATCTTGTATCATTAGTACAATATTTTCAGTCCAAAGTTATTACTAGAATTTTATTTAAGATTGACACTTCGAAAGTGAAGTTTTCGTGTTAAGATTTGTTAAGATTATTAGAAACCTACCTTGAGCAATTGCGGTTTGATACTCGTTCAGGATCAGATAGTTGTCTTGTGAATCACTTGGAACGAGTCAAACGTTGGACAAATTGATGGTAGAGTTTGTAGTCCATTTTCGTTTGAATTGCAGTCTATTGCCTCCATCGCTGCTCTCTCCTCAAGGCAGTAATAAGTTTTGCAAGTCAATTAGACAATTCTATTCCACCTAGAACAGAAAAAATGAGGGGTTTGATTCTAAATTTCATCACACAGTTTGCATGAGCTCTGTTGCTTGAATTTAATAATCGAATTAATTGGAAATATTGTAATCAATACTTTAAACTCTTTCACATGGCACTGCATTTATCAACTTTACACCCCAACATATCATAACTTAATAGATGAATCATCATTGTTGAATTCCCCAATTTTTGAATTCAAGTCTCCAAACACTTTGTTCATCTCAGAAGACATCCAGTTGTACTACAGTTGTACTAAGTTGCATCTACTAAGGGTGGGAACAGAACGGTCAGGTTGATATGTAGATTACACCTCGCTATCGACATCTAAATATAGTATTTCTAGATCGATGAATCGAAATGTTTCATCATTGACTATTTAGTGGTATCGACATTTACCGCGACTTACGCGATCTTCATATTCTTTCCTCACTCGCCTTTAATATTTGACTCACAACTTTTTTGAACATGCAACTGTTCTGCAGTTGCATATCCTTATCACGTCAACTTAATTTTTCCTGCTACCATCACTTGTATCGTCTTGGTCACTCTTCTTTCTCATTATTTGATTTCCTGTCTTTGTAAGAAGAAATCTTTCACCCTCCATCTTATTTAGAAGTATTTGACAAGAGAGAGAAAGAGGGAGGCACTAGAGTTGGTTATGACAATACAGAGTGTGCAAGCAAGTGTTGAGAGTATAGAGGCTGGGAATGAGCGAGACAGTTCGAGAGACACCAGTGTGAGAGAGAACTAGGCATTGGAATAACTGCACAGATGATCACCGCCGCATCATTATCATGTGAGAGCTGTGACGTCACTCAGCCGCTTGCTTGCAGTTGTGCACGTGTCTTGATCCTGACCATCTGTCGCCAATATCTGGCGATTTTTGTCGCGTGCGACAAAGTCAACATGTAGCGTTTGTCGCGCTCAAATCGCTGGCGACAAAACGCCGGCGTCAGACTGTCGCTCACACGTCGGAAGCGTGTTCTGAATGCAACAGGTGTGGGCGTGAGTACCGGCCATATGTCGGAAGGTGCTGTTGTTGTTTTCTTCTTCTTCATCATATTCTTGTTCCTCTCGTTTATCTCTTGAGATCTGCACTTCCCAACTACTTCCTCATCTATGATATCTGTGGCGATGTCTTGTCTTTCGCTCATGACAGTATTACCTCTACAATTTTCTTTTTATTCTTCTCTTCCTTCTTCTTTCTCGTCATTTTTTCTTCTTCATCTTTTTAGCTTCTTTCCTATTACATTTGTTGTTTTCCCCTTCTCCTAATTATTACATTTTTTCGTAACATTTTCTCCAAAATTGTCTCTTCCCCTTCTACGATTATGTTCGCCTAATTTCTATCCTTTGTCTATCTTTATGTCGTTGTCTTTCTTCTATTTTCCTTAGTTCTATCCTTAATCTCTATGTTGTCTTCTTGTTCTCTCCCTAACAATAAAACTCCTACCATTGTCCCTCGTCATTCAAAAATTCTGTTTTTACATTCTAAAATAATTTCCATTCACATGTTTTGATTTTCTCCTTTTAACAATCCTTTCTCATTTCCTCACTTTTTCTATATTAGGTTAAAAAATAGGTTATGTTCTTACTGAGGAAAGTTAAAGTTCAAAGTTCTGTCCGAAAACATATATGAGCTAGAAATTTTGAATTTAGAATGATTAAAATACCAAATAATAGTCGAATATTGCACTTAATATCACCGCACTTTGAATAAATTAAGTTTTTTCAGAAAATTTTGAACCAAAAATATACACACAACTTTGCACTAGGCACAACTGTACAATTATCTTCTTCATCCTCTTCTCCACTCTATCCTCCTGTTTTCTCTTATTATTCTTTTTTTACATCTTCTTCCTGTATATTGACCTTTTTGCCTTCTTGTTCTCCTGCTTTCTCACTTTGTGGCGATCATTCTGTGTACTTTTCGCATTTCTCTTTTCTTTTACTTGCTCTTCTTTCTCTTCTCATTATTTTTGTTCTTCTTCTTTTTCTTCTGCTTCCTCTTCTTCTTATTAATTTTGCCTTTGATAAACTTCCTCTTGTCACCTTTCCGAATAGAATCAACAAATTTCACTTTTTTCTTCTCCAACGCAACAAAGTTCGAGACTAAATTATAAGGACCCCTGTGGGTCGCGGTCTTATTTTTGCCAAACTTCGGAGAAAAGGATGCCTTGAGAGAGACGATATAGAGGAAGAAGAATAATTCAGAAAAGAAGTCAAAGAGAACAGAAAAGAACAATAATAGATGAAGTAGAAAAGAAGAACATCTTTCGAAAAATTCGTGCCCAATGTGACAGACTAAATTCCGCAGTGATAAAGAACCTCTGAGGAGATTCACGTCAAACTGTCAGCGTTGACAGAACTCCATTCTAGTGCTCCTCCCCGTTCAGCCAATGCCAACTTGATCGAAGTGAATCACCCCATACTACAACTTAGTATAAACACACACACACACACACACACACACACACACACACACACACACACACACACACACACACACACACACACACTCACACTCAGTGCTGGGAGTTTTAATCGTGTTTTATTCTTCTGTTGTTTCCGATCGAACATCTAAGTTATCGAGAAGGCTTTGGTCGTATTTTGCGAGCACAGGTTGTTGTTTGGTCCCTCAGCATGCAAATAAACTTCCCGTGTCGAAAGCTGCACTTTCCTACAAAATTCTTTCTTCCTAGACTAGATTAGGCAGTCAGGCACGTGTTCATGTTATATCTTATAACTTCAGTGTTCAATATATCTGGGCAGGATTTCAGTGGTGTTGTAATACTTCAGTATTTTTGTCTCTCTTCTACTTTATTCTTTTTCTTCTTTTTCAAGGCTGAGATATTTTGTCAATGTGTTATATGGAGTAGAATACGGGTAGAGCACAAGTAGAGTTCTAGTTTCTATTAATGATCTTTGCTATTTTCTACCTGTAGAGAAAGATTGGACGGTCAACAGCATAAAGAAAATTTATTGAAACCGAATCGGCTCCGAAACTTCGATTAGTCCGCAAGCAAAATCAGAAAAACCTACACTAATTGAACGATTTTATCTTAGTCAGAGTTACCAAAACGAACTTTTCGCCTCCCAGTCGGTATTGCGAAAGTCGTAAATTAAACTGATTTGATTCAGCTCGAATAATCAAGTTCTTTTCATGGTGGAGAAGGAAGTTTAAGAATGAAGAAGAAAAGGGAGAAAAGTAAGCAGAAGTAAAAAGAATAACAATGAGGAGGAGGAGGAGGAGAAGGAGAAGAAGAAGAAGAAGAAAAAGGAGACAAACTGCAAGGAAAAGTTCATAACAGCCGACAAAAAAGAGAATAACCAGATGGAGAGTATACGAAAAGAAAACCAAAAGAGAAACCACGTGACTAGTAGAGTCAAAAGATGACAGGAAGGGAAGAGAAGTAGAAGAAGATGAGGAAAAATGAAAGGAAATTAAGAAATGCTAGAAAAGGAGAAGGAGAATTGGTAGAAAATGTACAGAAAAAAGAAAGGTGGGTAGTGAACAAGAAAGTAGAAGAATGAAGATGAGAAAAAGGAGAGGAAGAAGAATAAGAGGTGGAAGATGATGATAAATAAGAACCAGAAGAAGAAGCTGTTGAATGCTAATTACTGCGGAAGTGGCTATCGTATCCAACTTGAATGCACGACGCTGATGACTACAGAGTGTGTGTCTGTGTGCCTAAGCGACAGTCCGGCTGTTGCTTCTTTCCAATTTATTTTATTCGATTTCATTAGTTGCTTTATTTTTACTCGCTGATTATTTCTTATTGGTCGTCTAATTGCTGTGGGAAATTAAGTCGGTCCCACGCTTTTAAAAAACGCGCTCCACCTCAACCTATCACGACTGTATTCCCGTTTCATGCAATCATTTCTTTGAAAATTGGTTCGTTTGATAAATAATTCAGGGGATGGAATTGTATGTGATATTCCAGAGTTTAGTTCATTCGTTCATAATCTATGGTAATTGAATAGAACAACTCGAAATTGTTACAACTTTATTGAAAAATTGAGATTCTAGTCAGGTTGCAGTTACACTATTACACTATTTTCAATGTCTACTACTCTCAATCTTTCACGCTAACACTATCTTCAATATCTGATGAACCCTGAAGCTCAGTATTGACAATAGTGTAGTAAGCCTAATTAAAACTAGAATCTTTATTTCGTGATGAACAATTAGGGATTGATGATGAACCAGCAACCGGAAATAGAATCTAAATTTTTCAAGAAATTGTACATAATGTAACAACACATCAGCAACACACTAGAATATCAATTTTAAATCTTTGGTGATTGATGAAGAATGGATAGTGAATATTGTACTAAGGTATTGCAGACTATGACAGATCAAATATACTCGTAGAATCATCCTCAGTAACGGAATTTATTCATTCACAACATAATATGACAATATAATCAGAATAAAGTTGACTGTTCACTGAAAATTTGCTATCTCAATAGAAACTTTCTCTGTTTCAACTGATGATCATAATGATACCGGTGTCAATCTGCAGGGACATTCTTTTAGGCCTTCATAATGTACATCCAGAACACTAGATATGGTATAGGCCCACTCATGCCTCTTTGAAAACTATATACTTCGGTATTCTAAGAGGCATGAGTGGGCATATACCATATCTAGTGTTCTGGAGGATTTTTGTTAACAATCAAAACACCACGAGGCTACAAAAGCACAACGAACTTTTTGTCAGTTGTAACTGAAGAAGCCGACAAAATTCGATAGTGGGCCACTTGATACCTACCAAACATAACCCAAAAGTCACGCAAACATCTTCCCAACATTTTGTTCCAGCCTGGTGACATTCCTGACTTGCGGTAGCCAATAATTATGATTACTATTTTTATGATATGCTTCCGAGATCAAAGCTCGGTCATGGTCAAATTAGCAAAACCGGGAAGCTGATTGAGTTCAAACTAGTTTGTCGGAGATAACCAGTAGTCTTGGGGGTGTTCTCTCACGTTGGAAATTAATAAAAAATAATAAAATTAACCGCAAAATCAGAAGCTCAGTACACATTGACCGCAAATCATGTCAAAGGCACGCACGGAAATCGGAGAGATGATACCACGCGAAACAGACCGAATTTAATCTTGTTTTCAGTGGTAAAGTCGTCTCAACTTAACACAGAAGCAAAACGCTATCTTGTACTCAATTTACTTAATATCTTCATCTCTAAATAATTCTTGTATAGGTTCCTGCTATTGGTTCCACATGATTTTTTCAAGATTCATGATATGTTAGCTGTGTGTATAATCTATTGGATGGGGCGAACAAATTCGATATATTTGGAATTACAAGTAGAAAATAGGATTTTTCAAAAAATTATATTTCTAAATTCTAATAAATACATTTTTTTCACTGAATATATTCCCGATTTGCGAGATTCGTGATTTTATGACATGTGGAAGCAATTAATAGCTTAAAATTACAAATGGAATGCGTAATGGATACTAAGTTCATGACCGAATTTTTTATTTAAACAAACTTGAAATACATTAATGTATTTTGTGTTGTTGTAAAGTTGAGGTTGTGAAGTTGTCGTACTTTATTATGTCTAAACAATGTATCTCTTGCCAAATACATTGGAAAAAATCTATTCAATGCTGATTTACACCAACCAGGATCAACTGTTATCAATAAGCTGATTGTAGGTACTCAGCATCATAGAAATTTTGGATTAAAATTTAAGCTTACTTCAATAGAGTCAACCAATACCTGGTTACTGGCAAAACTAAATGTACCTACCCTGGAATAAAATAATAATCTACTCTCTGGATACTGTATTACATCCTAGAATCAAATCAATATAATCTATCCAACACAAATTACCTTAAGCCGTTTGTGTATCAGTTTATTCTGGAATGACTCACTTAACTCAACCAGCAAACTTTCCCTGCATACGAACGTGAATTTCAAGTACTTAACGGTATCAGCAGTGCTTGCATTTCAATGCCGAAGACAAGGATTTCAGCGCAAGACAGTCAAAAATACTCTTATAGCATACTGGGCGGCGTAATTCGTAACACAATTGATTGAAAAAGAAATGTAAAAATAAAATGAAATCAGTAGCAGCAGCAATTGAACGCATTCCTGTGCGTTTCGGACGCGTACGTCACAATCCATCAGGGACTCGATTCGTGAAAAAGTCTTGGAACAATGGTCGTCGTCAGAGGAATGAGATCGCGACTTTTTTCGAAAAGTATTCTACTTTTTATTTTTGCTACAAACTTAAATCGATCGCTGATTGAAAAAGTGAGTGGTCAGGTTTATGTGGCTTGCAGTTGCGTTTCTTCTGCACCACCCTCGTTCAAAATGAGACATTTCTTGCAAATATAGAATGAAATAGATAGAGCCCATTAGATCTTCAGAGTGATTAGAGTTCTAGGATCATATATAATCTGTGAGACTTGTTACTATGAGGTCTAAAGATCTCCTCTCAATAATTGTTAATTCAATCACTTCATAGATCTCAATGCAATGATCTCAACGATCGGGGAAATTTTTTTAGAGCTCTCTTGTAAGAGCAAATCAATATTTCAATTTTTTCCCAGAGTTCCATCTTATAACTCCTATAGAGGGGTAATTATTCGCTGTTAATTTCATACACTTCTACATTATTCATTCATGGGTGTTGGAAAGTCAATGATTTCTCTTCAAAAAAGTGTAGTAATGGATGTTTTTCAATACAGTATTATCATTTCGTAGAGTTCCATTCATATCCATTTATTCCATAGGAATGGAAACACATATAGTTGTACAGTCCTATGATAAACACCTATTCGTAAATGCTTTAATCACATTTTTAGAAATATCAACTACGTTCGCTCTATGATATTAGGCCCAATTTAGCCTATTTTCCACGTATCATGTGTCAACAAGAGAATGCTTATTGAAGCAGAGGTATCATTCTGAAACCAACCTAAAAATAAGTTCTTAGATGGCGAGGGCGGAAAATAACATCAAATGGAGTGCGTCCAAAAGTCGACCCTAAAACAAGCAAATGCCAACCAAGGAGAAGATTGTGTGCTTCTTGCCTCTTTCAACATGCCTCACAAATGCTTGCAATGAGGCATGCCCTCTGAAGACAGATTATTGAAAAATATATACAAATTCAACACCGCTCTATTGAATATGTATTGATGAATAGCGTTTCTGTTCTCAAGTGACATTTACGTTATTAAGTCAGAATAAGTAAGTCTTATAAGTGTATTAGTAAGCCTTGAATCAGCTTATCATACATGCATACTCAGCTTGAGAGTTGTTGAGTGTATGAGAGGGCCGATTGCGCCCCAACTTCGCTCTCTAGAAAAAATGTGAGTATTGTGTGTATCTAAATGGGCAATAATGTTGAACAAGTCTTCCAAATAGCGAAACGAACGGCTTGTAGATTTGTGATACTGTGGAAGGTGAAGGAACTATGGAGGTAACAGATCAGTTGAAAGTGAAGCTGAGCAATCGATGTAAAGTCTTGGTATGTTATTTTTCGAAATAAATAAATACACTAAGGTAAAACGTAAAGGTGAAGATAAAAGGTATTTTAGAACGGTTTTTTGGTTGTTTATGAATAGAACTTGGAACTAACTGTTCATATTACAGCATCATATCAGAGAAAAATGATACTAGTAGACGGTATCTTCACTCTATGATTATATCAAGGTATAAGCTATTGTGCATTCCCTTGGGTAGAGTAATTATTGTATTATGAATTAATGTATAACACCAAAGGTGGGTATTTTTAAACGTGTTCTCTACGAAAGTATTATCATTCAGTAATTGAAAAAAATGAATCTCCATTAATAGATGAATGAAAATCACAATCTTTAAGGTGTTGAATACCTTGAATCGTCCCTCTTGAAATTCCAATTCACTGATATTTATTGAAATTACTAGATTACCCGGCGAACTTCGTACCGCCAAAAAGTCAATGTATCACACTTGACTTTATTTGGTGAATCATGAAGACAATATTTTTTTTTATTTACATCTCAATACGGACTTCCTATGTGCTTGAAACTACTGTACCGTTTTAATACCAGTAAACAATTTTATCACAGAGTGACGTGTTTATTACAGCTGGTAAGTTTAGATGCTAACTCATATTATCACAAAATGATCTTGAATCATGATGATCTTCCCGTTCTACGTTAGCCGCTCGGCCGGCAATTTCGATAACATAGATCTGTCAAATGGATTAATATATAATTATTATTGTCTCCCCTATTAAAATTCTGGTCAGAAACCATCCCCAATATTCACACAACATATTCCCAAAGTTTCATGCCGTTCTGTCAAGTAGTTTTCGGGAACAAACAAACTAACACACAAACAGACATTCATTGACCGAGCGTAGTGAGGTCTAAGATTCAAGTCGACGGTTTGGCATTTCTCTTAATGTTTAAATGTTCATATGTTGCGCATTTACGGCGAAACGCGGTTGTAGATTTTCATGAAATTTGACAGGTATGTTCCTTTTTTAATTGCGCGTCGACGTATATACAAGGTTTTTGGGAATTTTGCATTTCAAGGATAATATAAAAGGAAAAAGGAGCCTTCTTCAAACGCCAATATTAGTGTGAAAATCAGACTATAGAATTATTCATCATAAATCAGCTGACAAGTGATTACACAGAATGTGTGGAGAAGCCAGTCTATTGCTGTATTTGCATAAGGTTTATAGTTTCAATCAGGTACTTGTGGATGAGAATACTGCGTGAGGTGTACTGTTCACAGAACTACTAGTGTAGAGATTGTGTATAAATAATAGTAATTCACTCTTCTCTTGGTTACAAAGTCTAATAAAGGATTATACTGAAACGAAAATGGCTTATAAAAAGAAATAAATTAGTATTATTAGAATTCTCCCTGATCACATAAATAGTCCTAGCTTGTTAAATGTAGCTCGTGCTAAAAGCTTTTACAGGGCATTCCATACAGCCGTGCTTCCTTGTAGTGCTAACATACCAAGAGGTAGCACTCGCTGCAGGGTACAAATCAAACTGGAGGGCTCCTTCAAGGGCCGGGGAGAGGTCAAGGGAACCTTGAATTGTTGTCATCGGGCGAGTTTATTATATCGATAGTCGACAATCGATCTGTCGATAATATACACCACCAACCAGCTCGACCGCATTCTAGCCTCTCTCTGAGTTCTTATTCTTTTCCAATCTTCCGCTACTCTCTTTTTCTCACTTACCGCGAACTTTATCAGCCTGTTCCTTCTTCCCTTATCTTTCTTGATTTTCTATTTTGTCTTATTCTTTATTAGCAAACTTCTACTAGCAATCTCACAATACATAATCGCTTCCCCTTTATCGGTCTCCTTCTAGCGTTTTCTTCTCCTTCATCATTATTCTCCTCTTATTCCCTCTTTTTTCTCATCTCTCAGCCAACTTTATGAATCTGTTGCTTCTTCTTCGATCTTTCTTCTTCCTCCATTTTGTCTTAAATATTATCTCTCACTAGGAATGGTAATATCTACATTATCTCCTTTCCTATATCGTTCTTCTCATTGCCATTAGCTGTTTGATTCTTTATTCTTCACCCTACCCCTTATCATTCGAAGCTAATTATATCAACCGTTTATCCTGTTTAGTGTGTCTTACTTATATTAGTATTCTTCCCTCAAGTTGAACTAATTCCATTCATAACTTTTCCTGTCTTTCATTTCTTACTGTCTTTCATATTACTGTGGATTCTTATTCCCCATTTGCAACAAAATCATGTATCTTCTCCCTCCTCAATCCTCTCTATCTATCATTTCTCTATCCTCTGTTTCACTTACCATTAAACTTTATCATATTTTCTCCCTGCGTCCTTGCGTTTCTCCTCCTAAAATCTCTTCCGATCCTTCTCTTTTAATTTCCTTCTTATCCAATTCTTCCCCTTCTTCTCCAATTCTTCTTATTCTTCTTCTCCTCGACATTTTTTCTCATTTTCTCACTATTAGCACTCTTTGTCGTTTGCCCAACTCCTGTCTCTATTTACCTCTCCTATTTCCTTATTTTTATTTCTCTTTCACCTTCATTCTTATTCAATTTTCTTCTATCCTTTTATATTTCTTGTCTCACTTCCCAGCAGACTTCATGATTGAGTCTTCTTCTGTCTTTATCTTCTTCCTTTTCTTACCTCCTCCAATCGTCTATTTGTCTCTTCGATCGTTCGATGCATCTTTTTCATCCTCCTACGCCCCTACTACTTCTATTGTAGCCTAACTGGTCTCGACTTGTAGTCAACTAATTCAATTAGTTTCTTTTCTGATCGAGATATTTCTCTCCTCCAAGATAATTTTCTGTTTTTAGATGAGCTAGGTCGGATTGTACATAAATGAATGAGTCTGTTATTGATGGTTTTTACGAGTTTGTTATATAGTTATGAGCTCGATATCATTATTTCTGGTAGTCCAGTCAAGTACTGCTGTTTGTACAGTCGTTGAATAATATTGTGTAGAGGAAAATAATAATGTTTGTGTTGATTTTTTCAAGCAAGGTTTCTATGTATTGTGTAGAGCAACACTATATTTCACTGTACATCACATTTTTCAAATAATGAGGGGGAAATAATTGAAGTATTGCTTTGGTAGACATTAGAGTGGTTTTGCTTCTTTATGGAAGATACATTTTTTCTATTTAAACTATAAGACAAGGCTGTGATCATCAGTTACTCTTTTATTGTTAATATACAACTTCCAGTAGCCAAATTATTAGTTTTGACAGTATATCAATCAACTCATGATAGATGTACACTTCATTTCTATTAATCCTCTGCAAGAGTTGCAATAGTTTGCAGTTGCATTGCTTCTGCAATATTCTACAGAATAGCGTTCTGCTGAAGTATTCCACGATGTACATATTGTAGAAGTGAGGCTTGTGTTTCAAATCCTCAAAATAATTCTGAACTGTCAATGTTCTAGAACTGCAAAGTTCTAAACTTTCAAAGCCCTGAAGGGCCTGAACTTTCATAGTTCAAAACTCTATCACTTCACCAACAATGCTGCCCAATGATCAAGATTTATATTTCTCAAGGATGTTTGCGAACTTGTGATCCATTATCAGAAACAACTTATTCGCCCTGACTGCAGCTTGAAGAATTCGATTAGTGTCGTTCGTTTGTTTTAGAATGAGAATATTTTCTATATCTTTTCTATGTCCAATTGGACATACTGATGAATTTAAATTTACATTCTAGCAACTGAACGGCTCAATTTCCACAAACATTCGCCACTTTATGAACCTGTCAACTTGACAATCATTGAAATTTCACAAGTGAACTGAACTCGATACAGTTCAGTCTGTCAAAGACCCGAGTCTCCGGCAATACTGTTTCTTATCAATACATCTTCGAACGAAACCCTTGGTGATATAAAAGTGATGTTACCGATCATGAACAGTTGGAAAACGGCAACAAAACTCGAATTGTTGTCGCGGTTTGATTTGGAATTCAGAAGGCGCACGCTCCCTTATTATTACCGGCACTCTGTGCCTTGTTTTCAGCTTCTTTTTTCTGTATGGCGGCCTACAAATACCTGAATTGCATTGCACTTTGAGTTTTTTTCTGCAGTTTTTTGTCTTTCCTACATGCACTTCTGATCGAATTGCAAATTGCAAACTGCCAAGGCTGTGGGAGTTACAACTCTTAGTAGCTGGTCAATGTTGTTTGTTTGTGCTGTGAGAACTAGAGGCGGTTTTTGTAAATTGATTTATGGATGTGATCCTTATGGATTTGATAAATCCTGATGGATCTTATCAATATAAATTGCAACGCAGTAGATGCTTTAGAGAAGGATGGTGATAGCATAGAAAAAAAAATAGATACTTTCTCTATTCTTATTTCATGGTGATAATGTAAGTACCGTTGAGGCAACGAATAGAATAAAACAGTTAATACGGTGGACTGAAGAACTAGTAGTTCTGTGGACAGAGTAAATCCTGTATGTATGTCGTTTCGGCGAGGTATCGGCGTGAAAACGGCTAGTTGGGATTGATGTATCAAAAATGCTAAAATCAAAAGCTAATCTTCTTCAAAACATACTGGCAACAGTTCAGCCCGAGTTGAAAGCGGAGAAAGTTTGAGAAAAAATACTATGTTACTTTCAGCTATTAATTGCATGCGTCATTGCGCATTGATTTTTACGGTAATATTGGCTTTCGAAGGTGACTCCTTTTCATATTGTATTATCCTTAAAATGCTAAAATGCAAAATTTCAAAAAACCTTATATATACGTCGACACGAAATTGAAAAAGGGGCATACCTGTCAAATTCCATTTCCACGTTTCACCGTAAATGCAGAACATAAATATGAATTAAAACAGGTAACACACGACATAGATAGATTAAAAACACTTAGAAACTTACATTATTGTTTGGAAATTTTCGACGTGCTGTGTCGTCTTTTTCAACCATGTAGGGAATGCTAAATAAATATAAACATATATAAATATAAACAAATAAACATAAAGAGAAATGCAAAACCGTCGACTTGAAACTTGGACCTCACTTTGCTCGGTCGATTAGTACTTCTATATGAATCAGTGGTTGTGACATTGTTGTGCTTCCAACTGTAGTAGATATTGTCAATGGATATATTGATCATCAGTAACTCAATTTCCGTGATATTATTAAAATTTGATTTTATTTCCCAATCTCATTGAAATAATTATGTGGTAGACTGTTGGTCGTTCTGAATTTCAAATGGGTTAATTAATATATTTATTTTAGTTATTCCCTGGGAATCTCTTGTAAAATGTAACACCTCAATAAATCCACACAGAGACTGAGAGATTTCTAGAGGGGGTGATATTGTGATTGATCAGATGCACTCTCCCTTGAAATAATAATGATCATGTAATAGTATTATAATAATACAAGTAATTGAAATCTACTCACCATTGTCTTAGAATGTGCAACGCTGAGTTTCAGGAATATCTGAAAATAGAATAAATCTCATTATTTTTTTTCAAATGATTCATTCCAAGATCCAATCACCATATAATAAAGTACATTGTCATAAAGTGATAGCATACTAAACATTTTTTATATAATGGTAAAAATTAAAAAATAGATTGTTGATTCTATTATGATGGAATATGTTGAGATGAATTAAATTCATGCATGAAACTGAACATTGAATTCAAGAATCAAATGAACATATCTGTCGCAACCTATTACACATGCATTTGCCTATCTTTTGCCTAAAAAATCAACTTAAAAAATGTCAAACTAAAAAATCAACATATAAAATTTTAAACTAAAAAATGCATATCTCATAAATACAGTACTAAAAGAAATTTAAATTCTACCAGCAATCTTGAAAATTGAATTGAAATGTCACATTATTTAATTGCCTTTAGGGCCAAGAAATACATCTTATTGAACAAATTTGAAAGCAGCTTGTGGTGATAGTTTGTCAGCAAGCAGAGCTGTATTCTTTGTCAAATGATGATATATTTCAACATTAAAAAAGATTGCACTAAAGAATATTATTTTATAGTTCAGGTAACATGCACAACAAAATCTTATATACGGTATTCAGATAACATATATAATTGAGATTATGATTCAAATATCCTCAACCAATCACTTTATACTAATCACCTACAAAAAAAAAATGTTTCGAAACCTTTTGATCTCCCAATCTTCTTGCAGTTTACAGTTTGATAGTTTCATGTCACAAGAATTAATTTCCTGAAGCCTGCAAATAGACCTCACATCTCATTGAAAGTGATAGCTGTTTACTTCCTTTGCAGAATGATCTGTCCATTGACCAATATTCAATTTGATCGTTTCATTTGACCTTAATTCAGTGTGTTTTCCCATAGTGGGCGATTTGAATTCAGGTGATGTGATGAGGCCGGATTTCCTTGATTAATTTCAGCACTTGAAGAAGATGGAAATGCCTTACAGGTAGTCCGAAAGCCTAAAGTCACAAGCATTAGCAACCAACGGATAGTATCGAACCATAAAACCTAAAAGTCACTAGTATTTGCAGCTGAAAGAACACTTTCTAAATATCATTAAATTTAAACGTCTTAAATTCCTGTAAACGTTTCAGGACCTGTAATTTATATTTTGCTAACGTTTGATCAATTCTGGTAAATTTGGTTTAATTAATCGCTGTCAATCAACGTTTCAGTGCAACTTTTCTCCACTCGATTAATTGCCATCAATTGATGCATCAGTACTAATTCTATATTAATGATCTACTGATTAAAAATTTAGTCATGATGAGAGATTAAGTTTGACTTCAAAATTACACTCAGTCTTTGAATTTTTTATGAGTAATGCAAGACCAATATCCTTCAAAATATTGAATTGATTCAATATAATCATTTGGTTCATATCACTCAACTAGTTCTCATCATTCAATTAGTCAAGTTTCTTTCATAGTTGACAAATATTCACAGATAAGTTTCGAATACTCATATTTATATGTTTTCTCCTTAAATGACACTAGATTCTAAAAATATCAATATCGTGCACGTCGAAGCCCAAATTTAAATTTTCCTTCTAGATTTTTCAGTACTGAATGTTGAAATTTCATTCATGGGACATGAATAAATACCATATTATGTTAATAGAGAACTATAATCTAGAGAGACTACTTCTTCGAAAAAGATATACAGTACAACAGTAGTTAAAATTGGCAAATAAATTAATAACTAGTATAATTTTGCCAGGTTGGCATTAAGTAGAGGAAGGTTTCTAAACGAGATTTGAGTTCTGTCACTTTATTAGGTAAGCACCAAGTTTAAGATCTCATCTATACTATGATAAAGGAAAGAACTGGCTCGTACGGGATAGGAAAATTATGTTTGACGCATCATCACGTCTAAAATACTGGACTGATTAACTTGAAATGTTTCATATAAATGTTTAATTAACCAGATGGATGGAAGGATGGTTCTAAACCTATTTCAAACTCTTCAAGATTCCAATGGGTAATGTTTTCAGTTTGTCAAGTTTTAAAATAGACCCTTGCGGAGCACGGGTAACCTGCTAGTAAGAAATAAGCATCATGTGTAGAACCGTTTATTCTTTCTCAAGATTAAATTATGTTGAATACAAACTCGAAGTTTGGCATACTATTCTCACTGCCTACATAGCAATGTTCAAGTATTCAAAGAAGATGACATTCCAGCAGTGAATGAGTGGTGGGGGGAGGTTCATGACTGATTCTTTTTAAATCATGTTCAATATCCAATTACCTAAATAAGTTATCGAATATTCATGCATCGTGATATTAGGAAGCGAAAAATCCAGAGATTCAGCAATGGAGAGATTAACTAATACATGATTAAAAACTAAAATTGAATGAAGACAATAAAGCTTAACTTACCATATTGAAAAATTATACAATTTCCGTAGGCTTTTCAACAGTATTGAGTATCATTAGAAATTCGGTGCAGACAACAGGTCCATACAATAATTGATGAATTATGGATGCTTGAGAAATAATTACAAATAAGCTCTCTTAATTACCTATTGAAAAACAAATTCACCTCCCACATGAATCTAAGGCTTTTAAGTGTGGGTGATGAGAAAAGGCTGCAAAAGCTGCGGTTATGAATCTCAACAATGATATAATAGAATTTTTAGCAATAGGCTAATCCAATAAGAAATCGAACTATACTCTGCTGAATATGTATTTTATTCTATAGTTTCATTGATCTTGAGTGTCATACTTGCTTCATGTATTCTACATGTATTAGTCATTTTCATCAATTTATTATTAATCGCGAATACTAATATTATCTACCACTATCTTCCATTAATCAACATCATTATCATCCTATTATAGGAACTGAAACATTAATTTTATTTTATTTATGTACTGTAGTTTCATCCGTTAAGCCTTGCTCTCCAATAAGTTTATGCAGAGTATAACTGCCTGACAGGGGGGACCGGGGAAACAATTACAATGGTTCTTATGAGAGCGTTCACATTCTCAATGTGCCAATGTGTGAACACTCGCATAAGACCCCCAGGTATCCTCTTTCTCCTCCGCTGAGAAGAAATTCATAGGGAACCAGAGCTTTTCACTAAACTATTGTTGATAAAACCTCTAGAATCAATCTATAGATAGTCTTATTGACTTCCACTAATTTCAGGTGTAAACTATGTTGTATAAATCATAAAATATTTAGTCATAAAATATCTCGAGGTGTAAAAAGTCAATGATTTAAAAATTTTAAATTGCGTTGAACCTGTTGCCTGTCGATAACTTCACTAACGGTTGAAATGCCTGAAATTTTCTGCACCAATAAACTCTTCATCTTACTGATCAATCGACTACTGGGCATTCCAAATTTGAGAAAAATGCAGGTGACAACTTTCTACCGGCTCTGATTGGCAGCGATAATTCTAAATTTGAAGCACCCAGAAGAATTTTAAACCACAGAAATTGCCTTTAAACCTATCAAATTCGACTTACACACTCGTCAACTTTGTGTTTTAAGATTAGCTGTCTTCAATTTGTTATTTACAATAGCGTTCGTTAGTCTTGTTAGGGAAGATTGAGATAACCTGTGGATTTTTGGTTGTTTCCTCTTATCTTGATAATCTTTGGGAGTATTGGATTTGTGTGGCACCTTTGGTTTCAGCTTGACTGGGAACTTTATCGCTTGCAAGAATGTTGAATGTGTGTTTGGTTGATACTGAATGAGAATTCCACTAAGTTGTTACGACTCTTGGATCATTCCAAAAAATGTACTCACAATCTAGTTGTATTTTGATAAAATTTGTGGTGTATCTTGTCACGTTATTCTTTATATTTAAATAACGATTAGCCTCCTGCTTGGCATCAGTCGGTAAAGCATGAGATTTGATATAATTAGGTCGTGGTTTTCTAATAGTATTCAGTCTTAAAAAATCTTGATAGGCCTAGATATGGGCTTCTCCAATAACTCTTGTAATTCAATAAATAATAAATATATATATAAATGATACTTATACTATAGAGTTGAGGAATAAAAAATAAATTGCACACCATGAAAGTTTCATACATATATTACATAAATAATGCAAAGATCAATCGAGGCAAAAAATATATATAGAGCGATAAAAAAAATATAATATAAAAATAGAACAATAATTGAAATCAATAAAAATATCACAGGCTAACTTTATATTCTAGATTTATGGCACGAATCATTACCATGTGCCTTTATCTTAAAATCATATGCATTCTGTTGCATGTAGTTGCGATATGCGCTTGCTAATACTTGTCGACTTGGATAATTCAATCAAAAAATGTGTGCTCTAAGATCAGCTTGATAAATTAGCCACTAATAATCCAAATATATATATATATATTAAAATCTCTAGTATTTAGTAGATTTATTTGTATCGAATATATATTTTTATCTCAGGGTGCAAGATTCGGCACCTGACGGAATAGGTAGAGCCATTCATCTAGTGAATTAGAACTATAATAAATTATCGCAAATTGTATTGCAAAAAATTAAATATTATATGCATATGTTTTAATAGCCTAGATTTTGTACTTCTTTGATTTAATAGAATTTTCTAAAATATTGATCTATATTTTTCTTTCAATTAAATACCTTTAATACTAATTTTACTTGCGCAAGTATTACTCTTATTAATTTCTCAATTTATAATAAAACCCTTTCGGCGAGCTAGCTTTGATCATCAGATTAATTCGAAGCACTAGGGCGCCCATCACTAATTCAAATTTAATCACTCACGTGTCGAAAATCTTCTTGTAAGCCGCCGATGTCGATCCAACTCCATGTGGTCCGGGAATATGGTAGCCGGAATCGTCTCCTCCAAGGGGTTATAAGTTTAATTCAAAATGAAAATGACTTCTGCTTCACAATAGCATCACGAAGTCTTTTAAGAAATTTAATAATTTACTTTAACTTTAACTTTTACAAAATCATTAGTAAGGTACTTCGCTCTAAAATATTTGGGGTCCTCTTATGGTGGCATTTGGCTGGCGAGTGCTGGTTCTTCCTTCTCAAGTTTTACAGATCCTCTTTCCGACTTTCAAATTAGCATAAAATTTAAATATCTTAGTCCTCCGCCATTTAGGTTCAAATAGATCTTACAAAAAATACCAAAATATTGCTTAGATTATATGATTAATAATTTCTTTGCATTCGAGCCATATCGATAACATAGATTACACAAATTTTAACACAAAATCTAGTACATTTATATAAATATATAGAAATATTTTTGAACTGGCCTACAGTTGCCGCCTATTAACTGCCGTTTTACTATTGGTGCATGCAAATTTTATTCGGTATTCATGCGCCTGGTAACTCTTATTTCCTGAATACATTAAATTATTTTTATTTGGTTTTTTATTTATGCTCTTTGCATGCTAGTTAATATTCTATACATTAATATTAATTCCATGCTACCTAATAATTAGCCACGTGGACGGGTGTTTTTTCATATTGCACACCATCTGATTGCAATAAAGCTCTGCCAAGGGGTTTTGGTCAGATTCTACGTTCCTCGGTTTGATCGATCTCTAGGTCACCGATCCGTGAATACATGTACATAACCTCAATCTTCAAATATTTTATATAATAATCTATTTATGAGCAATAAACTTCCTTCAAATCCTTTTTAGGTTCTTGTACCATTTAGCCAGAACAAGCTGATGCTATCTAATCTTAGTTATTATCTATTTGGCGATATTAGCCAGTTACTTTATTTCAGACCTATTACTGTTTCTGTTAGGGCTTTTTGTCTACCCAGATTTATATGTTACACGCGCCCCTGGGTTTGAATTCAAAATATTTGAGAATCACAATGTTTTTAATGAAAACCCACCCTTCAATACATCGATATACACTATACTTTATTTATAAATTATACTCTCATACTTCTATCACAGTTCGCAGACATATTTGCTGCATCTCCTTTATACCTTTATCAAATACAATAACAAATTCTCCTCCTCAACACACATAAAATATCATAAATATAAACTTCTAAACGTACTCCTCCTGACAACACTTAACATATAGTAATTTTTAAATTCGCCGCTTGCAGGGCCGCCAACCTAACTACACACATTTCATAATTCTCACAATGATTCCTTTTAGACAATAATTTCGATTCACAAAACTTCTGGGCTTATATCTTATAGTATTTCTTAGGTCTTAATATAAATAATTTTCTATACATCAGGTACAATACTTTTCTTTTGCTAATGGCTCTTTGGTTTTGGTAGCTGGTATTCACTTTAAGTCTTTTTCAGGTAACAAACGTGGCATAATTAAAAGTAATAAATATAAAACATATAAATAAATATATCGACATTAATAAATATAATAAATAACAATAATAAATAACTTTTTGGGTACAGTATTTCTTTTTATAAACATATGTTCAACAGACGTCACATATTTGATTTAGGTGGCTTTGCTCAGCTGGTCGCTGTTCTACATTTCATAGTGCTACATGTTACATCAGAATTTGCTGTCGACTTTCATAACTAACCTAACTGCTCAATTTTTCTCTTAAAAAGGTAATTAACAAATTTTAATTTTATTATCCCCGCTTGTGTCCTTTTTTATCTGATGTATATAATTTAATTACATATTTAAAAATTGTTCTTTTTCTTATTGCAGGCTTCTAACGGCTGGAAGGAATTAAAACATTGGATTGTTGCCACGCGGTCCTATACCAAGATTAAATTTATTAAGGAAGGTTAGTAATCGGTTTGATAATAATGTTTTCCTTGATTTCTTATCATATTTATTTCAAATTCAACGATATTGCATGTGGAAATGTTGTGATTTACTTGCATCTTCTTGCATTCTGTTTGTAGATGTTGTAGGCTGGTGAGGTTATCTGCTGTTGATTTGTGAGGCTGTCCTATTGATAACTTATCCTTCATAAATTTAAAGCCCTTGTATCCGGTGTATTCCTTTAAATAATTCCAAGCTTCATTTATGATAATTCCTTTCAATCCATTCTTATTCCAATCATCATGTAATTTTAATTCATCTTTCCTCTTATCTTCATTTAATATTCTTGATCTCTGTTCATTATAAATCATTATGCTCAAGACAATAAACATTTTTATAATATTAGCTTCCCAATTATCAATAATAGATTCTTTCAATACCAACAATACAATATTTTCCCTCATATCTACAACACAGTATTTTATTAATATCACAGCCATCATAACAAACATTAAACACAATATCCAAACATTTATCATCTTTTCAATAGTATAATATCCAGGTACTTCCATTTTATTAATATTATTTTTTAATTCTTTCACTCTTCCTAGACACCGTTTATCCTTCATCAGTCTCAATAAGTAGTCCACTCCATTATTTTCCCGGCATGAATCCATATTAGTATTCCTATCAGTAGCTCCATTTTTGTTATATTTCTTTGGCCTATTATTCCGGTCACATCGTTGATCATCTTCCTTAAAACGAATGTGCCGCGGATGCATGACGTCGGTGGTCTGTTCTCCAACCTGGTCCCGGTCCGGTATCCTCCTCGGGCTCTTGAAGCGTGCATGCGGCCGGTATGCGCGCGCGTGGTTCCTCCTTTTCTTTCGCCTCCGGGCCTTGCGATGCATCTTCTTCATTCGGTCCTGTATGCTGTCCTCCTCGTCCTGATACCGGTCGGGTGTCCTCGGGCGCTTTCGTCTCCGGGCCTTGCGGTGGTCGCTCCTCTTGTCCTGGATGCCATCCTCTCGTTCTTCCATGGGGTCCTTGGTTTGCTTCGGTGGTGTCCCTTGATAAGCGGTTGTAGGTTCGGTGCGCGGATCTGTTACATTTTCAGTTTGTTCTATATTCATCAACTCCTTAATTATAGCATGATCCTGGTGACTGCTTATATTTAGTAGTGACTCTTTGGTGGCGGGTTGCTCTTCGGTGGGAAACAGAATACTTAATATGGGTTGATGTTTGTGGCTGGTTTTAATTGCATGGTGGGCGGCGTTTTTTAGTGGTAGGCTGTCTTGTATTAACATCTGTTTTTCTAATATTTTCGGTTCTTCTAATAATGTTTTTGGTAAATCACTTCTGAATGTGGTGTATGACGTTGAAATATCTGGCTTTTCTTGGTTTGTTTCATTTGAGCTTGTGCTTGTTATATCGGGGGTATCATATAGTCCTGGTTTATTAGCTGTAGTTTTCTGTATATCTGGTGGCGGGTCGTTGGGTGCTGGGTTCCGGGTTTTTTGTTGATTCAATCCTATTGCATGTGCTAATGTATAATTTGTACTTACTTGTTGAGGTGGCGGTTTATAATTTCTGTTGTAATTGTTTTGTGTGTGATTATTATGTGAGTTTAATCGATCACGGCCATCATAGTGATTCCTACGATTGCTCTGCTGGGCATAGTGGTTGGTTGTACGATTTTGAAATTTTTCATTATTCCAGTTACCATTTTGCCTGTGCTCATAGCGGCGTTCAAATTGAGGAGCAGATCGGTAGCGATCATATGATACCGGTTCATAATTTTGGCTGTTATACTGATTAAATTTTGAGTTATGTAGATTTGGTGCGTATCTCTGGTCTGAACGGTGGTTTGATATTGCCATTGCAGACTGTATGCCATATAAATGATTTATCAGCTGCTTACAATCAGTAATGGGTTGTGTGGCGAGTGCCATTCTAACTTGATACGGTAGCTTCTTTAAAATAATACTTGCTAATGCCGATTCATTAATGGGCTCGCTCAATTGAGAATTTTTAAACTGTAGGGCAGTGACGAAAGTGGTACATGCACCGTCTAAGTTAGGGTTGAACTCGCATGATATAATGTCCGCTAGCACGTCCAACTGTTTACTTCTGCTCCAATACTGTTCCAGGAAGACAGCGACAAACTCATCCAATGATGTAAATTCATGGGCTCTACTCCGAAAGAACATCAGGGGTTCGCCAATCAATAAATTAGTCAAACGGAGACGCCAAAAATTCCAAGAGGTAGGTGCAAGAGTTTGTACTAATTTTATCTGATCAATGAATGGTTGAGGTTGCAAATGGCGATCAGTATTATCAAATTTTCCTAGTCCTTGTAATATACTATGTACGTTGAGGTTGTCTGTTTGAGTCCCTTGAGGTTGTTGTTGAATATGATTTTCCAATGCTATTATTTTTTCCTGTGTTATCTGCCATTGACTATTATGTGTAATTTTATTTGCGTTTACTTCTTGATTTAATTGAGTCAGAGTGGATTTTTGAATTAGTAGAGTTCCGTTTAAAGCTTTACAGGTTTCAGTATTTTGATTGATGCTACCTTGCAGTTGGTTCATTTTTGTGGACATATTAATCTGTTTATTTTGTATTTCTTTAATACTGTTAATATTTTTGTCAACTGTAGTTGTTAATGTTTGATTGGCAACGGTAATTTGTTTGTGGATTTCTTGGTGGCAATCGGCCTTAATGTTATTGGTTATATCCTGAATGGGTGTAGTGATTTGTATGGTTAGGTTATCTATCCTTTCGTTGAGCTCACATGTAACCGTATCCAACCTTTCCGATAATCCTGCCGTAACTTTATCCTGACTTTCTTTCTGTAGATTTATCATTGCTTTTAATTCTTCCCTATGATTCTCTACTTTAGCCTCAATAGTATCCAACCGTCGTTCTACTGATTTTATAGCGCCCGCTGTCTCTTTCATGCCCTGTTCCATTGTTTGCTTATTTGCCTCTTTCATTTCCACATTCTCTTTTTTAATCTCCTGCATCATTTTGTCCATTGTGTTTTGTAGCATAATATTGAACATACTGCTAGTTTGTTCCATCATTACCTTTTGAAAAGGATCTAGCTCTGTGACTGAAAATAGACTTTGTTTGCTCAGATGTGACTCGGCCTCTGGAGATGCGGGTTCGGCAGGCTGCTCCTCGCCCCCTTCAAAGTTGATCTCTACTATCCGTTGATTCAATGGTGTGTCAGCGGCGTCGATTCGAGTGGATGATAGAGGTTGCAGACCTGGTGGATCGAAGACTATCGACCCGACGCTTCCTGGTTCCCTTTCTCGTGGCGTATTGGCATCTACCGTGGTGGGGTTTGATGTGCTTGGAGTCGACAAAGTGGGATCTGTGCAACCGCCGTACATATATGAAACTTCAGAGTTTGCGGGAGTGTGATTCATTATGTCAAATATGATAAATGCTAATTAAACAGTGACAAAAATGATAAGCGAAGATGCTTAAAAAAGAGACACAAACCGGGACTTACAGTGAACAGTGATGTGTAAAGTGTTTGGATACTCTTACAACAAGGTATTTATACTTAAGTTTTTTACAATGCTCTAGCGCCCCCAATGTTTTGTTGATTTATTCTTGGCTAGTTTACAGGCTGCGACTTATTTTCCAACCGGCTTAAACACCTAATATATTTTTGACTAGAAAGTAATAGCAGTTTAGGCTTATAAAATATAATCTCTCTTTATAAACATGTAATTTTTCACAGTACTAATAATATAAAATTTTCTTTAAAACATATAATTTCTCTCTATTTAAAGCTCTTGTTTCCCCAAAAAGTAATACAAATTTCCTTCGCCAGTTTTCCTCACAACTCGTATAAGTTATCTATAATTTTCAATATGGTTATTGACTTAATTTCAAATAATTATTCAATGAGCTTGGCTCTCATCATCAGTCCCACGTTGGTACGACATGTCTTTGTGCCGTATCCGTGGCCTATCACGTTGGGCGACATGTCTTTGTGTCACGTTATTCTTTATATTTAAATAACGATTAGCCTCCTGCTTGGCATCAGTCGGTAAAGCATGAGATTTGATATAATTAGGTCGTGGTTTTCTAATAGTATTCAGTCTTAAAAAATCTTGATAGGCCTAGATATGGGCTTCTCCAATAACTCTTGTAATTCAATAAATAATAAATATATATATAAATGATACTTATACTATAGAGTTGAGGAATAAAAAATAAATTGCACACCATGAAAGTTTCATACATATATTACATAAATAATGCAAAGATCAGTCGAGGCAAAAAATATATATAGAGCGATAAAAAAATATAATATAAAAATAGAACAATAATTGAAATCAATAAAAATATCACAGGCTAACTTTATATTCTAGATTTATGGCACGAATCATTACCATGTGCCTTTATCTTAAAATCATATGCATTCTGTTGCATGTAGTTGCGATATGCGCTTGCTAATACTTGTCGACTTGGATAATTCAATCAAAAAATGTGTGCTCTAAGATCAGCTTGATAAATTAGCCACTAATAATCCAAATATATATATATATATTAAAATCTCTAGTATTTAGTAGATTTATTTGTATCGCATATATATTTTTATCTCAGGGTGCAAGATTCGGCACCTGACGGAATAGGTAGAGCCATTCATCTAGTGAATTAGAACTATAATAAATTATCGCAAATTGTATTGCAAAAAATTAAATATTATATGCATATGTTTTAATAGCCTAGATTTTGTACTTCTTTGATTTAATAGAATTTCTAAAATATTGATCTATATTTTTCTTTCAATTAAATACCTTTAATACTAATTTTACTTGCGCAAGTATTACTCTTATTAATTTCTCAATTTATAATAAAACCCTTTCGGCGAGCTAGCTTTGATCATCAGATTAATTCGAAGCACTAGGGCGCCCATCACTAATTCAAATTTAATCACTCACGTGTCGAAAATCTTCTTGTAAGCCGCCGATGTCGATCCAACTCCATGTGGTCCGGGAATATGGTAGCCGGAATCGTCTCCTCCAAGGGGTTATAAGTTTAATTCAAAATGAAAATGACTTCTGCTTCACATAGCATCACGAAGTCTTTTAAGAAATTTAATAATTTACTTTAACTTTAACTTTTACAAAATCATTAGTAAGGTACTTCGCTCTAAAATATTTGGGGTCCTCTTATGGTGGCATTTGGCTGGCGAGTGCTGGTTCTTCCTTCTCAAGTTTTACAGATCCTCTTTCCGACTTTCAAATTAGCATAAAATTTAAATATCTTAGTCCTCCGCCATTTAGGTTCAAATAGATCTTACAAAAAATACCAAAATATTGCTTAGATTATATGATTAATAATTTCTTTGCATTCGAGCCATATCGATAACATAGATTACACAAATTTTAACACAAAATCTAGTACATTTATATAAATATATAGAAATATTTTTGAACTGGCCTACAGTTGCCGCCTATTAACTACCGTTTTACTATTGGTGCATGCAATTTTATTCGGTATTCATGCGCCTGGTAACTCTTATTTCCTGAATACATTAAATTATTTTTATTTGGTTTTTATTTATGCTCTTTGCATGCTAGTTAATATTCTATACATTAATATTAATTCCATGCTACCTAATAATTAGCCACGTGGACGGGTGTTTTTTCATATTGCACACCATCTGATTGCAATAAAGCTCTGCCAAGGGGTTTTGGTCAGATTCTACGTTCCTCGGTTTGATCGATCTCTAGGTCACCGATCCGTGAATACATGTACATAACCTCAATCTTCAAATATTTTATATAATAATCTATTTATGAGCAATAAACTTCCTTCAAATCCTTTTTAGGTTCTTGTACCATTTAGCCAGAATAAGCTGATGCTATCTAATCTTAGTTATTATCTATTTGGCGATATTAGCCAGTTACTTTATTTCAGACCTATTACTGTTTCTGTTAGGGCTTTTTGTCTACCCAGATTTAATATGTTACAATCTCCACGGTAAATAGTAGTAACTAAGAATTGCAAACATTCCATTGCAGTTCTACCTGTATAAGATATGATTCATGAATAATTATAATCTCAATTGAGATACCTGTATAAATTCTCTAGTATCAAGTATTTTCATGTTGATCTATGAACTTTATGGCTCACGAGGAATCATTTCCAAAATGATCTTCATTTGGACTATTTATGTGCAAGAAAAGAATTGTTGGATATAGTTTATTCATTGTACCAATTCTGTTGGTATCAATTGTATTAATTTTAAATTATTGAATAAATTGTATGATTAATTGATAGATGATTCGATTAATGAGTAATCTAATTCATTCGATGGTAAACATTATCACTATGATTATAGACGAACAACATCACCAAGTATTTTTCATAACGTTTTTTGAATACAGTATTTAGCACAATTCTAGTTTCCCATTTCTATTTCGTTCTGAATATGTCTGAGGAAACCCGATCAAATTTAGAGGTGTTAAACTCACGCAACTCAGCAGTTAATTTCAATATTGGGGAATCCTGTCACGTAGTGCAACCTTCACACCAGTTAAACTCGAATTAATTGTTGTTTTTTCTCAGCATTTGTGATAATTTTTTCTGGTTCTAAAAGTCGATTTAAATAATAAATAGGTTAGGCGCCAGGTTAAGCCAGACTAGTGGGATTCACTTCAAACAGACAGCAAAGGTTGAATGGGAAGCAGTGATGCTATTCAGAAGGAATGCTGCCAGTTTTATGAATTTCACTCTAATAGCTGCTGCTTAGTGATACTGGCGCTGTAGTGCAAAATAAATAATAATAAAAAACTTGTTATTTAGCTCTTGCTTCATACCAACCAACTAATCTGACTGGACAAGATTAATGCGCCCTGCCGCACTACCACAATATTATTCTTCTCTTGTATTTTTTCCTCATCTTGTTCTTCCTCTTCTCTTTCTTCTTGGACTTTTCCCTTTTTTTATCATATTCCTTTATTCATCGTCACCCGCTTCTTCCCCTGTTCTTCTCCCCCTATTTCTAATCATTGTGATCCCATTCTTTCCATCTCTTCAGTCTTTCACATCTTTTGTTATTTTTCTCTTCCTTTCTCCTCTATCTTCCTAACATAACATTTTCACTTTTTGGTATCTTTCTGTCCCAGCTTCTATTTACTTTGCTGTCCTTCGAGATATTCGTCTTCTCCAAGTCTTGTTTTGCAAATCTGAATCGGTTTCTTGCCACACACTTTATCTCCTTCTCTTCATATCTTTTTTATTAATATAGTCTCCACTTTTCTCTATTCTCACTTCTTCGTACACCTGATCTCTCTCTACGTTCTCTCAGTTTCGCATCTTCCCATGCAAGGAAGGAGTCAGGTAATTCCTGAATAAATACTACTTAAATCGGCTACCGTTTACTGCTTAACTTAGTTATTCTGCATCAAATACATATACTGTTTATTATTCCATTCGGCACAGAATACATGTATTCTGCATTATATTATCACAACATGCTTATCAGAAGTACTGTTATTTATCCGAAATCATGTACTCTACAAGTTGTATAATATTGTTTATATTCTACTGAGTCTACGTATTCTTCACATCATTCTCAGCATTTTACAATCATATATCTTATATTTTATTGTATCATTTATACATTTCGAATCTTTTTATATCATTTATCCTATTGTATTAAGCGAGAAATTTCTGTATATATCTGGCTATTTTTATATCTGGTTATCTGGATATTTATATGGTTATTTATGTTCAACGGATCACGAAAACGGCTCTAACGATTTTCACGAAATTTGGAACATAGCAGGTTTATGATATAAAAATAAATAAAAATTCGATTGCACTAGGTCTCATCCCTGGGAAAACTCGCTGAAGGACATGAAAAGGATAATTCATCCTTGGAAAACAGATGATAATTTCGTCGTATCTCGATAACGGAAGATGCGTGTGTCTGGGTGGGAGAGAGACAGAATTATTTCCAGCTGTGTAATCATAATCAATCAGCGAGAAATTCTATCTAGCTAGACAATTCAATTGACTTGATCAATATAATCTGATTTGTTGACATGACATGATAATCCTCCTAAACTAGAGAATATGATAATTTTCAAAGTTTATCATTATTTGACAATTTTAAGTGATTAGTAAGTGTTATTTTGTTATTCAATTTTGTTTGTAAATAATATAAATTAGAAATTTTCTGTTTTCAAATGTTTGAACAGAAAATTGAACGTGAATTTTAGTGTATGGAACATAAAAAACTTTCTGGACTATTATTTTTATAGTGTATAAATCAAAATTCGGGGAAGAGACAATTTTGGGCTGTGCCTGTTAGTCTTTCCCCAATCATTTTAAAGAATTGTGTTTGGTTTATCAAAAGTCAATAAACAATCAAGGAGCGAAGCTCGGTGCCCCGATATATATATATTTTAATCTTATTATATTACGCTTCTGAAGCTCCTTATTATGCCAATATTCTATAGTGCACATAGGGGCTACATATTCTTCACATACTTATCGAGCACATAATATATATGGATGTTCTAAATTAGATTCTCAAGAAGCTACAATATTCAGCGTTTCTATAATGTACAGAGGCTACATATACTTCACATACCTATCATGTACCTCAAATTATATTCTTCAGAATTTCAATATTGTATACAATGTATATAAGCTACATATGCATATGCATATATTCACTACCTAAATTATAAATTATAATTATTAATCATGTTATAATTACCTATGGTAATTAATATTACCTATGGAAATTATAATTACCTATCACCTAAATTATATTCACTAGAAGCACTGTATTATGCTAGCTATGTAACATGTTATGTCCTAAATTAGATTCTTTGAGGCTTTGGAAGCTCTATATTGAATGTAAGTGAGAAGCAAAGCAACGGTATTATGTATTATTTATTAAGTGAGCGACCCGGGTAGATGTTTGAAGAGCAAGGATTGCTTTCTACTTTGCAATAAGCACTTGAGACATGCGGTGTCACTGAGACTTGCATTCCTGCATTGAGAAGTTGAAAAGTCGATCCGAAATGCATCCACGATTGAAAATATGCTGTTGCATCCACACTTGCGGCTCTCATGTTGACAAGTCACTGAAAAAACTGTAAATCCCCTTGGAAAAAATTGCATCTGATCAGATGAATTTGTTCCGCGCATTTCTTATCTATCAGTGTTGATATCTTGCATCGGTTGTGCCAATTTTCGTTCTTCGTTGAAGGTAGAAAAAATATTGGAATATAATGAATTTGTTGTGCGTTTCAATCAGTTAAGCTCCGTTTTGAAGTTAGAATCAGTATGTTTTATTCGTGAAAAAATTTAACGTAATCCAATAAATTTGTTGTGTGGTTTGAGTCTATTTGTGATGGTAAATGTTATGAATAATGCAATCTTTTATCCACATAGTTGAATAAACTCTAATTTATTCGTGAATCACTCTTAGCAACTCAAGTCATAATTCCTTCTCTATCGTGTTCGATTAATGAACAATAAGTTTTTATTCTCCACTTTGATGTTGTAAAAAGTCTCACGATTGATATGTTGAATAAATATGAAAATAATATCGTATTAGTGTGTGTTGACAGCTTGAAACATTAATTTCTGAAAACATTGAATATTATCAATGGATATCGTTAAGACCTGGACTTGAATTCGCCTCATATTCTAGAATCCCAAAAATAGAGATAAGCTGAATATTAGAGAAAAAGGTTTCATGCAAACTTGGATCAGAACTCACCATCTCTTTCCAAAAACTATTTTGAATATCCTTCAGTCTGGTTGGGTGTGGATTCTGGAACCTGTATCCTGATTTGGTTGCTGCATCCTGTAAACAATTAGAGATTTTTATCAATTATTGTAATTATAAGATTTTAGTATCACAATCTGAATCCTCCGACTGTTATGGAAATTGCTTATTGTTCTGCTTGATATTTCAATCATTGGTTGCATTATAGAATCACCCTATTTTGCATTGTTTTGTAATTAGTAGACAGTTTTTTGGACGGTGCATAGGAAAATAGAGTATTTGGAATGGAAAAGGGGTCTGGAAGTAGTGCATCATTCAACAATTAATGCAATATTGTGTATTGTTCTTCTGTGTTTTGTGTGCTGCAGTGTTTTCTATTGTGTTGTTTATGTGTTTCATTGCAATGGAAGATTAATTTGTTTTGTTATATTGTAGACGACTGTATTTTTTAGACACGATAAATCGTTGTCAACTACTATTTTACACCTATAGGTAATCCCATTTCGAATATCACAAGTGGTGTGAATTCAAGGTTTATAGGGAAGTTGCGGCTGCACAGTTATCTAACTTAAATAACATATAAATCAATTCTTGTCCTCATAGTGAGACTTTGATAAGATCTCCAATCAAGAATAAGGCATTTCTATTTTTGAATTCCTCATAATTCTATCTAATAATATCCTAAATATCCAATCAAATCAATTATAAATACGGCATTCATATTCTTGAACTTTTCATAATTGCAATGTCGATGAATATGTCTATCTAATAATCTTCTTGAATATCCAATCAGATCAATCTGCTTTTCCAATAATTTCTCAATGAAATGACTAAAAACACAGGACATTCTTAGCAGTATAGTATGATAGTGGCCTAGACCACATTAGTGAATTCCTCCCAAACATTATTAATCATGAGCGATAAAAAATGTTATTGGGAGATTCACTTGAAACTTTCAGCATTGGTTGAATGGGAAACGTCAGTGTTATTTATGAGGAATACTGAAAGTTGAAAATGAATGTCAGTACAGTTTTGTGTGGTCATCTGAGCCACAGTTTCCGGTCGATTAGGAGCAGTTTGCTGGTTTTCGGAGTCCGATGTTTCGACTTTTTTAATTCGATTCTCATGTTGCTACTGCCGCCTTCACTAATGATAGCAGTCGCAGTCAGAGTGGCGAAATCGAACTGATAAAACTGATAAAGCAAATGAGAGTGAGAGAGAGAGAGAGAGAGAGGGAAAAGAAGGACTGGTCACCTATTATTTGTGGTGCGGACGGTACGGTGAGATTCACACTGTCAGCATTGGTTGAATGACGTGAATTGATGTTATCGATGAGGAATGCTGACAGTTTGAAGTTGATTTTAAAACAGCTCATTAGTAGTTTGGAAGGGGTGAAGTGAGCCGACGCTGTCCGCTGTCCGACACCAAAGCTCAACAACTAAGTCCGGTCGGTCCACAATCGTTATCGCTTCAGAGTATTTCGGGTGTGTGGTCGAATTAGCAGGCAAAGAAGAAGAAGAAGAAGAAGGAGAAGGAGAAAAAAAGAAGAGGAAGAAGATAAAATAAGAAAAAATAGATAAAGATGGAGGAGGAGGAGAATGAGGAGAAGGAGGTATAAAAGATGATGACCAACGAGAAAGACATGTTGAATGACGAGATGATAAAGTAGAAGGAGAGATGAGACGTAGAAAGAGAAAAATTTGAAGATTCGACGAGCAGGAAAGAAAGGAGGTGTAGTATAAAAAACAAAGGAGAAGAAGAAACGAAGGCAGCACAAGAAGGCTAAAAGAGAATGAGACGTTGAAGGCGAAGAATGAGTTGAAGATCAACCAGGTAACTGGATATCATAGAAGTAGGGTTTAGAGAAGGCAGAGAGAAGCAAGAATAGTATGTGTGATGTAAAACATGAGTAATTCTGAAAAGAAAGTAGTGAGGAAGCATAGAAGGGGTGTGATAGAGAAAGAAAATTTAGAAAGAGAAGTTGAGAAGATGATGGATTTGGCTGAAGAATGAGAAAAAATTAGATCAATAACAGGAAGGAGAATATGGTGAACAGACGGGTAGAGAAGAAGAGGATTAGTAGGAAAAGAAGATGATGAAGATTAGAAAAACAAGTATAATAGACAACTAGGCGGAAAAGAGCTTATTAGCGATAGGCGAAAATATTTTACCAACTCTTTGGTATTGGAGTTGAAAACGAGGCAAAGAATATGACAATGATAGGTAGACAGAGTAGAAAGTGGAGAACATGATGATTGACATGACAAGAGTGGTTGGTGAAGGAGGAAGATGCAGAATAAGGGGAGAACGAGATTGAATGAAGAGATGAATCGAGAGAGAAAGAAGAGGAGAAGAGAAATGAGAGGAGAAGAAGAGAATTAGGAAGGTAGTGCAAAGGCAGAAATGGAGATGGAAGAGATCATTACCGCCGACTGGTCAGTCAATGCTGTTAATTGGTTATCAGTGGAAACTCACAGATTTTGTCTTTCATTCACCGCTTCTTTTGATTGGACACTTTTTGCTTTGTTTTTCTACTACGCCAAATCTCCATAATCACCACAAATGAAATGTCTTTAATCTGAATAATTTCGGTGTGAAGTTCTCTTAGCATCTTCAAACTTTTTAGGCTCGATTAAAGTAGTTTCTTTCATTATTCAGAGCTATGTACTAGTCTTTCTTGTTTTAAAGCAGTTAGCTATTTCCACCTTCAAAATCAATCAACACCAATATCGTATTCATGAAGTAATGATTTACCTTATTAGCTTATCAATTACGTCCTTAGAAACATATTTCCTTGAACGGCCTAAATCGAATTCCACAGAGAAAGAATCGATTAATCAATTCTAGAAAGACATATTTGGATTTCGATTGAATTTTCAAGGTGATTTGTGATAAAAAAACATTGAATTAGAATAGAATATGATCACTTTTTCATGTGTTGACGAGGCGAAGTTTGGACAGTAATATCATCTCTACCGCTTGATTACTACGTTAGCAAATGAAAAAAAATTAAGTAAAATAAAATATGGTAAGAAAATGATAACATTTGAAACATAATAACTTGAAAGCTAATACTAGAAGCATATAACTTACATGCAACCTTGCTTGTTCCATGAAAGCGTGTGTATTGTTTCATAGGAATTGCAAATGAATTTCACTTAAATTGAAGAGGCTCGTAAATATACGAATGGAAATCTGCACTTTCCATGTACCGACTTTATAAACCCTATACAATATTGTCTGTACTATTAGTGTGAAGTTCTCGTAGGATATTTGATCTTTTCAGCTCGATTCAAGTAGTTTCTTTCATTATTCCGAGATTTTTACTAATTTTCCTATGTATCATATTTGTGAAACAGGCACCTTTCTCAGAAATCCTTATACAGTGGATAAGAAGACATCCCTGAAAATAATGTGCAGTCATTGATTCCATTGTACTGGTTCAATTCTTTTGAAGTTTATACCAAAACAGAGGTTAGCGACTCTTCATGTCTTCATGTGTAGGATTCAATATTGCATTTTGAAAAATGTCGCTGGGTGAAAATTATTAGTCAAGTGGGTTGAGTGAGAATTATTGGTGGGTTTTCCAGAAAAACTTGGACTTGAGGTTGGTTTCCGAGCTCGTGATTTGGCTAAGTTCTAGAGCTAGACTTTAAACAGCTGGAGTCAGAAAATTGGCTTTCCGAGCGGAACGGAGCGTATTCGTAGTTTTTATGATTATCTTTATTTTCGCATTTCTATAATATTGGAAACGTTTTTCTTGACGAAATAAAACATTCCTAAATAATTCAAAATAGCTGAAACTTTACACTATTTTTTCTTTATTTTATTTTGTGTTCAATTTCTAGTTTTTTGAAATTCAATTTAAACGTGGACCACGACTACGCCCCGTTTTGGGAAGCCAATTTTCTGACTCTAGCTGTTAACAGTCTAGAACTTAGCTAAATCCCGATCTCGGAAACCGGCCCTTAATTGCTTAGACTTAGGCTTTGCTTGGACTTGAACAGGATTGCGTATTAGATAAGGCGACGGAATATTTGAGCAAATTAAGTGGTGCTAAGCTAAAGCTGTGTGTTTGTCTAGACTAGTTTACTATGGTGAATTATCTTCGAATGTGACTGTTCTAGTAGTTGATGATTGCTCCTGTTGATTTAATAGTAACTCTTCTCGAGCAATAGAATTATAATTTCTTGAAGCTTCAAAACATGACATTCAAAGTTGGAACCAATCAATTCACCTGATCTACACTGAATTCACTGCTCTAGACACCACCAAATAGAAAGAAAGCAGCACAGGTAGAGTACTGAGTAATTGCTTGATGAGTAGTAACGTTTGTGGGTGTCTTATCTTGTGAGGGGTGGGGTCAGTCACCTGTGATGGGGGGAAGGAGGTCCCCCTAACAGCCCGCAGCGGTTCCTGACCCGTTGTTGTTGTGTGTGTGTGTGTGAGTGCGGCGGACTGTATGGTTTTGTTTTTACCGCGCAGACAAGGGGAACCGATCTGCCCACACATCTGGCCCGTTTTGGGCCGATTCACGGCCATTTCGGGGCCCGGCCGGGGGGGGCACATGCCCTTACACATCACTTGTGAGGCCCCTCGACCAATTTGGGCCCCCCGGGGCGCCAAGTGCCCCCCTAAAGACACCCCAGGCCTTAGCAAGGCACATGTGTGCGTTCGCGTATCTCCTTGTCGCACGCTCCACTACTGCATTCCTTCTAATTCTTAGTTCTCCTCCTCATTCAGTCTCTCTCACTCTCTTCTCGTACATCTGGTTGTCGGTTGATGACTCCGGTTCCGTTTATTCGGTCTGCTGTGGTGGAACAGAGACGCAAGATGAGATTTTGTAAGATGAGTTTGCGATCTGTGCCAATCTCTCTTCCTCCCACTTCTCCTCCTTCTACTCCTCCTCCTCATTCATTTTGGTCTCTCGTTTCTCTCCCTCCCCCTCGAATACAGTGTCCGAACTTTCTTCCTGGATTCTGTCCCGTAGAACTGTTGCATATCATTTGTGGTTTACGATCTGAAATTATGTCTGATGAAATCTTGTTCTTTTTCCACAGCTACAGGGCGTGAAATGTTTGATTAGTTATTTACATATATGTTATTGGTGTTTAGTTATTGAGAATTGTTGTCCGTGTTTTTTATGCTTGTACTTTTTTGTTGTACGATCTTTGGTTGTGAATTATAATACTGTGAGATAGATAGATATCTACATCTGTTTAGATGTGTGTATGGGGGTTCTTCTGCAATTCGCCTATAATATTGTAGGGATTGTTTGCATTGCAACAAGGCTACAAGGCCCTGGTGATAAGTTTTTATCTCGTCAAATGTTTGGCGTATGTCACCTATTTTAAAGCATTCAAAGATAATAGAGAAGACTAGACTCAAAATAACTTTTTTAAAGTTGGAATACAAATTTCTGGTTTGTCTACAGAATAACCTGATAGACCTAATTTGAACTGACAACATAGACCAGTTAACTAAGCTGTGGTTTAACTGATTTCAAGATAAGAGTTTAATGCGATTGATCATTATATTCTAAACTTTGAATTGTTGATCAAACGATGCCTGACTTGGAACTCACGTTCTTTATCCGTCCTAAGAAGTAGAATAGTATTAAAATAGTACCCAGTATTATTGAATTTACTCCTACACTAGAATATTATATTTCAAGCTGCAACAATCTATGAAGACCAATCAGTACTTTGTCAAACACATTACTGGTCTAATTTTTTTTATTCACAATAATCAATAAAATCATCAATTCCAACAACCTTATATGTTAGACAAGAGCTATGTTTCCTCATTTCTTCAGACATAATAATATCACGTGGATTATTCTAGTTCATCATTTCCACACTTCCGTGCCTTTTATCTTCTGTTCCAATTATGTGAAATAGATTCGATCAATCTCATGCTAGCGTCGATTTCATTGTGTTTCTCGAAGCACTCCTATTGGTCAAAACTGAATCCGTCAGATTGGACATATTAATTTGTGGGAGGTTGGTTCTTATCGGCTCAACAGACTAATTTGTGTCCTTATAAAAATTACATCATAACCCTTCAATGGAGATTCACTTTGAATTGTCAATATTCCTAGTAAATAACATCATTAATGCTTCGCAGATAAACAATTCTGAGTCTTTCTCACTACAGAGAATAATGAGCTGGTAACAACGATACTGTCTTCCTATTGGTCAAATCATAGCTCCCATAATTGCTGTTCACAGTCAGATGATGCATTCTCGACCAATAGGAGTGCTTCTTGAACCACATCAGAATGGCGGCTTGCTTGTGATTGGTCGAATAGGTTTAAAGTATTAGAAGACAGGAGAAAGATTCATCACAGAGCAGAGAGGTGATAGACAATCGACGTTTAAGTTGCATTCCTCTTATAGTTCTTTCAGTAATAATTTGTTCTGCAGTAACTTTATAACTGGTTATATCGTAATTTGTTCCAGTTCTATGACGGAATTCTCATATGTGATTGGTTTTTGGAATGAAAATTTCATATCTACTGCGGAATTGAGGCTAGACCACCGTCAGAGGACAGGCCGGCATCGGTTAATTAGTCATCGTGTATATATCTTAATTCGCTTGACGTAATCTGACACAAGTCCAAATGATGGCCAATCAACACGCACAAGGGTCCGCTAATTTATCTTTCTCTCTCTCTCTCTCTCTCTCTCTATATATATATATATATATATATATATATATATATATAGATACTGTATATATCTCCATGGTTCTCTGTCTCCCTTTCTTTCTCTCTCTTTAATCTTTATTTCAACTTCTCTTCTACGATCTTCATAGATTGCTGAAATATCATTTTTTTCAACCTTATCTTTATCTCAATTTCACTTCTACTATCTTAGTTGATTACTGAAATTCTCCTCTCTCCCCAGTACTATCTTGCTCTCTCTAATTTCTATCAGAACCAATTTCTTCTCTCATTTCCATTATTTAACCTTGTCTTTCCTTCAACTGATTTGCGAATTATAATTTGAAACTTCATAAAACATACGTATATTGTGATTCTAGGATGGATTATGAAATCGAAGTGGTTTGCAACCAAAGTAAAAAGTAAACCTGTATATAAATGGAGTGTTTCAATTGATAGTAGAATCTATATTATAAAGTATATCTATTCCCATCGGCTGCATACCGGTTGGCAGCTTTCAAAGTCACATGCAAATTAGCGAGTTACGGCTGCAGTGACGTGTGACTTGAAATGAAAAGCAACCTACATGAAAAATGTCAAACATGACTATAGCTCCATACTCTCTGCGGAAATGATTCAATTCACAATTTTGTTAGGTTCACGTTTCGTGTTATCGTCCATTGGTTTTATTGATTTTTCCGTTAACTTACAGATTGTAGTTATTATCAGATTACAAATTCGGGTGAATAGTGTTGTCTCCAGAGAGCTTGGAATGCAATTAATTACGATTTATACTCTCTGGTTGTCTCTGCACAAAATTACAAATAAATTACTACTATCGAATTGACGAATCTGAAATTGAAAATATGATTCAGATGTATGCTGATCATTGAGGAAGAAAAGCAGCTTGAAAGGCAAGAAATTGTAGAGTTTATTGGATATCTTCAATATTCAATCACATGTTCCTGGCACATAGCATCTTTATAATAAGAGAGAGTAGGGTTGTGTTTGTTCGTGTGTTCGTTTGTTTGCATCAAAACATGTCAACTTGTGGATTGCATACCGGAAAAACGGGAATGATTTAGATCTCCAAATTCTGCACATAGATTCTAAAAATATCAATCTCGTGCACCTGGAAGCCCTAATTTTAATTCTCCTTCTAGATTTTTCAGAATTAATGCTTGAATTTCATTAATGGTACATTCGATTTCATTAAAAAATCACCAAATCGAAATTAAAAAAGGAACATCTGCTTCTATATTGCTTTCTACCTGATGAACATAGTTTTGATACTTCGTTTCCTGATGCAATGTTTAGACCTACACGTGGCATGGATTATTAATTTTTCAGCTAGAACAATTTTTGAGGCAAATGCTAAATAAACGTCTACAGTTTCATCAATGCTGTATCGGCAATATGAAAACGCATGCAGTTTTGTCTTTCAATGAAGGTGTTGTTATTTACATAAAGAAATTATATTCTTCCATTTTTATTTGATTAAAATTTCAAAATTATTCGAGCCCTGATAGAATGACTGACTCACTGTACATAGGCCTATTTTGAATTCTTCTAGATTTCATTACGTCAACTTTTAAGAAAGACCCTTGCGAAGCACGGGTTTCCTGCTAGTATAGCATAGGCCTATAGTACAAGATCTCCTTCAAGGAACCTAGAATTCATCTTTCTTTTTACCTTTTCATTTTTGTGTAAATTTCTTTCCTGATGAAATCATTGAACGAGAATACTAGTAGAAAGACTAAGAAATTGTATAAAAACCTCAGATTTATAGTTAGAAAGACCGGTTTCGGTTGTTACACCATTGTCAATCTCTGATGAACTCAGAGATTATCAGAGATTGACAATGGTCTAACAACCGAAACTGGTCTTTCTAACTATAAATCTGTGTTTTTTGACAATTTCTTAGTATTTTTATTTAATATGAATAATTACCACAATATCAACTTCTCAACTACACAAAAAAAGAGAACGAGAATACAGAGAAAATATGACGATTAAGGGAGACCATTAAACAATGAGAGATTGATAAACCCTGATTTCAGCCTTCGTTGCTGAGTTACCTCAGCGTGTTATACTCATTTGAAAACTTTAAACGAAAACACAATCAGTAACAGTGAATAATACTGGAAGTAGACGTGTGGAGCGTGAAAACTCCACAAATTGCGAGGTTAATGGTGACGTTCACGCCTGAAACTATTTCAAAGGAGAATTATTGAACATCAACAACTGGCTTGGTCACTAATGTGGCGCATGCTCTAGCTCTAGATGATCCCACAACAAAGGCATTTCGTAGCACGGTTCACCTTATACAGTCAGTATGGGTTGAATGGGGAGCGTCAATGTGGTAATGTAGTGAATTATGCTGACAGTGTGCCACATGATGCCTTAACAAAGGCATTAAGGTGAGATTCACTTGAAAGTGTCAGATTTCCCTGCAAATAACATTGATGCTTGCAATTTAATCAATGCTGCTAGTTTGATGTGAATCTCAGAATAGTGGCGGCGGACGCCAAAGCAGAAAGCAGACAAAAAGCATCACTCGGTGGTGCAGGCGACGAAAAAGAAGGGAAATGTGAAGAAGAAGAGAGTGTCGATTAGAGGGGTGAGGGCGGGAGAAGGAAAGGTAACAGAATACGAGGAAGAGGGTGGAGAAGAAGTAGAAGTAGAAGAAGAAAGAGAAGAAAAGAAGAAGAAGAAGGAGGAGGAGGAGGAGGAGAAGAGAATCGTGAGTGATGAGCTCTATTGAGGTACGATTCATTAGCACGTCATTAGAGATGATTGAAGAAGTGCGACCGAGTGATGATGAAGAACTAGTTGTGCGGAGATGATGGAGGAGTAGAAGAAAAAGAAGAAGTATGGAGGAGGAAGTAAAAGCAAAATGAGTAGAAGAATAAGAAGGTGGATGAGCAGAAGTAGAAGAAGAGGAGGAAGAATAAGACGAAGAAGAAAAAGGGTTGGTCTTGGAGGAAGTTGGTTTAGAGGGATAAGGGAAAATCTTAGAATAAGAGTAGAAAGAAGACAATGATGAAGGAAATGATGTGGATATGCAGTTGATAGAAAAGGGGATGATGTAAAAAAGGAGTGAAGGAAGAATAGAAGAAGGAGAGGAAGGAGAACACAAAAAGGATGCTTTGTTATCCATTCCTAAAAGGAGCAATGAAGGAAAAGGAGATAGATTTCAGAAGAAAAGCGTCAGGATTACAAGGGTATGAAGAAGAAGATAGATATGATGAGGAAGAGAAGAGGATGATATAGAATAGCGAAAGAAGATGCAGTACAAGACCAAAAAACATGAAGAAATAGAACACAATGAATGTATACATACAGAATGCAACAAAACGCGAAAAACTAAGAGATGATTTGAGACCTAGATGAAACGCACGGGACAAAGAGCATGAGGTTACAGTAAGATTCACTTTAAACAGTAAGCATTAAATAATATTAATAATAAGGAATGCTCTGAGTTTGAAGTGAATTGTACTGTAGGTGATAATGAGGTTGAAGACATTGCACAAGTACAAGACGGTCGCAATAATGTGAAAAGGGAGTCGTGATGAGGTGTTTGACGGAGAAGACGAAAAAAGGAAGAAAATGAGAAGAGGAGACAGACAATATTGCCAGGTCTAAGCCGTGGCGCGTGTCTTAACATGTATGCGTGCAGCTCAACGTCGTTGAGTTGACGACGGTCAAAGCTGGTTAGGCGTGCTGCATCTTTTGGACTGCAACGATCATCATTAACATTAGAATTATTATATCTTAGAAATGAGTGAGAGCGAGTATTAGACGAGGCTTGAAAATAAAAGAGAGTTGACGAAAAAGAAGCCAGGAAAAGGATTAGAATGAGATGATAGAAGAAGAGAGTTAGGAGAAGGAGGAGGATGTTTAAAATGAGGAGAAGATTGAGGAGGTGGTGAAGGAGGAGGAGGAAGAGGAATGTGAGCAACCCAGGAGGATCAAATAAATGAAAGGATGATAATGAATATGAATAGGGGTAGAAGAATTTGAGGAAGGAAGAATAGAATGAAGAGGGCGAGGAGAAGTAACAGGATCAGGAAGAGCATTGCAAAGAGAAGATGAAGTACGAAGAAGATGACTGGGAAGAAAAATAAGAGGATAATAGAAGACAGTTAGTTGATGAGATGGACTGCTATGCGGCTTATAGTGATTAGGCCTAGTACTATAATGGGCATTTTTGATTTGACTTTTTATCATGTCTCGTTTTTGCTCTAAGCTATTTTTCTCCGGCTTCATCATCAATCCAATTTGTAATTTAAGTTTGATTCACAACTAGGAGCTGACGTTCCTTCTTGAGTATTTATTGGATACGTTCATCTTCACCTTGTGTGACGTTTTGTACTGAATTTCAAGCCTACTAGTGCAAAGTTTCTGTGATTGATTGATTGAGTACTTTATTTATGTAGATTACAATATATACTGGCTTATACACTTATATACAATAGCTTACAATACAGCAAAATTATAGATGAATTTACATAATATAGACTAAGAAAATAATTATTGAACTGTATATGATATGAAAAAGCAATTTGTAATATAATAACTATAGATAATTATATTGTTATGCATTTACATAAATTGGCGGAGCTTTGGACATATCAATGTCCATTCTTCGGAAAGAATATTAAAAATATTCTCCCCACTAACTCTTTACCAAAATTGATAAGAGGGTTTCTAGAGAAAATGTATCAATGCAGACAATTTTCGTGAAGATGAAAACAAATCCATGATTACAACCGATCAAACGCAACCAACAGAATCAATCGATCAATCATTTTATTTATCTATAGAATAACTAATACAACGATCTATAAAAGAAGACCAGAAGAGAGCAAACCTATAAGCACAGAATGCATTCTCAATAGTTTGGCTTTCTGAGTTGCACGAACCTCAATTAAATACATCTTGTCATTGTAAACTATGATAAAATCATTCATATATTAGTTATTACCTTTTACCCTAATTGAATAAAACTCTAAAAAAGTGAATGAGAATTGCAGCGTAATTAATTATACTGTCCTACTCGTATGCTTTGATTATTCTGAATTCTGCTTGTAAATTAAATATTAAAATAATACTGTTTTATATTATGTGATTGATAAAAAGTAACTTTAACGAATTCTCTTAGTTTCTGGGTTGGATAATTTCATTGCCTATTCATCTAATTCGACTCCCTGCTATGTCATTATATTTAACTATTTCTATGAGACGGCATCGAAAATAATCATCACTTAATGATCAGAATCATAATATATACTTTGATCAATACTTGAGATGTTTTATCTGGTGTTATTGCATATCTTCCAAGCAAGTAAAATTTACGTTAGACTAAAAACGTTGGATGAATCCCTACTCTGATGTAATTCAGAAGCTCTTATTCTATTGGTGTAAATCTCACTAGGCTTGAAAATTTGTTGATTGAGGCTCCTTTGGGAGGAAAACAGCAAGCCGTTGTGTAGGTTGATGAAATGGCTTTGTATGGTCCACTTAAATGCTGGAAAATATGTGGGAGTCCTGCTATTGCCTCAAGCAGGTGTTTTCTCTCTGGTTTGCCCAGATTAATTAGCTCAACTACTAGAACACGGTTGAGATTTTCAAAAAAATGTAATTCCCCAGCTGCTCATGTTCCAGTCCTAAATAGTTTAAGTGTGCTACGTATCCTAACTCCAAATCCTTATGTTTTTATTTCATTGTAACAGAAGATCTGTGCAATTTTCTTTAAGTAGAAATAAGAACGTTCACATCATTTTACTCGAATCATGTTTATCATTATACTGTATTCGATTATAGTTTTGATGATTTTTCAATGAAGTTTCAAGGTGAAATAGCTTATAAACAGTGGAAACCAAATACTAGGTGCATTAACGAAGAACTGAATGTAAAGTCTGATTTATCAGGTTAATCACAATAACGGGATTCCCTCTGAAATGCATTCTCATGCAGGAGAACATTCAAAGATATGCGAAATCAGTATTAACGAATAGGTTATAACAAGAGACTTGTTTTATCGAGATTTGTAATGATTTTGTTTTCATGAAATCGATTTTTGAAAACGCAAGAGACATTGAAAAATACATGGAATAATGAGGAAATAAGGAAATGAAGCAAAGATATGATGCAGCGAACTGAAAGATAGGAAGCTCATCAGAGAAATGAGAAAGAGGAGTGTTTCTCAAGAAACTCGCACTAAACGTTAGAAGTAAAGGGAACAAAAAATGTAATTCGTTGGGTAAAATGTAGATTCAGTGATCGAGAATCTCTGAAGAAAGCAAGAAACCTTTGAATATGAATCGATTCAGCAAGATGATTCCCGAAACATTGGCATGATCTTTTGCAAACCAGATCTTAGTTCAAAACTGGATACGGAAGATTATGTTTAAAATGTATTGCCAAGTGATATAAAGTACAACAAGTACAAGTACAATAAATAGAGAATCCTCCAAAATAGTTGTCAAATCTGTGTGTGTAACGTTTGTGGTTGATGAGCGCGAAACGCTTATAAAACAAAAGTATCTCAAGGCAGCCAACACGAATGGAGATGTAAAAAAGAGTGCTCGTATTTTGTTTGAATAGGAGACGAATAAGAGAGAGAAGGAAATACTGTTACAAGTAGGATAAACAAGGAGGGCGACAGTGAAAGGTAGACGGACACGAATGAAGTGCTCACTATACACGAATATAATCCATTTCTTCTTTTTTAGTTCCTTTGTCTTTTGAAATTCGAAAGAGCATAATATATACTGCAGACACTCTCCGAGAAATGTATCATAATATTATTAATGACAGTTATGTTTTGTTGTCTTGTTGAGGGGGTGAAGGGGTGGTCCAGAGGGGTAAAACCTAACCAAAGATACACCTCGATCTTCATGAAATAACAATAAAACCAAGAATCTTCATCGACAATCTTAGATTTTGTCGCGAGATAAGAAGAAGAGCTCGAATCTCCGCTTAGCTCTCGCTGGGTCTCCCATGTACAACATAGAAGTAGATATCTTTCTCCCATAAGATTTGCCCACGGTAACCCTCAATCATCTACCCCACCACCAGAGCCAACAGTTTCCGATGAAAAATGTGTATTTCATACTCTCATGTTGCCTAAAAACAAAACACTCAATTCTGCGAGAGGTCTGATAGCAATAATGCAGCTAGCTTGCCACTCGAAAACGTTAGTTCTTTTACTAGGCTCTAGCACGAACACGAGATGAACTTTGTAGACTTGTTCGTTCATAATTTTTTCTCGAAAATCAGCTTTTTTCTAAATATTAGTCGTCATTGTTTTATGATTTTGATTTTTGCTGATAGGTAGTTTCTTTTGTTTCACCGGCAGCTGATTTTATTGATATTATAAGAAAAATGTCTGTCAATTATTGAACATTCAAATTGAAATAGACATTGGCCATTACCATTAAGATACTGGAAGGATTTTTTATATATATACATATTTCCACTATGGAGTGGGATTTCCGGATTTGAATCAATGCATAGTATGGATAGGATGTGGACATGAAATGCACTCCAACTAGTACTGCATGTTGTCACATATTTAATTATAGGAAGTTCTGTTTTTGCTGTAGACACACATGAAGGGAACACTTATTTACTTCCATAGTACATAGTACTTAGTTCATCACTTTTATTTGTAGTTCGTTACTACGTGCTAGATTTATTCATGGATAAAAGTTTTAAACCGTAGAGGAGAAGAATTGTTATTTTCATAGTTCTAGAATAGTTATCATATGATAGAATGTTGGGTATTTTGAATTGTAGACCATGAAATATGAATAGTCATTAAACTCATTTGAATCTCAAATCATCTCGATCAACAACTTCAAAAAATATAATAAAATTCAATTGAAAGATAATATCTTCATAATATCAATTAACTACTAGTACTTAGCGGACCTGAATCTATATATACCATTATCCGTTAGTCTCAAATGAATAACATTATGAAATCAAGATAAATCACTTGTAAATATAGAAAACAGATGAATTCAATTTCAATTTCTTATTCTAGAGAATGTATAAATCAATTTCAAAACTAGTAGCATGATTTAACACCCAACATAGATGATATAGAATATGTGGGATGAATACAGATATAATTTCAAAGCTTTCATCGGGGATCAATTTCTTTTTCAATTACTGAAACAGCCGATAACCGACTTCAAGATGATTTATGAAGCTTGGCATAAATGTTACATAGGTTGGGCGGGGGATTCCTGTCAGTAGGGCTAGGAGGCGGGGGCATTCCTGTCAATAAGAATTGGGATAGAACATTGCAGTTAAACTGATCAATTTGGGATTGCATTTCGAATTCCGTGCCAATACAAGTCCTATTAAAAGTCTTTCAGTAACTTTCTTCTAGCTACTAAAAAATATACATAAAAATTCCAATCAACAGGTGTTGGAAGAAAATGAATGCAAGAAATAGAAATAGATTGATTGATAAATTTATCATGGAATCAGGTGGAACTCTTTGATAACGAGTATCTAATATTATCCTGCACCCTGAATTCTAATATAATAGAAAACAGCCTATTTAATGTTGAATACTTGGAGAGTCAAGAGTTGTTTGATAAACAGACTGATTTACTCCTAGAGCTTATTTGCGAAACTTTGTGGAAACTGTATGTTATATTATCTATGTTTAAACGTTGAATCCAATCGAGAGACAAAATTTGATGGAATACTATGTTGAAAGAATCTAGCTAAACCGATGTTAAGTTTTGAAGGAACGGTCAACCGATACAGTTACACTCAATCTATGATGGCAAATATTTCCAAATCAGAATCACGCAGATGAAACGAAACGCAATTTTTAGCTACGCAAATCGAAATTAATTCTAGTAAACGTGGGTGGAAATGCAATTGCACAAAATGAGATTGCTTATCGTGGAAACTGATCACGACTCACTCTGTGCTGTTATTATTTTGACTATGATGATTACCACTATTCCTGGACGCCATCTTTGTTTTTCCGTGACTTCTTCCCTCTCTCAGACTCGTTTTTCTCTCCGCCTTTTTCCCGGTCTTCTACTATTTTCCTTCTTCTTTATGTTGTTGTTGATCTCTGTTTAATGCCGAATTTCGCAAAGGAAGTGGGTGGCTTGTCAGTTTTCCTTACTTCATTCTCTCTCCCTCTCTCTTTTTCTCTTGCTCATTCGAGCTTCCTTCTTCTTTTCATGTGATGGCGGAGGATCCATAATAAAGCATTTATGATGATGATGATGATGATGATGAGGATGAAGATGATGATAATTGCAAATGGCGTCGCTGTTGTACCATTTTTGGTAGCACTCAGACCGATGAGTCACAAATTTGAGAACTGATTTCAAATTCAACTGGCATTCAAAGATTTACTTCCTCAAGAAGAGGTCTTCAATATTCATTCTTCAATAATAAAGGCTGTATAAAAGAATTAGTGTCTTCATTCTATTTTTTCATTCCCTATGTCCAAAATCAATAGTCTATAGTTCATGCTTATGGTTTATTATTGCCCGGAGCCAGATAGATCTGTGCTAAAGATTGATCTTTATCATTCCTCCCTTGGATTATCATCCTTTTCGATTCATAGATTATTCAAAATTGTATGAAATATTTAAAAATTATAACATTCTATCAATATTTGATGAAACATTTTTTCATAGATTTAGAACAAGTCTAAAACACTCAACTTCATCCTAAACCAGCAGCCTGCAGTGAGCAGACTGATTCTTTAAGCACCCTGCATACATGTACATTACTTTGTAGTGGCTACTAGCTATTACGGGAACACGGAATTGGAAATGTCCGGAACTGAAATGTACATGACATTTCCAATTCCGCTTTCCCATAGTAGCTGATGGCGTCTAGTGGACGCTTCTGATGTTTCAAGATAAAACTCAGTGCCTCAGTCGGATCCGGAATTTCAAATCTTGAAAGTATTAGTCTTGAAAATACAATAGTCTCCCTCAAATTCAATAGCAGAGGATGGTAATTCAATTTATACTACATTGGATTGTTATGGTTTATTGTTTGCTCAATAATCGTTCAGTGATGTGATGGATGGAAACTGGATTCCACATGCTCGAGGAAAATAACCTATCCTCAACTTCTCTTCTAGGATTCTTCCTAGGAGATTTTTGGTGAGGAAAATGAGAAATGAGTAGGATTGAATTTCCGATTGTATTAATCCAATTTGTGTTAACTACAATAGCTGTGAGGGACTAGCGTGGAACTGGGCTTATTTCATGTGTTGATGGGCCACAATTATCTCTATTATAATAAAGGAATGCACTAGCTTATACACGTACGGGATAGGAAATTCACGAATGAGCATCATCACGTCGGAACTACTGGACTGATTAAGTTGAAATTTGTCAAGTTTTAATTGGACCCTTGCGGAGCACGGGTTATCTGCTAGATTTATATTATATAACCAGTAAGCAGTTGGGCATATTCCAAGTAATACTGGGTGAATGCAATTGCTGAATGGGATCTGTGTGAATGGGCCTTATACCTTGTATTAATATGCATCTGCCAGATTGTTGAATGGGACCAGTGTGAAGCGGGCCTTATTCTATCATTAGTTTCAGCACATCAGGTAGTTGAGGTGTGAGGCATGTATGTAATTATTGCTGCCTGCTACAGTGGGTATCATAAAAGCAGCAGCAAAAAATTGCTTAAAGTCAACAATTTACTTTGCAGTTAGGGCTTTAATCGAGACCGGAGGCCCGACTTGGCTGGTTTGCTATATAAAGAAGAAGAAGTGGAATGAGAAGAAGAAGAAGAAGAAGAAGAAGAGAAAAAGAGGAGAGAGGACCAACCCTCTTTTTCAGGTTTTTCGCGAGAGAGAGGCGTGGTTTCAGACCTCAGGCGAGAAGCGATGAGCTAAATCAGTTGATTATTCGTGAATCTATTTGAACAAGCTATTTGTATTATAGAAAATAATTGACGAAGAAGAAGGAGAGGAATAAGACGAGATGATGGAGATGTAGAAGAAATTGGAAGGAAACGACAGAATGAGGAAACTGTTGATGATGTGAGGAAGAGAATGAGACGATCAGAGAGAAGTAGTTGATCAAGAACAATATTAAGAAAAGGGAGAAGGGGAAGAACAAAAACAATAAATATAAGAAAAAAGATTGAAAAGTGGGAGAAGAAGAACAAGAGCAAGATAAAGGAGAGACGAGATGAAGATGAAGTAGAGGGGCAAGAAGAAGAAATAAAGAATTAGATGGAGAGAGTGGAGAAGAAGAAGAAGAACATTATGAGGGGATAGAACAGGAAGAAGAGAATTGGAAAAGCGGCATTTATTCTGCACATTGACAAAATCAGATTCTTTTGCAAATTGAGAAAATCGGATTCTGGAGAAGAGTAAGGAGAGAGAGCAATAAAGTATCTAAATAAAGAGGAACAAAGAATAATTAAATCAGGATAATTCAAAGGGTAAATAGGATCAAGGAGAATGAGCTGAAAAGAACAGGATTTTCGGAACAGGAAGATGGGGAATAGAAGAAATCGAGAACATAAAAGAGACGGAGGGAGATCATAGCAGTGGAATGGCCAGAGCAAGTGGACAAGAAAAGACTAGAAAATAAATGAGAAGAAATAGAAGGCGAACAAGAAAATGGAAGAATATTGAAAGTGGGTAGGTAGAGAAGGAGGATGATAAACAAAATATATAAAATAAAACGAGCAGATCCTGCAATTATGTAAGGAGCAGAAAAAACATAAGAGAAGTTGAGAAAGAAAATTTTGAAGAAGAGGAAGAAAATAATGAGAAAGAAGGTAAAAGAGAAAGACGAGTACGAAAACTGCTATGATGAAGTAGAAGGGATCAAGTTTATCATCAAATTGATAAAATTGCGAAGATGATGGAGAAGAAAACGCATTAAATTGTTACTACCAGTTTTCGCGACTAAATTGATAGTCAGTTGTGAAGTGGAGGTAGGTAACTTTGCTCGATGAAGCTTCATATTTTTTTTGAAACTTGTTGCAATACATTATGTGAAACATGTTGCTTGGTCCTTGCATATTAGTAGTGCATTGGGTTATTCATGTCAGAAGATTGAATGCGAAGTTAGTTTTGAAGAATTTTTGTAGGACAGATTTTAGTGAAGTTTGCGTTACTCCTAATTTATGTAAAGTTGATGAATTACTTTCAGGATTTCTTATTTGAGTACACGAAGAGATATTTTAATCACAATAATATATTATTTTGTCAAAGATTCCATTTATTAGAGGTCTTCTGTCATATGATTCCTATTCGGGCTATGACTTGTGCTTGAGTGATGTGGCTTAACTAAGCTCAAATAAATATCTATCTCAATGTGAGGCTTAATATGTGAAATCCATATAAATGTTGTTGGATTTAGTTCACTTTATTGCCGTACCTATTCAAGAATCATGAGATCACGTCTAACACAATAAAATTGAAAAAATGAAATGGCACGTATTTTTATTCTTGGAAATAAATGAATTCAATACTGTTATTCAACAGTTCATCATCTTTTCTTCATTTAAACTGAAAAAGTTAGCTGTGCTGTCAAAATTTCGAAATGAATATTGGATATCAATTGCATATTTTTTCACAATTCTGATGCATTTCAATTCAATCATTATTATCAAGTTTGTTGGATTAAATAAAATTCTTCCAAGTACGATATTTTCAGTTAAATTTTACACTTTTCAAGTTTCAATAGTTCTTTTTGCTGTGGATCAATGAGAACAAGTAATTAATAAATTCTCGATAACACTCAACTACAAAATCACTAACAGGCGGTCCAAATGGGTCTTTACTTGGAATACTAAAAATATTATCAAAAAAAAAATAATACAAGAAATATTAGTATCATACAAAAAATATATTCGAGGTGGAAGACCAATTATAATAGAAAAGAATACTCTTCAATAGAGCCTACAAAGGCTAAAAGACTGAATGACCAAATTCACAAATCGACAACATTTTTTTTTCCAAAACGAAAAGATTTTCATTCTCAAGTAGTCCTTTATAACCAAACCCGATTTTCTCTTTTCAAGTCTCAATTTTGGTGTTGATTGGACTTGAGATTGCCTTGGAGCCAAAAGCTGACTGACAATCATCAATTATTATCAATCAACATTCGCGGTGATTCGCGAGTCGAATTTTAAACAGAATACGCGAGAAAACGACCGCATTTCGGTGTGTTATAATCAGAGCAGAAGGTGACTGGAGAGAGAAGAAGAAGAAAAAAAAGAAGAAGAAGAAATAGAAGAAAGAGGTGGAAATCCGATCAACATAACTAGTGGTTATTATCGAAAAATTCAAACCATCGGACATCGTTTTATTGACAGACACCAACATTAGTTTCAATTTTAACACGAGTTGTGCCAATAATTCTATCGATTTGCTTACATCCCAATCTAACGGGTTGGGATTAATCGCTCCCGAAATTTTAGGAACAAACCTGAATAATATCTCTGATTCATATCCTATATACCTGTATTCATATTAGGGGTACTCTATAGTGTCCTATATTATTAATATTTTGACTTTTGATTTTGTTCATAAAGTTTAAGAACGATTATCATTCAGTTTGAAACGCTCTCATTAACGCTTACTTCATATTTTTAACAATGATGTTTTGAAATTTTAGAAGACATCAATCTTGAGATTATTATAAGGTATATGGCGCTAAATTATTAATCTCGCTCAATTATAACTATTGTTAATGATTTTTGACTGTCACCCAAATATATAAAGCGAAGATTTAATTCGCCATAATCAAATTGATCGATTTTTTAAAAATAATTAGACAGTAATTGCAGAAGTTATAAAAATAAGAGCATTGTCGATGTCATGAACCAAATGAGATTCAAATTTTATAAGCTATCTCTAAGTATCTTTTATAATTTATCTTTAATCGTAGAAATCGATTTAACTAGCCGTCGGTGATAGTTTCAGTTCTTTTCAATTACTTGTCAAATTCTGCGTCTAAACCTCTCCTCAGCTAAGGGAGATCAGTGAAATAAGATCTATTCCTTTCAAAACTGTCTGGAATCTGAATATTATTATCATGCTTCATAATTTCAGAACAGTTTTCGTGTCTACAAAATTATTCATCTATTTATAAACGCCTTGAGGAAATTTGAGTGTCATAACCTCTTTTTCTTTTTTACAAGATTCAATAATATTTTTATCAATATTTTCTTATATTATTCTTACAGATGTTCAATAGAAATATTCCGAAATTCAGAAGGCATGGAATGTCACTCATTTCTCTTGCAATTTCTCATCAATCTCCCGTAATATTGTCAACTTTCAATCATTTATTCATATTTTTAACAATTATGCATAATTTTGAAAGTTCTCAAAGGATTTCGAAAATTTAAAAATGCTCGTATTTATTTTCCATGCTATTTCTTACAATTTCCATACTCTAATCAAACAATGTGTCCATTTTAAAGCAAATTATTGATAAAAATGATAACAGGTGGCCCACCAGGTGTCTATTGTAACCGTTTTTAGGTTATGGCATTGTTTTGGCGGGTTTTTGAGGTTAGGGTCCATATAGCCGTTTGGTTGAAAATGTGACAACCCTATTCCCGTCACCAGAAAACGTTCCAGATCAATAAGAATCGGTTCCTACCTTGTCTTGGGGGTGATTTTGGCGGTTCGGATGACACGTGCGTGAGAAATCGTTGCTGGAAGCGGGCTGCCCTCCTTCCTCTAGCCGTGCGCACTTCGCTACTGAATGCATGCCTCGTTCGTGTCTCTTACTCACAGGAAACTCATTGGCAACACCTTGAAACATTACGTTTCAACGTCACTTCCAAGTGTATCATAATAATGAATAAGGTACATAATAATGAACCCTAATGTTATTATTTTCGGTCATCATACTATGAAACTCAATTTTATATATCTACAAAATAGAGAATAGAACACTAGACAGAAATAGATTATTAGAAGCACTTTGTTCACTAAAAATGTATACTTCTCCAATACATTATTGCATCTGTGAAATTTCGAAATAATCCCTTCAAGCATTTGATTATTGAATGAGTAACTGCTGAATAGAGTTTGTTAATATTTGAATTAATTTTTTGTTTGTTGATATTTTAGCTACTTGTAAGAAGCAGAAAAAATGTCTTGAAAGCCGAAACTAGTAGTGTTTATATAAAAATAAATAAATAAATAGATAAAGGGTACTATGTAGCTATTTCTATGTCAATTAAAGAGATTATCATATTTATTCATAATCCTCATTTTCATATCCTTCTTGAGTTGTGAGGTAGAAAGGACTCTGAAGTCCTGACACCGCCTCAAATTGAACATTGTCTCTTGAATCGTCAAGACCTTCTAAGAAGGATAAGGATCAGTTGTATAAAACCCGATCAAATTGAACATTCAATTCATATAATAATGACCAAACAATAGGAGAGCGTCTAATAGTTGAGTCTCCTTGCATTAGTTCAAATTGATGCCATCATTTTACTACCTAGTCTTGAAACTAGTATAGACTCATCAGCATAGACTTTGTGAGGGGGGAGGCAATTATCCTTCTCGCTGGTTAATACAGAATATAGAATATTCCAACTTTGCACTAATAGATATGTTTTTCACTAAGAATTATTTTCTCTTTCATTTATATGCATTATCACAGAGATAGGGTGCTATGGACGGAAAGGAATATGTTTCCCTATTTTATTTTGGTGCACAATCATTTATAATGTTTTCACACAAAATTCACGAAAAACTCATTAGTAACATTTTTTGTGATCATCAATGAGAGCCATGAGAAGGAATATGAGTGGAATTGAATCATCAATACTCATTCATAATAATGTATAACTGTAATAAAAATTATGGTATTGATGATCATATATCACAATGGAATATTTTTCTTAAATCTCCTAATATCTATAGCCGAAATATGTATTTTCTGCAATAAAATATAAGAAAAAGGCTTATCAGTATTATTATAAGATCAATTCAAGAATATAATTCACTGTTATTAATAGTTATTAAGTAGATTCTTCAAAGGCTTATCACACTGATATATTTATTTATTTTTTTCAAATTTAAAAAATACACACATTGAATACCTACATGATTAGAAAAAGATCAACAGGCCTAGTTCAAAACTGCTCCTTTTCCGAATCTTCTTGATAGATCTTCTAGTCTTGATAGTATTTTAAGCCAATGTCTAAATGGTTGGTTATATTGGTTCACTTTGAATCAAATTTCGAGTCCAGGAATATACAAACCAAAATTTAGAATTTAATTAGATTAAAAACCAAAAAGAATAAAAATATTGCAACAAACTGTACGGTAATTCAAAACTTTAAAACAATGAATTATATCGACATTTAAAAACCAGAAAACAAAACTAAACTCACTACATAAACAGCACATACGAATATTGGAATTATTGTATATAGTGTAATATATACACTTTGAAACAGTTCCTATTAGTGGTGAAGTGGGTAAACGCCAATATTTGAAAAAGGATGCTGTTACTGTAAAATATATTTAGTGAATGGTCATGCCTTAGCTTACAGGATATTAGCATGGGTGAAAGCCATTGAAACTACACGAGAAACTTGATATATAAAAAATATAATATTTCCCACAATAAAATATCATCATAAAATAAAATGAACAAAACTATCCACCAACTAATTTAAACTGTCCCAAATACATTCCAGTGACTAGAATAATTACTATTATAACTTATTTTTTATATGACTAATAAAAATACTGACTACATTATTTCATTTGTCATATTTGGATGGCCATCGTCAACTAATATTACCAGTATTGAATACAGTTTTCGAATTTAAAAAAAAATACCCAATATCTTTAGTACATACAATTCTTCCCCAACTCAGTCTATAGCATGTGAGTCTCTTTATATTATTATCTCGTATGATAATATTCACAATATTCATACTTATTGAACTAGAGAAACGCATGAACAAGTTAGTTTGAACACTTCGTACGATCTGTGATATAGAAATTCGTGTACGAAATGATCGCGTCCTAACAGTCATTCCACAGAAGTCAAAATCCACCAGATACATCATCCTATGAAATCCGAATACATAATTTGATACAAAGAGCATGATCGTTGCAAGCAACGGAGAGTTCTGTGTGCACAGATTGCGCCGTCTTTTGCGTAGATAGGCAACCAGCGAATAAGGTGGGATTCACTTCAGTCAGCAATCCTTGTTCATGCTTTCCATCCAACCAATGCTGACAGATTTAAGTGAATCTCACACTAGTAGCTAGTGAGCTGGCCTTATAGGGCCAATCGTCCGCCAAACCTCCAAACAAGGCCACACTACTCACTCCTTATCACTGCTCATATCGCCCACTTTCTCACTCCAATCTATTTATATTTTCATCAGTAGTCGAGTCAATGTTTGCTATCAATAAACAAACGATAAATAATAAACAATGGAACAATATTGTGTCCCTCAATGATGTGCTTGATAGATATCGATTTTTATCATCATATTCTAGAATAATTGTTAATTTTTGCTATCAATGAACAAACTATTATGAATATTGAAACGATATGTGCCTCTCTATATAATTAATATTGTAATTAATCAATATATTGTCATCGATATTTCAAAATTTTCTATTTTTTCCATGAATGAATACAGCACGATCGATAATAAATTGAACAATATATGCCCCTGTTCACTGTTCTTGGATTTCGATCGATTTTTTTCGATTGTGTTGTCATTGAGGTATTGTTTTAGATGAGAGAAAGCCGATTCGTAATTTTGTTGTTTGTAATAAAAATCCTTTCTCTTATTTATTGACTTGTTTGAGGGTTTTTTATCGTTCATTCGATTTAAAATTATTGACAACATTATTATAACACAATAATGTGATCACTACATTATTGTAGTCTGCTTGATTAGGGAAATGTAAATATTGTTATTGAATAATGTATAATATTGTTATTTTGGATAACAATCTAACCAGTGCATTTACATACTTTTCGCCTACTCTAATGCCTGGTTTACATTACTGTATTAGATGTTCTAGTTACTCGAGGCAGGTAACTGAAAGAAACGTAGCTTGAATCGTGGGGATACGTACTTAAAAAGGTTACAGGCTTAATTGGATGTTCACACGGTTCAAGTTCCTTGGTTTCCTCAACCTGTCTCCAGTAACTAAATTGTGGGCTGGAATGAAACAAACCAGGCATAAGCATGCGTACCTTTACAATATTTGAGGTATTAACACTCAATAGGAATTTAAAAATATGTGTTTGATGTTTTAAGCTTTTAGCTTCGAAATCTACGATCAGAACCTGAAGTATTTGTAGGTCCTAATAATTTGATTGTATGGTATGAGATGTTGTGGTTATGGTATTTCTCCATAATTGAAAGACAACATTAACGTCTTATTCTTCCAATTATTTGTAGATCTCTCATCTCCCAACATAGATTCTTTATAATTCTCAACATATTTCTTCTATGTTTGGTTTTGAAGCATCTAAATTTAAAAATCACTTTGTGAAAATAATTAAGGACTGAAAATTTTGTGAAGTGAACAACTACAAGACTTAACAACCACAAGAACCTATTTCGGACTATATGTAACATTACAGTATCTAAATTTGGGGAGAGGAATAGCACAATGTCACCTTATTTTTCCTCTCCCTATCATTTTGATGATGCACTTATTGTATGAATCAATAAAGAATAAGATTCTAATATAGAAACATGGAGTACCCTTTTATTCAAAATAGTTCAAACAAATATTTTTGTTTATTTTGTATTCTGCGCCATGACTTAATTGAAATATTTCAAATAAAAGGGTACTCCATGTTTTATATTGTATTTTTAATAATTTAAAAAATAGGCCATTAAATCGAAGTGATTTAATTAGAATATTACTATACTTTTAAAATTTCAAAAGTGAAATTGCATTCTTTATTGTCCATTTCCAGCATTCTTCACATAATATAGAACAATACATTCCTAAACCGTAAACCACCGTTACAATTCCCGTTACAGTAAATGAATCACAATACATCTTTGTCAAGTATAAAAATAGATTGTATCATTTCTTAGTGACTACATCACGCGAAAAAATTATCAGGAAAAGTGTGCAAAGCAACAAAGACGTAGCAGATGGATTCTAAGAAATGACGTCATCTTAAAAATAGGCATCAAAGCAATAACGTGATAAAGAGAAAGCTGAAAAACAATGACAATGATTTCATCATTACATACGAATATAGTAGAGATTGGAAGAATTGCAATTGATAAAATTGTGAGTAATTAATTGGGTGTATTGAAAATAGAGTTGAAGCATATTCACATTCTATTGAAACCTAAGTGATTTATTTGTATGACTATTCGTATTATGTTAAGTATTCAGCCTATTTACTGGTCTCATCAGGTGTTACATAGCTTGTTATTCTTCCAATAAACAGTCAAGAAGATATATATTTTTATAAGACCGATTTTTCAAACTTTGAAAATCACCAGATTTGAGTACTAAACCAAGTATATCATACATGATTACTGTAGTATCTAGTATGCAATCAAAGTTATGTCCTGTCTGTCAACGAATCAAAATTTGAATATCCACCATTTTTGAGTTATTTTAATGCAAGTCTCAGATAATCAGTTTCATTCAACATAATAGAAATCCCTGTTCTCAATTAAATCAGGCTTCATCCTAAATTGAATCTAATAATTAACATCCATACAACGAATAACCATTATTGACATTTGAAAATTGAAAATGTTTGACATTCGATTGGATCCCATTTCAAACGAATTTAAACGCGGCAGTACATCTGCACAGTTGAAATATTTATGTGTGGTAGTTTCAAATTTCACCTGCACTTAATAACTATTGGGAGTAATAGCTTGGGATTCGTTCTGGGTATTTTGCGCCATGATTTACAGATGCAGAATTATTAATTGGCTGGTGTCGGCCCACATTATTTGGCATACTAATAAGCACCTACGGTGAACTGCTCCTCTGCTCTTCAAAATAACAACTCATTAATCACTGCAACTAATTACCCTGGGCCACCGACTCCCGTCATTATCAGTTATTGATTTCTGTATGCTAATCAATTATTGTCCAATTTATAATTCAAATAGAATTAGAAGTATGATAATCGGCGGGAAGAAATTCAGCCATCGGAGTTTGATCTTTCATTGAAAACATTTGGAATCATTATTGAAATGCTAATCAATTATTGCCCAATTCAAATAGAATGAGCAGAATGCAATTGGTTATCAATCACTTGTATAATAATTAACAAAACATATGGATACCTGAACAGACACAATAATGATGATGAACTTATGGATACTCCGCCATCCATGACTTCAATTATACATCAGGTTATATGTATTTTTTAGAAGTAGAATTCGTTTTAAATCAATCATCCAAGTAAATTAGACCAGTGAAACACCTCAATAATCAACTAATGCAAACAAACAGCTCTAAACATTTTTCTTTTCTATCAAAAGATCTCCAAATTGGGTTGATGTCACGCTTTCACTTCCTTTAATCTTGAGATCTCATACAGGATATTCTAAGAAAAGATATTTCATCTGTTTTCTTCAATTACTGTTGTTGGTATTTGATCATGGCTGTTGTACTTGCTATAAAATTATTTCTCTTGGGCTTTTAGGCTGAGTTGTTTCTGTTAGTTTGATGTAAGATTAGTTTGTTAGTTTAGTGTTTGTTGTTGTTCAATTATGTGTCCCTGACTCGAATGCTTCGCCCAGTGTGGGCGTATCTTGTCTCGTCCAATGGTGAAGTGTACCTTGAGAGTCATCTAACTACCAATAATATGGCTACATATTTGTACTATATTTGTCTTGCTGCTTAATGTTGGAGCGTTGAGTATGATGATAGTGTAATAGCTGAAACAAGTTACTCAGTTTCTGATAGATTAGTGGTTGTGACATGTACAAGTAGTTTAATTTACTAAGAATGAAAGATTACTTGATAGATGGATACATTCTTGTTAACCCTTCTAATTTGATAGATTTGAGTTGAATGGTTGATTAGACCTTTATGTATTTTTGTTGATCTGAATAAATTGAAATAATTAGAAAATGAGATATTTCACTCTTTGAATTTGAATCTAGATTGGAATTGAAATTGTGACAAAATTCAATTTCAATTCAATTCAATTTATTCACAACACACAAAAATACAATGAGAAAAGGCAATATACAACAAAACAATAACAATAACAATGATATTAACACATTAAAAGACAATATTGCTAAAATGATGTGTGCTGGAAGAAAGAGTGGGAAAATACCTTGCCAACTATGGTTTCCCATGTAATAGGCAGGTAAGATATAACTGAAAGGGAAGGGTGTGTGATAGGGACGTGAAAGGAGGTAGATAGATAGGCAGGGCTGAGGGCACGGAAGATAAGATGTGAAATAACAATACAGATAACAGTTACAATAATTTAAAGATTAAAAGATAAATTGAAATAACAAGATTGACAGATATGAGGATGCTTTACGTGCAAAACTTATAAAACTCCAGGTGAAGTTCCTTGATTCTCAATATTATAGATGAATCCAATAAACTACCACAATATTTTTTTGTAGAGGTTTGACAACATAATCCGTCGATATCTCTTGAAATAGGCTTCGGCTTCGAACTACAAAATCAGTATCAGAGATCTACATAGCGAACGTTCAGAATCACTTTCAGGTGGAAAAGCAGCCTTTCAACACTGTTCTCCTGCTGCTTTTTTCGCCTTTTTCCTACCGAAAATTTCCATATTCACGCAATTTATTCCTGATTTTTTTCTGTCTCTCGCTTTACCGGTCGCGTTGTATTGTTAGGAGTCGTAGGGAGGAAAAGAAAGGGAAGAGATGAAGAGAGAGAGAGAGTAAGGAGGAATGAGGAAGGGGAGTGAGTATGCATAACAGGTAGAGAGTTAGAAGGCGTCGGTACCTCGGCTTTGATCTTATTGTTTTTTCGAGGAAGACCAATAAAGAGAAGATAAAGGAGGAGGTAAAGAAGAAGAAGAAAAAGGAGTAGGTAAAGAAGAAGAAGAAAAAGGAGTAGGAGAAAAAGTAGAAGAAGACGAATTCAGAGAAAAGCAGAGTTGGTCAAGTTGAAACTAACTGCCTGTTCAGTGTTCAAGAACTCCACCGAGATCAGCTTCACCATCTCATTTCATTCGTTTCTGATCTCTATTGTCTCCTCTCTTTCTCAGAGTAGAGTCTCTCTCTCAGTTTTTGGTAGAGAGTTAGTGGGGAGGATATTTTTAATATTCTTTCCGAAGAATGGACATTGATATGTCCAAAGCTCCGCCAATTTATGTAGATGCATAACAATATAATTATCCATAGTTATTATATTACAAGTTACTTTTTCATATCATATACTTTCAATAATTATTTTCTTAGTCTATATTATGTAAATTCATCTATAATTTTGCTGTATTGTAAGCTATTGTATATAAATGTATAAGCCGGTATATATTGTAATCTACATAAATAAAGTACTCAATCAATCAATCAATCTCACCTCAAACGTTCTCTCATCTCTCGTTTCCACTCCACTCTTCCTACTACTTAATTTCCCAGTTATAATCCATCTTTCTCATCAACTTTCTCCTGTTTCTCTACATCAAACCATTGATATTTCCAATGTATTAGTTCAATATTCACGAATATTGTCAAATTCATAGATTTTAATTTGCTTCCTCAGCTAAGGAACCTGATTTCTGGTGGATTTTTGCTCTTGTTGTCAATTAGAAATACTATTGGTTCTTCTTGGAGCTGCTGTATACCAATTTATGAGCACTCTCCTAAGAACCGAAAGCAATATCTTTCTCTTTTCGAAATATCCTTGGACTATACCTGATTATGCTAATAATCGAACTATTGATCAATTCTGTACTTCTACACCCATTCTTCATAGCTGTATTTTGGCTTGCGAATTGTTACTATATTTACTCACAAATCAGTGATTTTTATTCTCCAAGATTCCTGAATAGTTTACTTTAAATCGAATTAAATCTTATTTATTATCAATCCATTATAATGAAAATTCATAAGCATATCAACTAATGTAACAAACCTAAGCCAAATTCGATTTTTTTCGAGGCTAATCCTACAATAAAACTTAGGGAATATGATCTTAGATATTTCAGATGTTATTGGATACTGGGATCGTGGGTCCTATAGATATAAGAATCTATAGAATAAATAAACAGTATAGATATGCTCATACTCTGGCTGTGATCAAAAATTTGTTATTCATTTTGTATGAATATGAATGTTATAAGTAAATGTAATACAATGTAAATGATCATAAGTTGTTTTCCATGATTTGCCATTTATACTAACGTATAGTGCATTCTGAGCGGCAAACTCACCCAACAATAATATTATATCCAGTTTTCTTTTCTACAATGTGTTATATTTATTCGATATTTGAGAGATAAATAGTGATAATGTATAGGTAATCACGTCAATTAGATCAGATAGTTTTGAATAAAAAGACTAGGAGCACAACCAATTTACTATGGATTGATAATGGTGTAACAAGTAATAACGGAAACCGGTATCTATTTATTTAATCATTCATTAGAAGAGTATCACAAACTGTAGCCCAAAAAGATTCCAATTCTAATTCATACAACAGCTCAAATAAATATAGGTTGGGTGACACTTTCACATTTTTAATTTATACTCCACAATCCATAATCCAAAACACAAAAATAATTGAAATGGTAACTGGGTATTTTCATGAACTTATTTGAATTTGTTGTAATTTCTAATAATAATTGTGGATGTAGAGAAATGTGTAAACTTGTTAAATTATACATCAAATTGAAGAAAATTCCCTCTTAATTAAAGAGAATTTGATGCTCTATAAGCTCATTTTTAGCATGGGTTTTTCCCATATTCAAAAAGTTAAAAGAGCAAAAATAACGAAAAATTGAAGGAAAATGTGTTTTTTCCAAAAATGTCACACCTTTCAGAGCGGATATCTCTGAAGTGGAATCTGATATTTCTTTAGTGGAAAATCTGATTTATAGTAACTTCTAATTTATACGATTTACTGATTTATAGAAAAAAAACTATTTCTTATGCTCGATAATATTGTTTACATTATCAACTCCAATACTATTCAAAAAGGCAGATAGTTCAACTGGAATAAAGTGAGAAAAAGAGAGCGGACTCCTGTGAGTCAGAGAGAGTCAGATTATGCACTATACTGACGTACACTACAAACTGTCAGCATTCCTTATAAATAGCATTTATTCTCTCCATTTGTCCACTGCTGACAGCTTCAAATGGATCTGACTACAGTTGTCCAGTGAAGTAGCAATTGATGTTTTTCAAGTGCGGGAGGAGAACTTTTAGCAGTGAGAGACTTATGAGCAGGGTTCTGCAGCTGAGATCAAGGCAACAAGAAGCGGCTTGGCGATGAAAAGTAATAAGCATTCAAGATTGAAGAGGATGGAGGTGGAGAAGAAGAAGAAGAAGAAGAAGAAGAGAAGAAGAAGAAGAAGAAGAAGAAGAAGAAGAATGGGAAGAAGAAGAAGAAAAAAGAGAAGTGGACAAGTTGGTGGTAGTAGTACTGACCACCGATGACTGACCATATGGTGAAGGAATGCGACCAATCGACCTGTCTCATCTACTTCTTCTTTTTTTCCTTCCTTGTTCTTCTTCTTTCTTCCTAGTTCTTGTTCTTCTTCCTCTCCCACTCTTCTTCTTCTTCTTCACCACCCTACTCATTACATATTTAGTGCTTATTACTGATATAGTGGCATTTGAATTTTGTTACTTATTTACCCAATTCATTTGGAAGTGATTTCAAGTCATTTCTCAATGTATTGTTTAATATTCTATTCAAATTCAAATCTTTTTTCATCCCAAGAACATAATTAGAATTACAATGGTTATAGAATGAAATGTAAAATACAATATAAAATGGAAAATTAAATACCATAAAATAGGATGAAATATAAATATATTAATTGGGAAGTCTCTGAAAGGTTCGAAAAAAACTGAACGCAGACCCTGAGCTCTCAATGATCAACAATAATCCAAGAAAATTATAATGACATAACATGCAACTTATATTTGTTATCTAACATTTATTAAGAAAATCTGGAAGAGAAACAGGGAGTTGATAAACAGGAAGGGAAAAGAAAGAAGTAGAGTAGAGGCATAAAGGAAAGGAAAGAATAGTTGAAAATTGCATAAAAAACGTTCTATTAATTATTTTTGCTCTTCTTCATCTCCTTCCCACTATTCGTCCCTCAATTCTCAAAATAACTCCTATTTCCAGTCCTTCTGGGTTTGATCAATTTTATGAAGTCTATTAATGAATTATTTGATTTTATTTAGTCAGCCCTCTCACTCCAACCCACAATCTAACCAGCAACATGTACTATCAACTAACTCAACTGTGGAAGTAGCAATAGTACACTTAATAAAGTACCTAGAAGTAATAAAGAACTATAATACGCGAAATAGGAACGAAAGAATAACTCTTTTTCTCCTGTTCGATTTTAAACTTCTTTCTTTCATTCTCTCTATGATCCTTTTTATCCTTCATTCTTGATCTCCTCCTCATTATCTTTCCCTCTTCTACCCCTATTACTGTTTATTTCGAATCGTATTGCTTCTTTCTCTTCTTCAACTCAACTCCCCCTTCACCATTCAAAAATTAATCATTCCCTTTATATTTTCGTCTATAAATTCCTCTCTTTCTCCTACTTCCTTCTTCTCTTTTCCACTTCCCACTTCGACCTAGTCGATTTTTGTTGTCACTGTGATGACTCAGAGATGTTATTTTTTATTATCATCATCAGAACCAGTTATTGGAAACAACCCTATGGTTCAAATGGCCAACGCACAACAACAAAGAATTCTAGTGAACAGCAGTATCCTTTATTATAGATATATAGAGGAATATAGTCATTGAACGACCTAATAATGTACTCATAAGAACATTTAATGAACTATAATGTGACAATAATTTGAGACAAAATTAGGAAATTGAAGAAGTTTTGAGTAATAGCCTGTTTTTTCTTTTCCAACTATTTTATTCTTTGTCCTATCCAATAAATAAATGAATAAATATGTTATGGAGAGGAGATAATTTTGCTGACCACAGAATCGTGATTTAGAAGGGTATATAAGAGAGCGTTAATTGTAAATGAAAATAGTGGGGTGCTATGAGACGATTGTGTTTTATTTCTATGAGATCTTTTCTTACAACTATTTTTCTTCTACTCTTCTCAAGATTTTGCAATATTTATGTAATACTATACAGACTCATAGCACATAATGTAAACAATCTTGCTGGCAGCTATTACAACATTCACAGCCACTTCTACTACAGTGGAGACTCACTCTCTACTGTCAGCATTATTCATAGATAACATCAACGCTTTCCCATTCAACCATTGCTAACAGTTGGAAGTGAACCACACCATAGTGAGGATTGTCCTGTTGATGGTTGTGGCGTATCTGGTGATTATCATAGCTGAACTAGACATGCAGGCAGGCCACTGTAAGCACAAGGACTTCATTCATTGCTAAGTCCCTTGTTGATGCTTAGCTAAGCACGCAAAGTATTCGCGAGAATGGCGTCTGGAATTCTGTTGCTTGGTGTGGCTTAACTGTCAAGTGGTCACACAACTTGGGAAAAGAAGGAGGAGGTTGGAAAAGAAAAATTAGAAGGAAGACGACAATATAATGAAACTATGAAAGGAAATAGGAACTGACCTCATTGTACGTGAGGAAAAATATCGGAAATGAAAGTGTATCAATATGAAAAATCGAGTCGAGTGGGAAAATGGAAAAAATAGTGAGAAACATGAGGAGAAATAAAAAATGAGAATGAAGGAAGCAAGGGAGGAAACTATGTACTTCAAGAAAGAAGTAACAAGATATGAAGACTAATGAACCTGAAAAACGAATAAGTGAATAATAAACTAATAGAAGGATAAATGTCGTAAATTAAGTCAGGGATTGAAGAAGAATAAAAGTCAGATGTTAAGTCAGGAATAAAAGAAAGAGAACAATTTAGAAAATGTACGGTAAGAAAAATGAGGGAGGAAAGATGATAGTTTAAACATGGTTGAGAGGAGATAGTATTTGAAACTTGATAAAGACAGTAAGAGCAAAATTGGAGAAAAATAGGAAAGAAAATAACAAAGTGAAGGTAAAAAGAGAATGAAAGAAGAGAAGCAGAGGAGAGTAGGATAAGAAATAATTGGAATCAATGAAAAATAAGGAGCAGATGTGATAAGGATTGTGAAATTTTTTCCATTTCTTCTTAGAGAAATATAAGAATTGTGAAAGGTATTAGGTAAATAGAGAAAGAAGAACTAAGAGGAACTGGGAGGAAGAGAACAAAAAAAGGAGAAAGAGGAGTAATAAAAAAGGATAGGAATGAGGAATGTGATTAGGACGACTGTGGCTTGTGCCAGCGATAAAGAACCACGTCGAAAATGCATCCAAGTATTCCAATTACATCAACCTCGCACCAAGTTTCTAGACCTGTTTTTCATATTCTTAGAGAAAAAAATGGACCATATTTTTACTTTTGGAACTATTTTGATTGCCAGTTTGTTTAATTTAACAGAGTAGAGATAAATTTATCATTTGTGATGAGACTACAGGAATGTTTCCGTAGAAAGGAATACACCTGCAAGATGTCATCTTCAAAAAATAAATGCTACGGTATTATTTATTCTAAAATAGCATTATTTTTACTATTGAATGATATGAAAAACGTTATTTATAGATTTGTATTAATTGAAATTATTCATCTTTCAAAATTTTCCGTTTCTCTGAAACACCGTCTACATATTAGTATTAGTGTAGGTTTTAGTTGTATTGAGAATTAGTAAATTGGTCGGAATCGTCCAATAGCCTCCTCAGCCTATGACGATTTGGAATCAACCAATGAGAATGCGTTTAAAATGGGATTGTACAAATCAAAATGGTGGCTTGTAAGTGATTGGTCGGAGTTCTATGAATTAGTATATGGAAATTGAGACATTCGTACATTTGTTCTTTGTTGCAGGTGTTTGATTTTCATAATTAAACTATTCTTTTTTAGGTATTAAGGACTGGGATAATTCTCTTAACCTTCAAAACTTAAAAAGCATTTTTCTTCGTATTCCTTATAAAACCATCCGGTATTTAACTCGTGTGTAGTTTGATAACAAAATACTCCATTAACACATGGAAACAATTATATCAAGCTTCATTGCGATTTTTCTATTTTTTAGTGAAGTATTTGCAGAGTAGTTAGTTATTTGCAAGTAGAGCATGGATTTCAGAGTGTTACCAAGTAATTTTGTGAATAAAATCACGTGAACAATATTGTGTTCTGTAATGAATTGAATATTAATCTTTCTTTTCCCCCTATATTTACAATAATTTTCTTTGTTTTCCAGGAGGAAATGTATCCTGAAATGCTGAGTGGAAATGATTCTTCAAGTTCCAGTTCTCCAGCGCCGCCTCCAGAATTGTCCAATCCCAGTAAGTTCAATTTCATTTAACTTGGAAAATCGACCGTAAATATTTGGACAAAATTTAACATTATCGGATATGCATTGTCACACATTGTACGGAATCACATGCATTTCACTATGAAATAATATGCATGATAGTTCTTATTGTAACTTCCTACTTCAACCATTTTTGAGACAATCTTAAACCATTTTCATAGTTATTTGTTGGTAAATAAAGTCAAAAATTCCAAACTTATTTTATTTTCATTAAAACCACACCGTTAGAATCTTAATTGGTCTTTGTAATTTAGTCAAAAGTTTTATCTTTATTTCTTGATCAATAACTACTGACTTTCAGTGGCTCTTTGATATAATAATTATTTTTGATATTGATATACATACAGTATGAAATAGTACATTAAATTGCATACTGTACACTCTGTATACAGTAGAAATAACAGTTAATGCAGAGTATATTATTTAAGTTTCAATAAGGTTTATTCCCACTTTTGGTAGAAAAACTCGAAATTAAGTAATTCATTTACTCCACCGCCACTCTCCCACTCTCAATTTTTATCCTCTTTAAACTCCTTAAAATTGTCCATATCCAAAATATTGTAACAATGTGAAAGCGGAAGTTGAATGAAATAAAAAGTACGCAAAACAGCTGCCAAGAAATTTATGTGAGTGGAATAATACACAGTTTGAATTTGAACTTGTTTCGGAATTATTGCAGTACAATGTGAGTACGGTTTGTGTGGAGTGAGGCGTGGTGAGGTGCCAAACTGTTGAGCTTTAAATTTGGAGAAGTCAGCTGATTAAATGGGAGGTTATGCTTATGGTTGGGGGGACGGGTAAGGATGCCTCAGGCCTCAAGGAACTACCATATGGCTCATCTAACTGGCGCCAAGTTCCTTCTTCCATGACCCCTGCCTCCTCTTCATCATACAAATTTATCTCTTTCTCCATTTCCGTTTCATTTTCTCTTCTCCTTTCTATGTTTTATGTTTCCCTCCTTTCCTGCCAATTTCTCTACTACCCTTCTCAGTTCCCTTTCTCCATAATTTTTTGTTTTCCTGTGCTATTCGTCTTTGCCAATACTTTCATCGTTTTCCTCGTGAATCCTCCTTCTTATTATCACTCTCCTCTCCCACTTCTCTTCCCACCTTTCTGTCCTTTTCTCCCTTTTTCTGTTATTCTCTATTCCGACTACTTATTTCGCTGTAACTTATCCTACTCTATTCCTTACTCCGTTGCAACGTTCATATCGAAATCCTATGCCTATTTCAGAGAGTGGTGACTCATAATATACAGCGAGACAGATTTGTTTAGAAAGTTCGTAGGTCAAATGCAGATTCTTTTGCGTTCTTCAAATACTTTCGAATCCTTGTCAAGTAACTAGAGTTACCTTTAACTACTGTAACCCAAGACTCAATCCAACAGTTTTGCAAATCATTTCATGGAGATGTTAATGATTGGCAGGTTTAAGAGGGAAGTATTAATCTGAATCTTAATCTTCTCATTAAGTATTAATCTGCTGAAGAGAGTCTAAAGAGGCAATGTATTGCACAATTTGAAACCGGGTTATCGATAGAAAAATAAACCATATTATTCGAATTTCAATTCAGGAGATCTCGATTTCATAATTATAAATAAAATTATTGGTTCGTTTTTGTACTATTCTTGACTTCTTTTTCTTATTCTTTTTGAAGGAGGTCTCTTATCTTTTTATTTAGGTGTTGTTTATTCAAAAACTTGACTGTAGTATCGTCAAAAATAGTTCAAAAACGAATCATCAACTAGCAGTTTGTCATGGGAAGTGAAATAGAAGAGTAATTTTTTGGTTAAAAAATGTATGTAATGTGTCTGATTCAATTTCAATCCTTCTAGTACCCGATTGATAGAAAAAATGTACGCATTATTATATCTTGAATCATTTTCAACTTTGGTAAAAGTAAACTATATTCGAACGTAAACTTAAGAAAACCAAATTCACAATTTCACATGTCATTTCAACATCGAAATGTATGTAATTTGAGCATGCAAAGCCTGAATTTATAACTGGTGTGTTTACAGAGTTATTCTTCTTACTACATATGCATTAGCACATAACATACATTTGCTAGGATTCACTTGGAAATGTCAGCATACCTTTTGGATAACATCAGTGCTCACCATTCAACCAATGCTGACAGTTTGAAGTGAGCCGAGCCGTACCGCCCAACTAAATGCTCACACCAATCATGTTGCGACGCTGCAAAACAACAATAAATTAGGTGGATTTATAGCTCGGCTAGTATTAAGGCAAATCCTTATCTGCTCTGTGCTAGACTAGAGCACATTAAATCAAAACCCACTCTAAATTATTATAAATGCACCACGCAGAAGAAGGTGTAATGTGAGAAAAGCCTGTGTGGAGAGGGAGATGTCAGTCGCGGAATGACGCAGAATGTGGTTGGGAAGAGGGGAGAAGGAGTGGAAGACGATGGAGGCTTGTGTAGATGGAAATTGAAAAAGAAAGTCATGATGTGAGTAGAATTACATGGAAGAATAGCCTCTAGAAACAGAGACTCGTGTTCGAAGGTTGACAAGTAGGGGAATATAGTTGGAAAGAATGACTGAAATCAAGTAAGTCGGGAAATGTTGGAGAATACAAGATGGAAAATGTGATGATTATGATGATACTGAAAATTGATAATAGTAGGAAAAATTGATATTTTCAAGTTAAATAAACAAAAAGCAGAAACAAAACACAGGTATGTGGAGAATTGAATGAGGAAACAGAATCAAATTCTATTAATTGCTAAGTAGATTTGTCAGCTTCCACTGAACATCAAATTTTTATCTGAATTCATATCTACCACACTAGCGCCTTAGGATGGCGTATTCTTGAATGATTACATGGACAAGATTTGGCTAACAACAAATGCTGAATGATTACTGATAAATTCTCAGCTCAGGCTCCAAGTACCTAGCAGCCTAGAACTTTGATCTTACTGACTGGTATCTGACTGATTTTCCAAAAATCTTAATAATCAATTAAAATTGTTAATTAAATTAAATTTCTCACTAATCAATTAAATTTCTTCTTTATAATTATAATCTCTTTCACCTCATCTCTGGAAAGTTTCCACTTTTATTTTTTTAGGTAGGTACCTATGTTGGTTATAATTATCAACTCGTTTGTAATTTTCTTTGTGTCTTTGTTTGATCTTTTTTTAATAACCTACCTGCGCACAGGTTTTAAACCTATGCAGGTATCATTTTCCCTCAAATATTACCTGTAATTATTTATAATAGACATTATATTTATTCTAGCAACAATGTTACTTTCTTATTAATAAACTATAAATATATAGCCACATTTAGCATCAACTTGCTAATGCAATAAGTAAGTACCCTTATTGTTTTTCGTTTTCTTTGTCTGTAATGTTTTTTGGAAAATAAAGTTCAAAGTTTAAAATTCATTTAAAGTGTGTTACTTCATGAAGTATCTTATTTAAAGTTTTCTATTTAACCTCTGAATATTTTGTTCATCATGTTCTCAAACATTGGTAAACCTATCGGGTTATAGGACGAGTTGTTACAACTGTTTAGAGCTGCTTGTACTTGGGGACAATAGTAACTTGAACTATATCTTAGTGAGAATTTGTGTGTATTTTTGGCTTCAAATTTTTATAAAATAACATACTTAATTTAATGTTCAGTTTTAATTAAGTGTAATATTTAACTAAAATTTGTTGTTTTAATTCTTCTAAATTCAAAATTTCCAGCTTATAAATATTTTTGGACTAATATTGAAATTGAACTTTTTACAGTAAAAACATAACCTATTTTTGGACATGTAACATTATCAAAATTTGGGAGTTCAATTGTTTTGGGCCAAGCCTGTTTTCCTACCCAATCATATTTATATGATTTGTAATATTGTATCCACGAATAATAAATAAATAGAAAATAAATAAATCTTCAACTCTATAGCTGCCGCTGGAACGTTGAATTGGAAATGTCCGGGACTTGGAGTAGTAAAATCTACTATTGTCCCTGTGTGCAGGCTGCTTTGGGTCTCTACATAGAAGAGAGCTTTGAGATTGAATCAATTGATCCTGTCTCACCTACGAAGTTCTCAATCCTCTACATTTAAGATCCGGTCATTTCCAATTCCGCGTTGCCGCGGCAGCTACTATTGTCCCTCAGTACAGGCTGCTTTAAACAGTATTAACAACTCGTAGTATAATCCGATCGTGATAAAGTAGAGCCTCTATAATTCGGACCTCTAAAATTCGTAATTCTCCATAATTTTATTCATAGTGAAAGCTTCTCGGTCCTTTGAAAAACCTCTATAATTCATAGTAAAGCAATGTATTCCGGTTCCCACGATAATTCGAGGTGATATCTAGCGCTAGCTTATCTTTGACCTGTATAATTCGTAGTTTTGACAGCGAGAACTCTCTATAGATCGTATTTTCTCCTCTTTTCATACATCATGGAAGAGGAAAATGACTGAATTTTACTATGCTAACTAATTCTCCAGACATCACTCATCAACCGGAAATTACAGACAAAACTATTTTCTATTGACAATGTAGTCAGCCAGTATTTTTAGAAAATATTAAAATCAGAACTTTTTTCGGAAATAAATTAGAATCTTAAATTGATTGAATTCTGATCATATTTCATTTACAATTTTGTCAATATTTTTTTTTGAAAATTTTCAATTCAAAACTTATCTTTGTGTTGAATTTCCATCTATCTATGTTTTAATTTATCTACAGTATATTAATCTATTCATCTTATCTATTTCAATCTATTCATGTTTCAATCCATCAACGTTTTATTTTTATGTTTGATGTTTTCAAAATTATTCTCATATAATTCTCATAATTCTCCATATAGTCCAGGCGCTGGCTTACATTGAGCATACATGAGAGAGGCAGAGAATTTGACTTCGGGTTATTGTTAGGGGGTCTTTAGTGTATATGAAACTCGATGTCGTCACGTCCCAGGGTGGTCGACAGCTTGGGGGGGAGGGGGGTAAGTTGTAAAAAACACGCGTTTATAAAATCGCCTGTCCTGCAGTTACTATTCATAGTACAGCTTTTAATTTTTTCTCAATATTATGTACACATAACTGGCTTTCAATGTGGTCCTATACATTTTTGCGATAAACCGCATAGTTTTTCTGTAAAAAAATAAAATATCTCGAAAAATGTATTTTTTTATTATGGACTTTTTATTATTTCTCGAATATTCAAGTAATTAGCCGACTTAGAGGAAAAGGCTCCCAATAAACGTTGTAGGCCGTTTCTTGCTGAATCCAATGATATATATAGTTTGAGGGTTACGATCATGGATGCGGCGGTGGGAGGTGGATAAGTAGCACTGTTACGCTGTGGCGCGGTCCTCCCCCATGATTAATGCGCGTAATGGCCTGTCTATCGCATCGCTCCTACTAGTCTATGCATTCAAATTATGTATTACAGGAACGCTATCTTATGTATTTTCGGTCGCTGAACACGATTTTTCAACTCTCAAGCCTTAATAATTGATAATTCTCATCATAATATACTAATTATGGTCAAAATTAGAAACTTCATCTCATTCTGCAAGGAAACTAAGAAATGACTGTTTGAAATGAACGAAACTTGGGTTTCAAGAAATATATTAGGATAGAATAAAGATAATATTCATATATGTTTATGTTCTATTGTTTTTATCTCAAATTAATTTATTGTGATGCTCTGCAGGCTAAATTATATTATTAATTGCACACTGGCCACGCTTACTTGGTATAGTGGTCAGTTAATTTCCAAGAAATATTTGTGGAATTTCTTAGTTCTTCATGGTGGAAATGAATTCATCATTCATTCATTATCATAATGATTATGTTTAGTATGAAAATGTTAATCTCTCGTGAATCTTCAGTTTGTCGTGAACTTTTGAGAAATTATATCCAATATAATAATAGATATGCGTGTCAAATCAAAATGAAATGAAAATTTAAATATTCATCCATATTATTTCTAACAGTATTATTATAATGATATTTCACTAACTTTTGATTGATTCATCCATTATGGTATTCCCGTTTTGTAGACTGTTCTTGCCTGTTATTCATTCCCAAACATATTTATATGATTTGTAATTTTATCCACAAATGAATGAATTTATGTATTCCTGCACGTAGCTAACGTATGGATTATTCCTTTATAGATTCTTGCATTTCACATTAATAAATCTCTGCCACAGATTTAGAAATCAAGTCTCGATGGTTTGGAGAGCATATTATTGGAGTGATTCTTTTACTCTGCTGCTTTTAATATGTTCACTACCTTTGTTTGATTTTAGACCTTAGACATGAAAAGCTATGTCCACCTGTATCACTCCATCTTTATTGAGAATTTTCATAACTCTTCTCATCACAAAGTTACCATAATCTTGCAGCGTATTGAAGTTTTGAAAAGTGAAGTAGGAGTTGAATTCAGGAGAGCCATGTCATCATTATGCGAATTTGTCAACGATATTTAGGGATTTAGTCAAATCCACAACTAGTTTCACTTACAATTTATGGGCCAAGTGAGATTAAGAGTTTTTTTTTCAAATATCCATCAGATGTTGACAGAGATTGCGGTTATTGTAGAAATGCATGCTGCACTAAAACTTCAATGCTGAATTATCTTTAAACAGCTACCTAGTAAAAATACAGAGATCAGATCTTTTTGTTCTAGAATTCACTAAGACTAGGATTTTTGTTTGATTTCATCGTGGAGAATGAAAGAACTCTGTTTCTTTTTATAGGTGAGAATACACTTCTACAATTTGCCACAACTATGTTCAGATAAAAATCGTTGGAGACCGAATAACTATTTCTTTCTATACGTTCAAAAGAGAATCACACACTTCTTCACTTGCTTCCAGACCATTGATAACATTATGCAGATTCTGTTGTCCATCAGAGTCTTGAAGAAAAAATGTTATGTTCTCTTGAGAAGATAATGCTTCTGGAAATCATTCTCACCACTCATTATTCTTGTTTTACTTCATTAGATGACTTTCTTCACAATCTCCAGTGATATCCATAATAATGTCAACATACTTGAACAGAATATCTTTGATGGGAGATTTATTTATATAGTAGCAGCCATTTTAGGAAAGCCTTTGAAGAACAAGCTATTCCAATCACTCAGTTTTGGATGATCGAATGAGGGTTTGCTCCAAAGCATGATCGGTTGTCACATTTATTAAATTTTCAAGGTTTCATTTGACAGAGAGTCAATGTATTGTATTTTTTCATATTTTCTAGATATAACACAGACTTTATAACATAGTTTGTGTGATTGAATGAAAAAAGTATGGGATCTTTCGTACAGTTTCTATGTGCAGTACCAGAGTCCTTCCTTATGAGCATGAATACAATTTAAGATAATTTAAGCTATGTTACAATAATCAGTCATAAATTTCAAGTAGTCATTGATTTTGATTCTAAAAAACTCCACAAATATCTCCTGACTTCTTTCAAATATACTTTGACAATCTCTCATATTTGAACCGTTCATGAGTCCTTGTTTCATTGAATTGATTGCTTGCTCTCATACCTTAATTATACTGATCTCCCCTCAATAGATTTCCAACAGTATTCTCTCCAAATATTTCAAATTCAACAAAGATATCTCTCATTCCACTTTCATTCAAGTACCACCCCAAGACAATCAGTCAAACTCAGCCAGATGAAAAGTATCTATTCGTAGATATAAGTTACAGAAATCAGTTGATAAAGCTGCGTTTGCACCAAAGTTATTAACAAAATGTTAATAACTTAATCTTTATAGATTCTATTAGATTGAATGTTAATAACTTAATCTCTATAGATTTTATTAGATTGAACGGAACTTGGCAAACACATATGTCCATCATATGTATGATAAGTTATGTTCAATCTAATAGAATCTATAAAGATTAAGTTATATTAACATATCCTTAATAACTCTGGTGTAAACGCAGCTTTAGAGTTTTATTTCCTTTGTAATCAAATATTTAGTCATATCACATGGGAGTAATTGGCATTATTTGTGCTTCAACTGTAAATTTATATAAATAAAATATTTTACTCCTGTTACACGGTGCTCTATATGGGGTAGCCTATATTATTTGTTTAACTTACTCCATTACTTGACTTTCGCAATTCCAACGTGATCATTGAACTAAATCCAATAATTATTCTCTCCTAATGGAATATCAGTTTTTTATCGACTGAGAAACACATTAGGATTCCTAACAGGATGGTTTATCATTACAATGTAATCATAAATAATGATAATGAGATGAAGTTTGTAATTTTGACCATAATTAGTATATTATGATGAGAATTATCAATTATTAAGGCTTGAGAGTTGAAAAATCGTGTTCAGCGACCGAAAATACATAAGATAGCGTTCCTGTAATACATAATTTGAATGCATAGACTAGTAGGAGCGATGCGATAGACAGGCCATTACGCGCATTAATCATGGGGTAGGACCGCGCCGCAGCGTAACAGTGCTACTTATCCCCCTCCCACCGCCGCATCCATGATCGTAACCCTCAAACTATATATATCATTGGATTCAGCAAGAAACGGCCTACAACGTTTATTGGGAGCCTTTTCCTCTAAGTCGGCTAATTACTTGAATATTCGAGAAATAACAAAAAGTCCATAATAAAAAAATACATTTTTCGAGATATTTTATTTCTTTACGGAAAAACTATGCGGTTTATCGCAAAAATGTATAGGACCACATTGAAAGCCAGTTATGTGTACATAATATTGAGAAAAAATTAAAAGCTGTACTATGAATAGTAACTGCAGGACAGGCGATTTTATAAACGCGTGTTTTTTACAACTTACCCCCCTCCCCCCCAAGCTGTCGACCACCCTGGGACGTGACGACATCGAGTTTCATATACACTAAAGACCCCCTAACAATAATCCGAAGTCAAATTCTCTGCCTCTCTCATGTATGCTCAATGTAAGCCAGCGCCTGGACTAATAATTTTATTCATAGTGAAAGCTTCTCGGTCCTTTGAAAAACCTCTATAATTCATAGTAAAGCAATGTATTCCGGTTCCCACGATAACTCGACATCACATGACATCACATGACATCGAATAACACGACATCCATGATTGTTCTTTGCTCAGTGAGAAATATTTAGCATTCTATAGTTCATATAAGTCCATGTTTTTTATTCAACCTCCATAATATTAGCCTCATCATCTCGCTCTGATCCTCTTTCTTCATAGCCTCTGTAGTTCGTACCCTCCATAATCCGTAGTAAACGCTTGGTCCCGTCAACTACGAATTATAGAGGTTCTACAGTAGTAGCCCGTAGGTAAGTGAAGTGGTTTTATTGGTTTTCTCATGTTTGATGAGTTGATTTTGTGTTGATTACAGGCAGGGAACTGAGTTTGCTCCAGCAGCAGCTGAGACAGGCCACCTCTTCACCACGACTGAGCAGCACCGCCACCAACCACCAGGACACCACGACACCACCTAACCACCACCAGTCTCAACCACCGCCACCACGATCGCCACCACTGCAAGCCACACCAGCACACCAGAGCAACGCCCGCACTTCAGGTATCCAATCAATTTTGAACCAATTTCATAGGAATTTTCATTGACCCAATTCGGACCCATTTTTCCGGATTCACTAAGACTGGCCACAAACGTTAGGACATTCATGATAAGCATGCATGACACAAGTCGTCTCACATTGTTGTTTCATCACAGTGAAAGGCGAGCAAATTTTTTGTGCTTAGGTTTTTGTAACTCCGACGTTTTTCGTTGATTATTTTCTCTTTGCTGCTCTATTTGAGGTTAAATTAATGTCACTAGATAATTCATAGAGATAACTTATAACGATATTGATTCAACTCATAATATTCCTCATCGTATATGTTAACGTATCCTTATTATCTTATATGTTTTAAACCAAGTCGTAAGTTAAATCAAAATAGTTATTTGTGCAACTAGTGCGCAAAGTGACAGTTTGCTGCACCGAAAGAAACGTTTACGCCCGAGCCGTAGGCGAGGGCGGAATGGTTTCTTGAGTGCAGCAGAGGAACTTTGCGCACGTATTTCACATTTAATATTTTCCTACAGTTACCATTAAATATGAAAAGTGAGTAATTTTGGGTAAAATTGCCTGAAATCCATCAAATGTTTTTCTGTGTAATTTTATTATTAATAAATAAAATTGAATAATGTAGTAGTAAATGAATGAAGGGGCGGCTGTCACTCATGTGGTGGCTGTCCTCGAACTCGGTGTCCTTGATATTATTATAACGTGCACCACAACACTATAGCAGCTCAGTCAGTGCAGTTACCAACTTAATTTTGATTTTGCTGCATTGGTGCTCCATATAACCTACTAACTATTTTGTGTTGCCATGTTGCAAATCTGGAGTGCAGAAAAAATTTACCCGCACTAGAGCGGAAAAGTGATTCTTTGCGTTCTGTAATCAGTGCAGGAATGGCCACTTTTCAACGTAACTGTAGGTAAAGAGTATAGTAGTGTCATGGAGAAGACAGAAAAAAGGGTACTAATTATTGATTAAATCAAATTACATCATATCTTCTACTTTCTTATTGAACAACATTATTTACATTTTTAATTTTCTACTTTTCACTGGAATTTAAATTGATGAAATGATTTTTATTAAATAATTTGAAGTACATAAATCAACTAAATTTTATGCAAATCATATGCAAAATCGTTTATAAATAATAGCAAGATGAATACTGTAGTGGTAATTCATTTATTGATTCATTCATCCAATCATTCACTGTCTCATTTATGAATGATTGATGGGATTATCAAACGTCCATGCCTATCTTGATATTCGAATTGAAGATGAAGCAGCGATAACATAGCGCCCTGATAACCTGGCCTCCATCATTCTTCTATCAATTCATTATATTATACCCTCTTCCTTCAACTTTCTATGCTGTTGTGAATAGAAATAACTTTGTGTCCATTTTGAATAAAAACGACTTGATAATCCCAAAATCATGAGAAATATGTACTTGCTGAGATCTACCGTTGATAAGCTCTTCTTCATCATTGATAACTGAGATATTCCAATCATAATCCTTGTGTGAATAGTCATCTACATCTCCTGTAAGTACATTCTATCGATGTCAGTACACAGCTTACTTTCTCCTTTAACTCTCTTCTAACACAAATGATATCTCAATTGGTTTTCTGAAACAGAGACGATTGTAAGCTCAATTCCATTAATGGCTATTCATCCATTCATTCAACCTGTCTAGCTGTTCATTCATGCATATAATCAGACACACTATATACATTCTCAATACAGTAATTCCATTGAGCATGTAACTTGTACCTCAATATATATGTATACAGGGAGATCATTGAACATGAATCTATTTAACATCTTCTATATATTATTATTATATATCTATGCATTGATATTTGAATAACTTCAGTGTAGAACATCTTCATTGAGGACTGTCAGCATAGTATGAATGGGAAATATCGATGTTGTTTATAAAAAAATTCTGACAGTCCAACGTGAATTTTACATTTTCACTATAGAAGTTACGATATTGCTCAGACACCTCTAGCGTGGTGTTTAAGTGTTGTATAAACCCATACAGACATAGAGTGGCTTCTCTAAGATGTTTTTTGTTTTATGGACGGCGCTAACCAATGAACAAAGCACGATAAAAAGCATAGAGAGGCCAAAAGTCGCGAGCAGAATATTGTTTGTGTCTGGATTATTAGTGGTCATTTTCTTTTTTAGATTTTAAATACTACTGACGGATTATCTTTGATGTGCTGAGTTACTGTTGATTACGGTCGCTCATAAATCTATGATGGATTTTGCACCAAGTTGCATGTCCCTCATATTGCGTTATTCTTTTGCATTTTATGCACTTTTATTGCATTTTTCTTCTATGCATATGCGGGGTATATTGTTGAGGATGAAAATACATTATTCTTCATTTTTAAAATGTTTCTTTTTTCATTTTTATAATGTAATTGTTAATGATAGAAATGAAATATAGGTGAATTGATGAATAGATTGTATCTGAATGGATTCCAGATTTCACGTTGAAAATTTTTCAAAAATGAAAAGGTCTACTGAAAATTCTCGTGTTTTCCATAATATTCTCCAATATACTTTATTATTCCTCCGAGAATGTTCAAGTTACTGGTAAGAATTATATTGATGATAGAGTTGGAGAGTACGAGAAATGTGTACTTGAATTGTTACGGAATCTGATTTGTAGCTTATAGCTATTTTTGCGTGGAGATGATGCCCACATGATGTCTAATCTCAATGGCCACATAATGTCTATGATATTCTCGAAGGAGGGATATACATGGTGAGTGATGAATAAACCTGCTCTACTTCACTTGGAACCTTCAGAAATTCATTATGAAACTCATAACTTAATGTAGCTGGTCTCAAGCAGTGGTCACCGGTGCAACGATGTACAGTTTGAACGTCATTTAGACAAGTAGATATGACGCTAACCGCTAACCTACTATGGATCAAATATTTTCCCAATAAGTTTCCAATATTAAGTTGCACTACAATGACACATCAATTAGTGACCCTTGACAACAGATGCACCTTCCACCACATGCTAATCCTCCCAATGGACATGTCAAATATCCAATCTGACCGATAAGATATGTCACATATCTAATCAAAGCGATTAGAAGCCTTCTTTTCTGAAAAGCTTTCTTTGATAGGTTCTCGTGGAATTAATCACGATTTAAATTTATCCGGCTTCTCTGCAACCGGTCCTATTTCCATACTAGTGTAGATCCACTTCAATCTGGAAGCATTCCTTATATACACTAACGTCAACACTTCTCATTCAACCAACGCTGTCAGTTTGATGTGAATCTTGAAACTTTCCGGAATCAATCAGTGCGAATATTCTTTACGATAGGATCATGGAACCTGTACCCTGTACATGACGACTAGGCGTAGAATATTGATATATTATTTAATTATTTCGTTGTCTCCGGAAAGAGTAGTTAGGGTGGCACGTGTCTGCGGAAGTAGACTTGCACGTGTATGTGTGTGCGGAAGTAGACTTGCACGTGTGTAGTGACTTGTGCATGCGAATAACCACTTCCGGCTTCCCTTATTGAAAGACTCGGGGCGCGCAGGAAACTTTTGCCGCAGCACGTCTCAGACGTGAGAGGTCCATCAGTCGATGATTGTCGGTCATTCAGCTACAGTGCTGAGCTGTCAGCATTCAATGGCAAGTTATTCATAAGCAATGCCGGCAGTATGGAGTGATAAAGAAGACAGACTGTTGGGGAAAGAAAGTACAGCTGATAGGGCGCGTATCTTCATCTCATAGCGTTATCACTGATTGGATGAATGATTGAAGAAATAAAGAATTTGGGGCCGTTTGCATACTCCACACAGTGAAAATTTATAGTTGATTGCAATGGATGGTAGGTTAAACTCCGAATGTAAGTAACCAGAGAGAAAAAATAGCATGTGCTATCTTTCCTCTATGATATAACATAGCCAACTATTCGAATAATAATGATATACCAGAATCTATAACTCGTAGCTCTATTACTTTATGGCACTATTACTATATTACTTGTGGCACAAACACTACAGTACCCTTCAAATTTATTTTAGCACTATTCTGGAGATCACTATCATAATCAGTTAATTTGAAATAGTTATCCTTTCCAGAACATCCCAATTTTATTCAAGATGTCCCATTATAAATAGTAATTTATACCATTACTTGATGATTCTGTTCATTACAAAGTAATATTGAATTGGAAAACTGACTATAAAAAACAAACCTTCAATTATTATAGGTTACCTAAAGATAAAACTATTTAAAGTATAAAATATTTATTAATGTCTGACGAAGAGAAGAGATAGATTATTGGAGAAGTATTGTACTGATACCGTTGATTGTAGACAGATATTAATCCATAACAATTACTGTACCCTACAGTTTCCACAATTGTTCCTGAAAATACCTTACTATCTTAATATTATCGAGTTAATTGCTAGTGACTATTTAATGCAAATAATATTGTAATTAATAATATTAGGAAAACTGACCGTTGCATCAAATACATTCTTACATTTGTATCATCGTTAATACAGTACCTCACACATTTAATTGTATCATAATAACAGATAAACTTGCTACAATATTTGTACATCTAGTTTGAGTGTAAGATCGGACACACAGGGCTCAAAAACACAGTTTTTTATTGTTCTGAACTATGATAGTGAATAGAGTATAAAATAGTTGTTAGAACACTCTTCAGCCCATGCCTTCAACATGTTGGCATGTTAGGCACCGCGCGTAGTAGCCGACCCGACAATAATAGTTGTTCTAATGTCTCAAACTGTGTGGCATATGTCTGATTGTTTATACCTAATTGGTAGTTGGCTTCAATTTTAATACCCGGGTCGTTAATAAAATGGCCTGCCTTTAATAATAATTATTTATCCGGAGGCTGTTTCAAGTACATTTATAGTGGGTGGTGCATGGCGCATCTCTGCGAAATGCAGTTGCACTTTTAGTGCAGTAATAGTCGTTCAGATGGCGCTTTTACGTTTCGTTTTTGTTAACGATGATTGGCTAAGACAGAGGATGATGGCTGAAATTGCAGTTGCGAAGGTTTTATTGCTCGTGAAGTGTAATTGTCTGCTATGAATGCTTTTTACATCGGTCAATTTATGGAATTCACGAATCATTCGTATCATAAATTATCACGCAATATTTTTGTTGAATGGAGTTTGATAGATATGGATTGAATTCAATTCTATTCTATGAAAATTTAATAGATGAATATTGATATTTGATGAAGTAAAATAATACATTTTTATGTAGAAAACCTAGTTTTCGGTATTTTTTCAAGTTAAGGAGTTAATTAATGAAATAATTACTTATCATAAAAGTGTTTGAGTATTATATCATGACAAATAATGTATTTTTTGGAACTTGAATAAATCAAACCAGAGTTAGAATTGAAAACCAGTATCATTATTTAATTCCATATAACTCAAATTATATGAATGAGTTCCTCTTTGGCTAATGTGATGACCACAAGAGCTCCAGGCTTGTGCGTGGGTAATGAGACGGATGATGATGAGAGTTGAGACTACTTAGAGATCGAGGTGGGTTCCTAACCACCGGGTAGCGATTTTTAAATTTATATTATTTTCTTTCGGACTCTCATTGAAAAGTTGGCTTCTTGAAGCCTGCTCCACTAACTGACAGTTATGAGCATGAAAGATAACTTCCTAGTGATTCGGAACCCACCTGAAAATGTTGGTTCAGTCATCTCCAAAACGCGTGCTTTGTTGAGAACGATTCAAGCATTCCTTTACAAATAAGGCTCTTCACTCAGGTTTGCCTTTAACGTCAATAAAATGTTCATGACATTCATTTTGACTGTAACAAACAAACTATTTCGTTTGGCACGAAAATGAGTATAATTCATAATTGAGATATAGATCAATCGATCTCAATAAATTTGTGAATGAATCAATGTGGTAATTAGAAGATCATTGATAGACAATCTACTCATACATTCTTACCGCCCCATGAACTTTTTCATCTCAGCCAAAAACCTCAATCTATTACCGGCACAATAATAAACAACACAAATTGCTAACTATTGTTCAGGCAAGAGGCTTCTCACTCTCTAAGCCCCAAAACTGCCAAGTCCCGCGACCGATTCAAAACAAAGTCGGCGAGGGCAAAGTCCCCTGACAAGGTACTTCACGGGGACTTGATTTGTTTCGCCGATAAGTTGAAGGCCAATGTCGCCCGGGTCGACGTGCTTAACTGCTAAGTCCCTGATGCGTGCATCGTACTTAACTACAATACCAATCTATCATGAGTACTTTATTGAGGTGCTTGGCTCAGGGGTAGGAGAGGGTTTGAAAAGACACCCCTTCCAAGACTGCCTGGTTTTTCCATAAACTCTGGTCAAAGACCCTAATACCCAAGGACAGACGATTCTAAATTCCAGTGATGTGTTTTCTTATCACAAATAATATTCTAGTATAGCTGAAGATTGGGAGAATGATGCCTGCCTATTACAAGCACACTTTTCGATATTTCAAACTGTCAGCATTAGTTGAATGAGGAGTATTGATGTTATTTATTAGGAATGCTGAAAGTTTGAAGTGAATTGAGTAAAATAGCTACTTTATTGTTCATAAAAAACATTAAACTACTGACTACACACATACGTTTACCAAAAGTGGTAATTAATAATCATAACGCGATAACTCGGCTTTTTATGTTCAAACATAAAAGTTTTGCAAATTGCACATTTACTATCACTGCTTCCTTTCAGTCTTTTTATCAACAATCCTCCGATGAAGTCACGCTATGGCTTTTGGCGCCGAAGTCATGGGTTCGAATCCCGGCTTATCTTTGAAGTTCTCTTTTTTGTCGCTTGTGAGCAAGCTATCTAATCAACGAGATATGAGTTATTGAAGTCTATTTACTATTATAGTAAATGGTCCTTGAAGAAAGCAACAACATGTCGGCTGTTTAGAATTTTTTATTGACTTGAGAATGGGGAGGAAGGAAGGATTTGGAACAAGAGGGGTAGAATAAGGGAAGAAGAATAACATTTATTATTAATTGGAAAAAAGTCAAGATTGGAGATCATTTGGCAGAGTAAAGACTTGTTTAGTCTGTATTTAGATGAAAGTAACGTTGAAGAAAGAATATTAATGAAATGAGGTGGAAAGTAAGAGAATAAATACTATGGAGAAACATACGGAAAATACAAAGTAATATAATTTATAGTAATAAGATGCTTGTAAAAGGTAGTGACAATGAATTAAAATGAATTAGATGAAATCTACGGAAAAAGTTTGTAACGTTCTGGAAAGAGCATGAAAAGTTTGCTTTAATGGATGCAAATCGAGAATGGGGGGTAATAGGAGAATAATGAATAATATCGATGAAAATGAAAGAGAGAAGAAGTACCGTATTGCAAGTGAAGAGAATGAAGATAGATTCAAGTGAAAAATCAGAACTTATAATAGGATACTGTTAAAATTTGTAAATTCAGGTAAAAATCAGACCTTAGAGCAGTATACTGTTGAAATTTGTGAATCATCTATCAATCGATAATCATATGCCAAATAATTTAAAATCTTGAAACTGTGGTGTAAATGTCTAATATTGAAGTACATTATTAGAAAAAGCGAGAATATTTATAAGAAGAATGGAAGAGGGATAAGGTATGAGGAGATAATGTAGGATTGAAAGAGGGTAACCAGCCGAATGAGGAGGAGGAAAAGAATATGAAGGTGAGGTAGGAGAATAACGAGGAGAAAGAGAAGAAGATGATCAGAAGAAGAAGAAGGCGATTGCAATTGAAAGAATGACAGACTTATCCATTTATAGGAAACTAGCTTTAGTGCAGCTAGGCCTAATTGATATGCCGTTAACATTCACAACTTATTTATTGTATGTGCTCTGTTACTCCGCTGTTTTCCACTTGCTTCAACTATTTTTTCATCTCTTTCCACTTAATTCTCTATTATTCCCATCCTCTATGACTGCTATTCTTTCAGTTGAAGTTTTTCTGCCTGGGAAGCAGCAGAAGTTGAAGGCTTAGCTTAGTTTATCATTGCTTTCTACCACATCTTATCACCCTTATCTTTCCATTTCTAACGGACAGAAGGTCAAGAAGAGAAAGGTGGAGAAGAAGAGACGGAAGAAGATGAGAAAAGAAAAGAATAGCAACATGTCTACAAGGAAAGAGGGAGAATGAGATTATGAGGAGGATCAACGAGATAAAGAAAGAGACGGAGGAGGAGAAGGAGAAAAGAAAAAAGAAAGGATGATGATGAAGAAGAAGAAGAAGAAGAAGAAGAAGAAGAGAAGAAGAAGAAGATAGATGAAAATCATGTTGGATTGCACCACAACTCGCAGATTGTCCAGATGGTCAAACAGCGAACTCTATTGGCTATTCTATTGACACGCCATTGAAAAACGCAACTAACTAGCGATTGTTCAGTAAAAATAGCTCCGAATTAATTATTTTTATCACAAGTCTCCAATAGAAACAGATGTTGAAACTTGGAAAACGTGTAAAATTTGTGAGTACGATAGCGCATCATAACCGCTATCAATGGGTCTATAGATTTCTTTCTATGGAATGGATATTCTAAGTTATTGGATATTATAATAATCATTTTGCTCAGAATTTTCATTGATTTTAGTGTACAAACACCCTTTTTCAATATTAAAACATAATCATATTTTCTAACTAAGTTATTTACAATATTTTCATAATACAGTTTTGGGGTTGGCATGTTCTCCATTCCCGAAACTTGTGGTTGTTTGGATCACAACTTTATAGTTCATTATAATATAAATATTTTAAAATTTAAATATTTTTCAACTGAAGTTTTTAACAAAAGAAAACTGTGGAAAAACAATTTTGTCAAAGCCCATTTTCCGTTTTCGAAAATCGCACTTACAGTGATAATGATAGATTCAAGATTCAAGATAACGTTGAATTGGGCGAAATTATAAATTAGGTTCGTTTCAAAACAGATGGTCCTGTAGGTGTGAGGTTCATTTGATTTTGGAAATCTAATATTTGAAAATTGATAGTGTTTCCATCGCTAGGGAGTTTTGACGGAACCTCTTGGAATCAAGTGTCAGATAAAGAAGTACTGAACAAGGCATATTTGAACAATGAGTTTCTTGAATTTTCCTTGTTGTAGTGAGACAGTGTGAGTGATGTGATAGATATCCATACATTGAATCTACTAACTATTGAAAAAAAATGTAGATAGGGACAACTAGGCTCGGTTGCTACACCATTATCAATACCTGATGAGATTATTTATTATCTGTGAGCATTCCTGATACATCAATGTTTCCCATATTGAACAACAATTAGTATAACGAGTGCTGGTTTTTTAAAAGTATTTCGCACTAGACCACTAGTGATCTGGGAGCTTCCATTCGCTTATATAAACATATGTTACTATAAGTTATCATTAAAAATATACATATCTAAATAAAATGTTCAAACTATTTGTGTAATATTTATTGATAAGTGTAGGAATTGAAACTATTGATTTCAGGTCGAAACTATAGTGAGATTCACTTGAATAAACAACTCTATAAACCGTATATTGGTTTTCCAATAGATTGGTGTTCTGTCACAATTATAAGCTATTTCATTCGATATGGATACCTTCTACTACATCACCATCACTACAAAAAAATTTATTTTCACTTTTCAATTTTAACTGTCAGAAACAGCATTGATTGGATGAGCATTGGTGTTGTTTATAGGGAATGATGAGAGTTTGAAGTGGATCTCACTATATTATTATGAGTTAAAGTTTGTAATAGAAATTGCTTAATGCTTTTAATGGATTGGTTCCAGTGTACATTCACCGACCTATTCAGAGCAGCTGTGAATAAAATAAAAATCGCCATCATGATAAGCCAACCTCCGTCTCCATGGAGACGGTACATGAAGAAGAAGAATGCTTTTAATTTTAATTATGCCTTGCAATTTATTTGTCGTATTCCATCGCCTAAACTAATCTTTTATTTTTTCTTGTTTTAGTTAGCACAGCAGCAGCAAACTTCGCCCGCAGCCTAGTGTACCAGACACCAGGGGGCGGCGTGGTTTACGCGGCACCCAACGGGGGCGTCATTTTCAGCCTAGGCAGTGCTGCCGAGGGAGCCTCCAACACAAGTGCCGCCTCCACCCAATCACGGTTCAGCGCCTCCGCCTCTCAGCCGCCCCAGGCCCCGCAGTTCATCACAATTCCACTGCCTCTCACCCTGGGTGCCTCGGGGGCCTTGAATGCTAGCACCGCCTCCAGTGCTAGTGCTGGTCCGGCTGATCTCAGCAAGTCGAAAAAGTGACTACCGCCCCTCTTCAGTCTCAAAACTAGCACAATACAATGCTATAAAATAGTTGTTGTGAAGTCAATATTTCAATACTACAGTATTGTGTTATGAATTGTATTTTATCATATTCACCATAAGCTACAGTAATATTGTCTTTACAGTATGATACCGTAGTATTGAAATAATTGTTTCATAGAGGAAAGATAGCTTCTTTTTTAAAATTGTATTCGCCATAAGAGTATCGTATGTTCAAGACAATATAAAAGGTACGCTACCACTGTATCGTGAATACTACAGAGCTCATGCAGCCTAGGGATTGTGCTCTTTTTCGCCAGTATATTCTATAAAATTATATTTATTTATAAAGGAATAACCTAGTTGATAGGTTTTTTATTTGAAAGATTAATACCCTCTTCTAGAGCTTTTTTCAATGACATAAATAATTTCAGAAAGTTATCCATTTTCAAGAAAAATTCAGAAAAATTTGATCAATATGGCTTCCGTTGAAGTGGAAACATTTTTTTTTCTTATGACGAATGAAATTGACTTTACAATAACCAGACTCGAACCGATGGATAGTGTATCTATCGAGATCTTTTGAGTATCCAAAATGTACTCGATAAAATGTACTCGATAATAATTCTAAAATAATATATTATTTATTTCCACAAAATAAGCAACAGACAGCTTGTGAAAGTGCAAGAAAATAAATTACTCATGCACTATAGTGTAATTGAAATTACATCACATGATATTGATAATGAATAAGAGCGAGGCAAAGATTATTTACTAAGGATACGCACATGTGCTGTGTGTCGTTCAATTACAGTAGAAGCCATTTTTAAAATAGGCCTACTGCTACTCTTTCATGTAGGTTAAATTTAACAGATTTGTGGAATATACTGTTTATTAAATGAATAATGTAATAGAAAGTTGAAATTCCGTATGGTTTCAGACACTCTGTATTGTATACCGGTACTCATTTTGTGATTATGATGGCAATTAAATTCAGCAGTATGTCGTGGTAAAGGCAATACTATACGACAGTATAATCTTATAAAACAGATACAATTGACCTAACATTATGGTATATGTAGTAAAGGCAATACAGAACGGTACTAAAGTATTGAGTTGTCTTCGGCTGAAAAGAAGTGGTTTAGTAACCACTGACCTTAGTCTGTGGTGCGGAGTTTCATAAAGTTATAACTTGAAGTTGTAAGTAGAATTGCAGGTTCCAAATCTCAATCACTACTTACTTAATTGATCCCCACGTTTACGATCTCGCCACAAATTACTGCGTTAAAAACGTTGTTCTAATTGGCAAGGCTACGCAGTTCTTCACATTTTTTTCTTTTCTATAAAATGGTTCAATATCTAATGATTCTTGATGGTTGAAATTGAAATACAGGATATCCACGAGAACGATTAACAGAAATAAACTTTGAAGAAGCCCTGCGCACAGTACTGCGAATCGCATGACGACGACGGTTTCAACCATTATACCAAGATTTGAGAATTCAATTCTTCTACTCCCGTCGCCATCATGCGATTGGCAGTGGTGTGCGCATGGATTGAGAAGAAATTCGTTGCCATAACACAGTTGAGCTGTACGGAATTGGTGAAATTATTGGTTGTTTATTCCAAGGAATTTTAAGCAATCAAAGCTTGCTTGGCTATCAACTTTCTTAATGATCGTCTTTGATTTTCATTTATTAAAAATTGAATTATTTTTTGTGATTCGTTCATGTTCCAAATAATTCAATTCAGAACTAGAAATAAACAATAAAATATTTGATACTAAAATCATGAATACAGATTTGTAAGCTTTAAAATTGATGACTACTATTTTGCATTTATTACTCGAATTACATAGGTACTTGAAAATGATTACTATAGTACATTATTTTCTACCTATTCCTCTATTTTACTATTTATGAAAATATGTGGGTGTTGATCCATTTATTTACTTTCAAACAACACAATAGAACTGATGACAATGTATTTCCTGTCTAAAAATTTGCTATTAAACAAATTTTCTTCTATTCAAATTATTTATCAATTTTCTGGATTTTTCATCCGTATTGTAGGTTATTCATTTTAACATAATATCGTCGTCTTCCTACAAGGATTAGGCAATTTGCCTGTTCCGACTTCAAACTCACCATCACAGCTATCTTTTACGGGGTCTGCCCACACTTCTCCTCCGAACCGGGTTATACGTTATGACTGCCCTGGGAATCCTGTCGCTCTCCATCCTTTCAGCATGATCTTTCCCAGTTTTGCTGATTTTCTTTAATTTTTGGCCATAGAATAGAATATAATAGAGAAATACTTTATTCACCAGATGTAAGAAATTCAAAGAACGGTGTCAATAAATTACAATATAATTAAAAACTAGGTTAGCCTAGTATATATAACAAAAACGTTTCGTCAAAAATAAATGTTGGAAAAAGAATACGGTACAGCGACAATTTGACCAGATATTCCTCTGAATTCTTTGTAAACATACTGAGATTATGTTGAGCTCGCTTCTTATCGACATTATGAAGCCTATCTTCCCTTGTGCACCCTTTTACTTTCCAACATAATATAATTATGTTAATATGCATTAATGAAAAAATCTACTCTTTTTCACGTACCGTATTATACAGTCAAATAAATGTTTATTATTTCTTCAAGGATCATGTTTACTCTAAAATTGACAAACACTTTCTAAAAAATAGATTTTGAAGAATCTTTAGCTATGAATTTTAATCAATTTCGATCTCCATAACCTTAGAGGTTTTGAAGAACTGCATAGTCTAAGAATTTTGTAAATATTCGAAACAGAGACTCGATAAATTAATTTAGGATAAGTAAATTAATATTTTATTATTAAGTCAATTAGGTGGAGTTTTTTCGATTACTTGACATTAATGTTGTGAATGGTTTTAGGATCAATAATATTTTTCTAATAGACATTCAACTGTTACAATATTCTACCAGAATAAATAATAGTATTTGTTATCATTTTATTAGCTGATCGTTTAAATCAGCTAAGAGTAAAACACAAATTATGTGCCTTGCATTCTCAAATCTTTTTTGCTTAGAAGTTGAGGTTCAATCATTTCTGGAGATTGAGTTTATTATTATTCATTTTTCATATTTGAAGACACAGTAGTTATTTTTTTCATTATATTTCATTCAAAAAATGCTCTATACATTCAGTAATTGTTTTTTATCAGAATAAAATAAGAAACTTTTTCAATTGTTTCACTACAAAAGTTTTATAAACTCCAGTAATGCTTTATGTTTTGCTACTTTCATAAAGTTGGCTTGTTGAATTCAGTGAACATTTTTAATTTTTACGATCAACTTAAATTGAATTTTTGAACTTGTTTGTATTAACAGTGTTATGTGAATTGTTTTGAGATAAATAGACCTAACTTGTGATAACGTACGATTAGGATTTCCCGATTAGTTTAAGTTAGATTATTTTGAATAATTAATTAATTTTTGTTTGTGTATGATGATTATTCTTATGTGGACTAATATAACTGATTTTTTAAACAAATTATTATAATTGTAGTCAAAAAACTGTTGTGGTTGTTCGTTGTCAATCATGGAGAATAATTTTACAGTTTACAAAATTGATATGCCCTTCATGATTTATAGAACACTAAAGTAAGTATGAAAATTGAATTGAATTTTAATTAACAAAGCATCAGTCAAAATTCGTCAATCGTTTTGTAAATGTCAACAATTTAATTATGTCAACAAATGATTACAATAAATTATGAATTCTTAGGTATTCAGTTACCTTTAAACAAGTTACCTCTATAACAGGTACCAAACATCATTTCACAAAACATACAGTAGTGAATCTAACAAAGAACTAACATTATTTAGCACCTCTTATTTATTTTCTTTTTTATTCAAAAAATAGAACATAGAATAGCATTTGCAGTTCATTCTAGTACTGTTACAAGCCTAACAATTCATGTACTTATTACACATCACCCTAAGCTACCAACTAATACGCTTCTCATCGGAAATACTGTAGGTTATTCATGGTATTTTGTTTCACATTTTCTACTTTCTAACTTAAATATTACCAGAAATAACATGATAGAAAATAATCAAGCAACCGATCCTGTAAATCGTGTAAATTATAATCAAATAAATAAATTGTTAGTTATAAATTATTGTAGTGCTAAGTGAACACTGTGATAGAGAAAATTTAGATTTTTTACATTATTCTTGCTCTGTCTTGTTTTACCAAAATTTCAAATTTATAACCATGTTGCAGCCTGTTTTCTTTTCCAAAGGACTGGAATTATCGATTTTACTACGTATATACACTATAGAAACAGAAATAAAATGGCGTGCTATTTGAAATTTGATCCAATTGATTAATTCATATGAATAATCTTTAATTTTGAGTCTTCCCGCAGTAGGTAGGCTATGATATTAATTTATGTTATCACTAAATCTAGTCTTGAAAAAATTGTTTTTCTTTTTCATGACTTCATATTTCCTCTTCCAAGTGATTTTAATGGGGAAGAGAATTTAATGGGGAAGCAATATGATATTTCTGACAATAATATTATTCTACCCATTAATAGTAGTGACTTGTTCCGACTGTTATTTATTTTGTTAATATTGATAATAATTGTAACAAGTGCCATGGTGTATGTTGCTTGATTGAAAAAACAATTCACAAAATAAAATCTTTTCTACTCAAATTGTGGATAATTGTATACATTCCCACAAATCACCCATTTTATAAGGAATTGAATAAACTCCAATGTGAAACATGAATGTTGTGTGACAATTTTAGGTCAATTTTAATAATTTATATTGATATCCATATCTTGGCAAACACAGAAAGTTTCCTTCAATCCTTCTCAACATTTCCTGGAATCAATTTATAAATATTTTTCCAGTAGAAATGATGCTGATTGTATTTGATAATGCCGATGATCATATACGGTCAGTTAGTATGGTGCAGGACGCCCGCACGCGAATTCACGCGTGTCCGCACCGTACAAGGAGACACCAACTAAGATAGAGAAGAAAAAAGGCAAGAAAAATAAGACGAAGAAAAGGAAAAGAAGGCGGTAGACAGGCCAATAGACTGTTAAAAATTACCATACTTTGCTAATAATTTCAGATTTAAAAGCCTCTTATTGAGGTCTTTTTATAGGCCTACTGGGCTTCAGGCTCAACATGAAAACCCCATACTTTGGATTTAGTAGATTGCAATAATGAGTGTAGCTTCATAATCACATACAGTATTATTTGTAATAATGATGTTCATTAGTTAGAAAGCTAGACATTGGATTACAGAAAAAATTAATTTTACTTCTGATGTAAGAGTAAATTCAAAGTTTTCATGAGCAACAATAATTCATTCTAATCTGTAAGTTATATTGATTTAATATTTACTGATACTTCTCAAACATGCACAGAACCAATTCGATGATTGGGAGATATTTAAACTACATGATCATGATCAATTAAAACTTTTTCTCCTCGAATTTTGTTATCAAAACGCCTTAGTCAAACATAATATTCTACTAGAACATAATATAATTATTTTTTTTTCAATTTAAAGATTGATATTGGAATATCATTTCCATTGTTAATCCGTCATTTACCTCTACCGCAAACAAAGTAGAATCTCTATTCTAAATGTATCTCCAGATGATACATTAATCTAATAATGTAATCTCTATCTAAAGTAGAATTTTAATTTCAATTCAATCAATATTGTTTCAATAATTCTACGAAATAATACAGATTGAATTAAAAATAATATTGAAAGTATCTCCACGGCACGAGGCTAATAAAGCTGACTCATCATCACCTGATACCATCGCATTGTCTCCAGCGAGAGACGACACGTCATTTATAGAAAAATCGCTCCAAAAATGGAGACAGCCCAACAGCCGACAGGTTGTTAATTGGAGATCAACATTTGACCGAACAATGAAATTTGAATAGCGCCGCCGACAAGCATCGGTTATTATTCAGATTGTTGCCTCCTTGGCAATTTAAAGCCGTATTTAAATACATGCACAGTTTGTTTGGATAAGATATCTACGTACAGAGCGAGCGTTGAGTACGGTTATTAGAGTTTAGAGTAGGCGTTTTGATTTGAATTTGAGATTGTTTTGGGATCAGGTGATTCATCCCAGGATAATGTCTGTTGGGTTTCAACCTAATGTCTGGACCAAACTAAATGAGAGAAGAGAGTAAAAAAATTGAATTGAGGCAAATTGTGGTCTTTCCGTTTTTGGAAGTCAATATCAGACGGCTGGCTACATCTTAATCGAGCAACTTGTTTCAAATTATACACACAAACCTGCATACATGTTTACAATTAGACACATACATACATGCTTATGTTAATAGACTGAGTGGATGGTATTCAGGCTGGTGGTTTCTATCTCAATGAATGGCACATGTTTACAATTATATACATCGTTATGTTAATTGACCAAGTGAATGGTACTGAAGTTGGTGGTTTCAATGAATGTTTATGTAGAGTTTCAATTTTCCTCTATGGGTTGGATGATGGAGGGCTGTTTCCAAGCAGCTCCAAGTATAACATTTATTAAGGTTTTGAGTGATATTTCTTTCATTATAGTATCTACACAATAGTATAGTATAGACATATTAATAATAGCTCTGTATTACAAGAGAATTTAGACAAAATATGAGAAACCTTGATAGTTCGTTCAACTATAGAGAAAAGATACCGTTAATTTTTCATTGCATCATTCGTCACTGCTTTAACTCGATCAATTAGCTCTTAATAATGGGTCGAATATGTTGCCTCAATATAGCAATGTTGGTGAAAAACTCAATTCTAGTTTGTGCTCACTTATTCGATGATTTAAATGGTCAAATTATTACACCAGATTATTAAAATCAAGAAAAGGTAAACTGACAATAAATAATTAGGTGTTCAATGATAAATATTAATTAGCACTCTCCTCAGAGAGGTTTATTACAATAATGACTTGAATTTGCGATGATCTTCAAGTAAATATGTTAACGGAGTGATAAATATTTAGATTAAGCAGTAATTTAATATATTACTTCATAACTATTCCAACCAAAATTGCCGTGTCCGCTTCAAACGTCCTATATTATTTTACAAATTTCCAGTCACATTGGAAAAATCCAGTCAGATTATAGGATTCAAAATCCACTCTTTACGCATAACCAAAGGTTTCAAGATTTCAGTTGAGAAGATAGATAAAACTATGAGTATAGAAGATGAATTGAATTATAAAAAAATAGGGTAAGTCAATAGCTATGTCAATTCAACAATCTCATTTATTTTAAAGTATTTTCAAATAAAACTTATTGTATCTCGAGCAAGATAGCATGGTACCTCCTCAGCACCACATACTCTTAAAGTCGGAACATGACCAGACAATAATAATTGTTTGAAAAAAAAACAAGACGAATAAAATAAGAGAAGGAATGGAAGGAGCGGGTAGCAAGCAGAGAGGAGACACGCAGTCTGTGCGGTGTCAGTGCTAGCTAGGCTACCACTTGCCTTTTAAGGGATTATTCGCCATTCTCTTGTCTGCTATGTAACGCTACCAGAATAAGGGATGCGGCTAATTACAAACATTTCCACAATTTATTCCCTCTTTCAATCTTCTTCAGCTATAGGCCTACTTCCTCCCTCTTCCTTTTCCTCTACGGCTTCATCCTCTCTACTTCTCAGTATTTTCTTCCACATAATTTCGCTCTTTAGTTCCTCTATCATCTGTTCTTCACTTTTATCACCTTCTCTTTGTTATTTGCTCCTCCTCCTCCTCCTCTTTCGCCTTTCTTCTCTTCTTCTTAGTACGTCTTCCTCAACTTCTTTCCCTTCTCCTCTCTCTATCAATTTTTATTCTTATCCACTCCTCATTAATCTTAATCGTTTCATTTCTCTCTTCCACATCATCTTCTTCCTCTTCCTCTTCTTCTTCTTCTTCCTCTACTTATTCCCCTCCACCTCCTTTTTCTACTTCTTCTTTTTCTCTTTCTTCCTCTTCTTTCACTACAACTCATTTATTCTCATCTTGTGGTCTTAGAACGGCCGTACAGTTTTGCTCCAGTTAGTTGTTGGCAGGTCCACCTTATACGGAGTGTGTGTGCAAAAGGCACAGCCTTGCCTTGTGATTGGCTGGTGAGTGACTGTTGCACACTGTATGTTGTACTGTAGTACTATAGTCATTTATACTATATTACACTGTATAAGTGCAATGCAGAAAGTGACCTGTGAGCTCAGACAGCGCGACGCCTCAGGCCTTCCAGCCAGTTGACGGCCATTTTGAATTATATTCATCAGGAAATCAGGAGAAATGGTGATTTGGAAGTCACTTGAATTGTGATTTCATCAATCAGCATATTCGTAGTGATTAATGAATCAAAAATATTAATCTATTCATTCATGGTTGGTGAAACCTATTGAAACCGGCTCAAGAATTTATTTGAATTTCGTTTGTTTCATTTGTTTCTCATTTTCCATGGTAAGGATGATTGAGGGACCGCGATATTGAAGGATTCTCAACAATATTTTCCTCCTAGATTTTAAACATCAATACCGTTGGTTGTAACGGTACATTTTGATACCAATAAAAATTTCATTAACTGAAATGAATTACTAGGTCTCAGACAGAATAGCAAAAATATCTGTCACCAAGGGTGTTATCAATCGAAAATATAGATAAGACGATAACGACTAGAAAAGCCAAGATTATAGCTAACATTTTGAAATGAAAATCAATTTCTCAATTATTTAATAAAATGATAATATATTTTGTGAATTTGAGGTTAGGTTCTATATAAACAACGCTTGTCGGCAATATCAATAACGACCAAGCTGAACATCTACAATTTAATTAGATACTTGCTAGCAAAATAATTGCATCTAGGTAGCATTCATTAAGACGAGGACAAGAGGGTTTTGTAAACTAAGCATGCCAAATAAATGTTACATAAACGATTAAGAAAACACAAAAATATTTATTGTATCATATAGCATGAACAAAAATTATTAAAAACAAAACAAAAAGATAAAGGAAATGGGATTTATTTTTATTGAGAGCATTAATACATATTACAGTCTGGGGATGTACCAATCATAATACAGTATTTGCTCGGCGCTAAAAATTATTTAATTCAAAATCTCCATGTGGTCTTTATTAGAATTATAAAAATTTGTAAGAGTGTTGTAGAATACATAAAACATTGTAATTAGAATAAAATAAGAATTAAGGATAAAGATATTCAATTTTAAGATAGTAATATGCTCTAGTAATGCAGACTATTTGGCAGCACTAAATTGCGTCGATTTATTTAAAATCCACCAATAGGAAAAGATATTTACATTTTATGTAAATTAAAAAAGTCGGAAGTATCATTGAAAGAGAATAGGGGAAGACCAACTGCCCACTTCCTTGCCAGAGGTCACCAGGAACACCCACCAATTATGAGAGCATTAGACTGAATCCCTTATTGTACATTAATTAATTTTTGCCAAAGTTTAAGTTTTGATTTATGTATTTAAAAATATATTCATATAACTCAGTGATGTCGCTGTATGACATGAGTTATCAATTTAAATATCCCCATTGGAGAGGACGACAGCAGCCTACCAGAGAAGCACAGGACACACGAGGCGAAAACCATGCTACATCTTTAAAATTTGTGAAAAATCTTTGTAGGTGTGTTATTGAAATATAATTTATTAAGAGGATCCTCAGTTCTACAAATGAATAGAAATTTCATAAAGCTAGCTTGTCGAAGGTATTACTTAAAAATCAAGCTTTATTAAAAGATAATTGAGCAAGTAGTATTAATAAGGGAAAAGTCATATTAAGAATTCATATGAGAATTGAATGTTGAATTATATATCACTATTTGAAGTTATTGAATATGCTCAATTAATGTGTATAAATATCAGTATTATATTTTCAAGCTCAAAGTTCATAAGATAAATTATTCATCTAACTTCCACTGACGGCGGAACTTATACCCTGAGAAATTTTTATATTTAGGATATCAAATATTATTGAATTGTTTAATATTATTGAAATTTTGAATGATAAAATTCGGATTTGATAAGCAGAAGCGAGTCGAATATTTGAGCTATAGGAATTAGTAAATGTATGCTGATATAAAAATCATGAAAATTGATAATTGATGCTATTGAGCAGAATAAGAATTTTAATTGAGTGAGCTGTGATATTTTTATTGAATATTTCTCATATTGTTTTTGCATTTATTGTTTCATATATTATTTTTTGCTCGTTGATTTCATTGTAATTATATATTTATTGATTGAATGGTGTTCTTCTCATTTTTAATCCTGTCTTCTTGCATGACCAATCTTGTACTAGTATTTTTTTATATTATTATTGACGCATTAATAGGAGTATCAACCAACTGTATTCTTCATCGAATAAGTTGGATAAATCAGCGATATACAGTATCGATCACTAATACGTTCTCAAGATTTATTTAAATGGATCAACCTATTCACTGGAATCAAATTGATTGAAATACAGAGTCTTAGTATTAAGTCGAAGCATTATTACAGCCTCTTCAACATCTACAATTGCGGAACTAGTCAATGCAGCGGTAAAAATTACCGATTGACAGAGCAGCAGCAGTTTACAGTAACTGATAGCAGAATTTGGTATAAGCTCCTCGAAGAGCTGGTAAGAATTATATACTATTGGTATTCAGCAGGTGTCAAATTACCAAAAATATTCAAATATCTCATGCTCTACCGACAGACTGCCAGCTGGGCATATGTAGGTCAAATACGGCTTTACATGGTATGTAAAGTGAATATGTAGAGTCAGTTAGGAAGCGTGACATTGAGATGTTCAATTGTAATCCTGTAAATGTAAGGAATTCTCCGGAATACATTGTAAGAATAAGGAAGCTATTCACATTAGTGACACATAGATTCATTTCTCATTCTAACTCAATCGTAACTTTATTTAAATCTCTAACAAAGATTACATTACAATCGTATTTGGATCGTGAAGTAGATGAATTACATTGTAATCGAACAATAGATAATGAACAAGACAGATGTCCGAAGCATAGATGTGTTTGAATACAAAAATAGGTGAAACTAGACCAGACGTCTACTACATGAACAAACTCCAGGGATGAAAAGCAGTGGAAATTGAACCAGGTCACCTGCATACAGGAAGCAGAGCGGAGCAGACATTGTGCACTGAATATTTGGGCCATCAGGAAGCAGGCTGCTCGATTTTGAAGTGGACAAATTGCTACTGATCAAAGTAGGGGTCACACAAATATACATCACACTGCACAAGCTGCTTCAAAAATGAGCCAACAGTCGTTTAGAAGGGGTTCGGGTGGTGTGGAAGAGGGAAGAGGATAAAAGGAGGAAACGGTGGAGGAGGAGGAGTAGTAGGAGAAGGATAAGAAGAAGAAGAAGAAGAAGAAGAAGAAGAAAAAGAAGAATTTGTAAATCATAGAAAAACGGATGAAAAAGTAGTGAAGAAGAAAAGAGAGAATGTAGAGGGCTGTGGAGTGATAGAAGAGGAGAGGAAAAAAGGTTGAAAAATGAATGAGGATGGCGATGAGGAGTGGAAGAGAAGAATACGGAGGTGAGAAAGGAGAAGAAAGATAAAAGATTGGGTTACTCAATTTATGTTTATTTTACTAAATGCTGGCTAAAATGATGTTTATAATAACTAACAATGCAGCAGACTATTGAATAAACATTACAAGTATGAACTTGTAAATGGTAAATTGTAACATGGAAAATTATTGAACAATGCAAAGATGAGATGTATTATTAACGTATGTTTCGTATTTTTCGTAGTATTATATTTGAAAAATCTCAATGTCCATTCTTGGGAAAGAATGTAAGTTACTTAGTTAATGAAAGTACATGAGAGTACATAGTAAGTACTTAGTAATGATTCAAGAGAAGAGGCAAAAAGATGAAAGTGGAAATAGACTTGAGAAAATTCCGTATAGAAAGATCACAAGAACTAGAATCAGGGAGATGAGAATAATAAAAACATGAATAGGGGTAAAATAGGAGGAATTCACGAAAAGAGTTGAATAATTTGCAAAGGACTTTATATATAAGTATCGTGCAGAAAATTAAGAAAATGATATATCCGACTGACTAAGGAAAAAAAAGACGTGAATGAAGAAGAATAGAAGAAAAAGGATTGGAAGAAGAAGTGGATAAGAAGAAGTAGAAGAGAGGAAGAAAATCATAGTAAGGGGTGTGAACGAAAATTAGGCCAGATTCGATCGAATCGAAAATTGGAGCACGGAAATTTCGTCAATTTTATCAGCGGTCAGGAATATTGCCGCCTGTTCTTTGATAAAGGGAATTGATGAAGATAGAAAGAGAAGGGAGAAGTGGAAAATGGAGGAGGGAAGAGCGAGTTGGATAAAAGAGCAGGCTGAAGAGAGAAAATAAGTGTGTGTGAGAGAGAAAGAGTAGCAAATAATGTCCATTGTTAGTAGATAGTGGCGGTACAAAGGTGTGCACTTGGCACGGGCACGGCTACTATCTACTTGGCGGACCGAAAAGGAAACAGTGAGCAACATATTGTATTGTCATCGACCTCACCGCTATTCAAATAAAGCTGTGCACAAGCATTGGGGTATATTCGCAAGCTGCAATAATTGTGCAATTGCTTACTTATATCTTCAATAATAGTAGGAGAAAATACAGTACCTTATTACTTTTGATTAAATGTTTTTGTTGAAGATGATAATATTGGGGACCGAGCTTCGCTCTGGAGTACAAAAGAATAAAAAACTATTACGAAAGGAGAAATTATAATAACATTCATAGCTCATACAGAAATGTTCTAGCTAATCACAGTAAATTGAGATTAATTCCCAGAGGAATGCAAAAATTTCCCTCACAAAGGCCCGGTTGCAAAAGCCGGTTAAATTTTAATCCTGATTAATTTCGCGCGAACCAAATCAGAGATGACCATTTCAAAAAGATGGATCTAATGGGATTAATCAGGATTTAAAATAACCCGGCTTTTTTGCAACTGGCACTGAGTACCTGATTGAATGATTACAAAAGTTCAACAGCTGAGTCATAAATTTTGCCACAGTCCCACACACATGAACTCGCTCACTCACTACCATCATCAACAGACGACGAAATAATAATTATTATCAGCTGTTTTTCCAAGGATGAATAATAATTATCATTTTCATGTCCTTCAGCGAGTTTTCCCAGGGATGAGACCTAGTGCAATCGAATTTTTTTATATTGTAAACCTCTGAATTTCGTGAGAATCGTTAGAGCCGTTTTCGAGATCCGGTGAAATACAAAAATATAAACATCTAAATATATAAACAGAAATTGCTTGTTTAATAGTATAGGATAGAATTTGATGAGTCACGAGATAATCGTCAGCTACCCAATGATTATAGAATGTAAAAACTCTACATTTTAATATTAATATGACATTACATAATATTATATGTATTAAGATATTACATAATTATATTGTGATATATAATGACGATATTACAGAGTATTTACATTCTATACTCACCGCAGCTGCCTTTAAGCTACTGCAATTTCAACCTTTTTCTTGTCTTTTTGTGCCAGAATCATTTATACCAGTGAGTAAAGATGCAAAAAGCGAGATTCACCTTTAACTGTCAGCATTGGTTGAATGGGAAGCATTGGTATTAATTATAATGAGTTTTGACAGTACAAAATGAATCTCATTCAAGTGAGTATATTTTATAGTATACCTTCTAAACTCACGAGGTGAGTGGCCTATAGCACGGCTTGTCCGTCCCTGGTTGAAGGAAAGAAGTGAAACAATAATTAAGGACAGTCTATTATTAGTCTTTATCGTTATTACTATTTATACCGTCTAGTACCTATTACAGTGGACCTACAACTTTATGTGGGTTCCAAACCACCTTAGATTACTATGACGAGATTTCATGTAACATTGCATGGATGAAGCACGACAGACACGTTTTTCATGTCTAACGCTATTGTTTTATTCATCTAATAATTTATCATAACAATTATCATAGTTATCATAAGCAAAAAGGTCGCCCAAAACTATTTATATATCTATTGATAACTTGATTATCTTACCTGTCAAATATTAATAAATTCTGGAAAAATTATCAATAATTGATTTGAGTTTTTAATTGTTGAAACTCAAATCATGTTTGATTTGTATGTTGCATGCTGATGTGAAACATGCTGTTTACATTTCACTTCATTATTTATGTCTTCAGTTGATGAGTTGACACCCCCTATATAACGTGACTCATAGCTTGAGAAAACAAATCCAGTACTGACACATGGATGCACTCTGTGCATAAGGGGTGAAATAACCCTCTAGGTATTATCGATATGATCATTCGACATAGAATAAGATTCTAAGAAATTCTTGATTCTTTCAAAGAAATGTCGGCCAGGTGGTCTAGTGGTCTAGTGGAGTGGAGTGGAGATTTGCATACTATTGATTAATAATGTGAATATCTTCGAAAAGGTTTGGGATATTGATGTCCGGTTTTCGCCATTCATTTTGTCTTGGAATTCCGTTAATTAAGTACTCGGACATTTCACCCACCCCGTATCTAATGTGACAATAATTGAACGAGCGATAGAGAAGTTCTCACTACTTCTGACCTACTAGAGCCCAAAGTCGTTTTGTTTGTGTGTTCGACAAGAACTTTAGAGAGAATTGATCAATAAGCTTCACATTTTGAACACGAATTCTTCGAGCCTTCTTAGAGGTCAAGCTCGTTGAAGAACAAGATTGACTCACTCCTCCGTCCTTTTCAGGATATTAAAATATCAAATAACATTGAAATGACATAAGAAAAAAATTGATTTTATTACCATGATCATAATATAATATAAGATCATATTTTTCATTTCGTTTCAGGATGAATAGAATAATAATTATAATTATCGGAGATCAACTGGTATCCTTTTGAGTTTATGATCATGTATAACTGTGTAATCGGACTCCGATATAATTTTACTGCAACATTGAATAATATAACACACATCGCACAACAAGCCTGCAATATTACTTTTTTCTGAACTCCAGGTTGAATTTCTTGAAGATATAAATTCAACGCCTGGAATTCAACAGCGATCGACAGGTTGGAAGAAAAACGCCAAGACGTGCACGCTAATAGAATAGCATATTGATGTTTGTGGGAAGATATGATGTTGTTTAAAACTCTATAAAATCGCGTAAAAAACCGTCGAAGAAGAGAAAAACTGAACCTTGCCGAGCAGTTATCTTGGAACAACTACCACACATGTGGAAAATACTCAGTAGGTGTGTGTTTGTGTCAGTGCACTGGAACAATATGCCGGTACACCGGCTGAATTCGAAATTTTCACCGGACTAACCTGTCGTTACCTTTTCTAGGTACAATAAGTACTACTCCCTCCAAGTGCCCGAAGTAGCAGACAGCGTGGAGCTTCTGATGAAACTTGAAATTATCTCACCAGTTTGACCCCAAGCTGAGGCCTTCCAGTTACTGGAAATAGCCACCATTTCTGCCCTAAAAGGGCAATCGGTCGCATGGAATTCCATGCAAAAAGTCTGGAGAATCGGTGTGTTCCAGATGACAATGCTTCGCTGGAACATGATGCTTCTGACGATAATTGACACAAGAATGATGTGAAATATATATGACGATTGCTGTGTTATTCATTTCATTAGCTTTAATTCGTAGGTTTATTTCTTTGCAACTCATTTTATATCAATGGAGCATCTATTACTACTAAATTATCGTTTTTCAAATTTATACCATAGGAATTCCCGTTTTGTCGCCTATACGAATCACGAACTACTATGTCTGTTTCTTTTTTGTACAACTCTTTCATGTAGGATTTTTTTTCAATAATGTCTCTTCTTTTTTGTACACTAATCAAAAGTTTCCATTTGCCGTATCAAAAGTATTTCTACTGTCAATGTTGCAGCACCAATAGGTGAATGAAGCATTTCTATATTGTTTTGCTATTAAAAATGAATCTTTTGGAAATTATTTCCTTCAGTTTGTGAAGTTGTGCTCCTGGGGGGGTTATCTCTTATGATAGAGTCCCACGTTATGAAGCTATTGTGAGAAGTTGTGGATTGTAATTCCTTCACAGATAATACGATGTTTCTGGTATTTATAAGAGCAGTCTCTAAATTCCCTCTTTTGCGAATAAATTCACAAAAAATTAAGGCCTTCCCGGCTCGCAAAATTACTGGGTTCAAACCTCAGCTCTAGCTCAGTGGTAGAAACATGAATTTTATAAATACAAATAATCACCATAAGGTTCAGTGATCGGTAATTGGTAATTCTTACCGCTGCTTCTATGAAGTTCTTGAAGAATACCAGTAAGGAAATTAAAAGAATATTTGATGACTGATTATCAGTAACCATGTACCACTAGAGAATAATCAGGACCAACTATAGTTGTTTCTAGTTGATTCTTAAAACGCTCGTCGTGAATACAAGTATTCACCAATATACCCTTTCAAAATTCCTTAGAACTTACAACGCCAGTTCTTGAAGCTCTCTGGATCCTTATATGATATAACTGGAACCTTATTAATATAATTTCTTAATATACTTGTTCTGGCTGATAAAATGAATATCATCAAAGGATGATAAATATTGAGTGCTCTGAATAAGGTTAATATTATTTGATTCTATGATTTTAAGTGCTGCTAAATATTTGTTGGTACCAAAACAGCTCAAACTATATAACACGAGATGAGTTGGGATATAATAAAAAATTCTATAAGTTTGTATGCTGACATAAAACACAAAATATATTCCCATAAAACAGATATGCATAAAATATTCAATATCTCTATAATTCACTTAAATAATCTATTCCTAAAATCTGAATAATTATCACAGGCTTTGCTAACATTCACAATAGTGAGTTTCAAATTCATAAATATATTATTTTAATACTGGTACTTAGACTTCCAGTCAATACAAAATTCTACCAATAAAAACCTGTTCGGTCTATAAGTTTGATATGATGTACTTGGTTCAATTAACAAATTAATAATTAATAAATTAATATTCAACATGAGATCTCAGGGATTTATATGAGTTCGGGCTGTGCATGGAAGTAAGCTTCCTACATATAATAAATAAATTTATAAATGTTCTTATGAACTATGTGATATTGTTCAACACGTGGTGACTTTTTATTTTAATTCTAATTAATTGGAATAGCGCTTTTTGTTTTAATAATTACCCCCACTGAACGTAGAAAAAATGAGCTCATTTGGTTTGACTTATCACTCACTGACTGAAGTTCTAGATGTTCTCGTGGATTGAATTAATTATTTCCAATAATTAATTAGGTAGGCTCCTTTTCGTCACTGCTGGGCTAACGCGTGATCCAGATTTTTATAAGTTTCTTTCGAATTAAAGCTATTTTTATGGGAATCTTTACAATTACGAACTCCTTGACAGCACTGAGTTCACAAATAATTAACATTCAACAAACATACATTACATTTAAAAAAGGGTTTGGCTTAATAGTTCATTAAAAATTTTTAAAAGGAATAAGAAAAAACCCTAAACTCCATGTGCATCCTCTCCGGTCAGGATCTTAAGCCAGAAGAAGGAGGTTTTTCAGAAAAATTTGCCTCTTCCTAGAATAATTCTGTAAGCTACTCTCTGATTGGCCTTCAATTTAATAGACTCAATACAATTGGTTGCCTTGGGAATCAGGGCTTCCTCGGCTTTATAATAGAAAAAATTAAATAAAAGAAGTTTTTATACAAATATATGGAGTATTTATCTCAAATTGAATTCATAAACAAATCGTAACATACGATTTTAATAGATAATACATTTAGTTTTTATATGAGTTTTGTATACTCTTGATTTATCATGCTTTTTTGGATTATAATAAATATTTATACAGAAATAATAGTTATTTGTATTTCTACACATCGACTTCCTTTAGTATACATAATATATCCTTTATGAGTGAATTTTATATGATTCAACCGGTCATATGGGTTGATCGAATAATCAGCTGATTCGTTCAGTATTGGTTCTAATAATTATCGATTTATCCAAGATCGACTAATTCTTTTCAAAACGTAAACAAGTAACTCTAACCTCAATGTTCATGCATTTTATTTATTTTTTTTTTTTTTATAATCCGCCAATAATAATTATGCCGCTTTATAATTTTTTGATCTTACCAATGGGTTCTCATAATTATTAAATCACAATAATACATGTTTTCTTATCGTTGTTGATAATGCTATTACTCCTACTCGCTAATAATACTTGATTTGAGTTGATTTACTCTTTGGATAGGTCTAACCTTCTTTCCAATTTTATAGTTCTATTACATTTCATTGGCTCATTTAAAAATATTTGGTGGTTTCAAATTACCACGTGACACAAAACGCCCTCTGATTTCTGATTTAAAATGACAATTCGAGAATATAATATAAATTTTATGATCCAGTTGGTTTTGGATCAGAAATCATACATGTTACAAAGTCTGCTAATAACTCTACTGAGAATCCTACCTCCTAACAATTCAACAACATATACAACAATAAATAAATTCAATTCAAATACATACGCCTTACATCGGCCAATCTCCTTCTACACACAATACACAATATAAACTATCTCCTCCTCCATACATAATATAAATTTTTTTTTTCTAATCCACGCTCTGCCCTCAGGCCAGAAGCACATTTGAACGTTGGTGCAAAATCATTGCCAACCTAACAAACTGGTAATTCTCCGACTTGCAGAGTATAACATATTTTCTCCCTCAACATAGAACAGTGACTTGTACATTTTCATTTCATTCTCTTGCAGAAATTGGGCTTTGTTTTCATATAATGGATATTTTTAAGGATAATCTTTGGTAGGTTTTATCAACAAGAACTTCTTATTCCTCTAATACATTGAGACTTGGGATTAATGCTTTTGGTGGTAACTATGCGGTTTGATCATTTGGCGGATAATTTTAGTGATTTTCTTAATAGTTTATACATAAATAATAATAATATAATATTTTTATAATATCTCTACATGCAATTCACATTTATATGACACTTGATCTTCTTATTCGGGGTATCAACTTTGATGATTTAATAGGCATTGACTACTCTGGTTTTCGTAGTGGACAGCTGGTTTATGTTGGCTTCGGTTTATCACTTGTCGCCATCTTGATGTCTCTTCCTGCTACATGAAGGTAAGTTGGCTTTTAACATTAGAAGTTATTTATTCTCTTGTTTCATTAATAAGAAAGGTGTTAAAAATGGTTTCTAAATTTTTTATTTCTTTATTTTCAGGTGTTGTTATTCGAAGTGGATACTCGTCTGCTAATTAAGTTTATTGTTGGCGTTCGTCTGGTATGTATATCTTGTCAGGTAGGCCAATGACGTTTAACCAAAATATTATTGTTTATATCCTTATCGCTTATTGTCCCGATAATACGGCTTGAGATTAGAAATATTTTCCCACCAAGTTAAATTTGGTTTGCTTTCTTCATACAACTGAACTGTATTACGTTCAGTTACGGCTGCAATTTTGTATGGTCCAGTATAAATATGGAAGAATTTTCTGGTAGTTTTTTCCAATGCATTGGATAATCTATGGCTTTTTAAAAGTATTTCATCTCCGACACTGTATTTAAATTGCTTGGATTTATTATCATGATAATGCTTTCGTGAGGTCGCTGACCTTTCTAATCTCTGTTGTACAATGTGACAGATGTCTAGGTTAGGATGAGTTAAAGCATTCGACGGTGGGAAATCTATTAACTTTTCAATAAACATTTTATTTCTTTCTCCGAAAATAACCTCTACTGGTGTATATCCTGTGTTTTCATTGATGCAATTGTTGAAACATTCTTCCAGGAACGGTAGATATCTAACCCAACTTTGATGTTTTTCAGCACAGTACGCCCTCATGAATCGTGAGATTTCTGCCATGCGGCGCTCCACGGGTTCGAACTAGGAGAATATGTGGAAGTTCGAGATATTTTTATATCAGCCAGGTCAAGTATTCTTTTCCATGGTTTGCTACAAAAATATGATGCATTATCTGATAGAATGCGCTTAGGTTTTCCTACTTGCGGAGTCCACTTATTCACTATGCAATTTGCTAGGACTTCTCCTGTTAGCTTACCGATGGGAAAGAACATGGTGTATTTAGAGAATGTGCATGTTAATACGAATATATATTTCTTCCCATGTTGTGCTAGGGGTAGAGGACCATAAATGTCGGCTGATACTAACTCCAATGGGGCGGTCGGCAATATAGGTATCATTGCTCCCCTGACTTGATATTTTAAATGTTTGGTTTTCTGACATAGGTCGCATGCTCTTAACACTTTGACTACCTTTTTGTGCATACCTTTCAGATAACAGGCTTCTTTTAGTGTACATATCGTTTTTCTTACTCCAAAGTGGCCAATTCTCTCATGCGTTTCCTTAATCACTTCTTCCGCTATTTCCTTAGGTATTATGATTCTCCAGTTATAATCTTGTGGTGTGGTGCGGTGAAATAGGAATCCACGGTATCGCGTGTACTGTCGCAGGTAGTGGGGCGGTTCAGATGGACCTTTGACTGGCAACACCAGGAAAGTATATTCAAATATAACTCCTTCTATTTCCACTTCTAAGAGACATTGAGTGGTTACTCTTATTCTTCTGCTAGGATTAATACCGGAAATGTATACATTGGTAAGGGGTAGTATAGCTATTGCATGTTTATCTTTGATGTTCGAAAACATATCCTCTTGTAATAAACAGCATTGCGAGCCACTGTCAATCAGGGCTTGTAGTTTAGTCCCATACAATTTGCATTCGATATAAGTTTGTAGCTGGCCGTCTGATGTCACATCGGTGTCGTCAGGGTTTTCTAAGAGTGTTTCACGCTGATCGTCCCGGAAAGTGGTGTCTATGTGGAGAGGTTTGGCTTGTTCCTCTAATTTGGTAGATGAATAATTATCCTTTGCTTTGGGGGTATCATATAGTCATGTAGTTTTAGAAGTGCTTATTTCTTGATTTGGTGGTGGGTTATTTGCATGTTGATTTTGGTTGCTTTTGTTGTATGTGCTACTGTGTAAGATGTATTTGTCCGGTTATGATTTTGATGCGTTTCACCTTGATTCTTACGATCTCCATCTCGTTTGTAATTGTTCCCATTCAAGCGATCTCTGCCATCATAATATGCTCCTCTATCCTGTTGTTTATTATTGTAATATTGAGATTTATTTCTAGAACTGTTTTCGAACGATTGACCTCTGCTAGTATTTTCAGGGTATTTTTGATATCGAGTGTTTGCTCCGACATTTGACATTTGATTCTCACCGTTATAATTTTTCCTGAAGCTGTTGCTATTATGATGAGAATGATTGAAATCTCCTGTACGGTCATTTAACTGACTGGATTCAGAAGTAACAGATTGGATACAGTGTAAATGTTCCATTAATTCTTTGCAACTGGAAATCGAAGATACTGCTAGTGTCATGCGAACATTGTAAGGAAGCTTTTTTGTTAATATATTTGCTAATGATGTATCCGCCAAAGATTCGTCTAGTTGCGAATTCTTGCACATCATCTTAGCTACAAATTCAGTATATGATTGTCTGCCTCTATTATCATATGTGCATGATATAATCTCTGATAGTGCGTCCATCTGCTTACGTTTACTCCAATACTGCTGCAGGAATTGGGAGATGAAGTCCTCCAAGCTATTGATATCTCGCATCCGGCTCTGGAAAAACATCAGTGGCTCGCCGAGTAATAGACTGGACAGTTGGAAACGCCATACTAACCAAGAGGTGGGTATCAATTCCTGAATAGCTTTTATTTGATCTATGAACGGTCTGGGTTGCATATGACGATGGGAATTATCGAATTTTCCAAGACTTTGAAAAAGTTGAGTGCCGTTTACTACTTCATTCGGTGTATATTGCACTCGACTGACTGGGATATTTCCATGCGTGTTTCTATTCTGGAGACTCGTTCTTCATTTGCGATCCATTTATCATTCATAATTTTCTTATGTGTATTCACTTCATCATACAATCCGGTTAGCTTCAACTGCTGTCCGCCTATAGCATTCTCCAACATGCCGTATCTCTCACTTGATTTTGCCCCCTCCTCCGCTAAATTTGCCATACATGCCTGCACGTTACTTTGTTCCTTGACTATCTCTATTATTTTCTTATTATTCTCCTCCACTTTCGACTCCATCTCGCCCTTATTTTCTAACACCTTTCCCATGACAGTTCCCATGATAGCGGTGCCCAGCTCCTTACCCAATACGTCCACCTGTTTTTCAACTTCCTTTGGTACGTCATCCAACCGTTCATTTATTTGACAGGTGACGTCATCTATACGAGTTTCTAATTTTTTGATGACTGCAGATTGCGTATCTATTTTGGTATCTATTATATTTCTCACTTCCTCCCTGAAGCTAGAAAATTTTTCATCCATAGCTTTGACATCCTGTCTGACTGTTTTGATCTCTTCTTGTAGGACTTTGGCATTTTCTTCCAATTTGTCCTGGATTATTTTGATAGTTTTGCTGTTTTCCCGGGCTGTTTCCGCTCCTTTAGCTTGTCCTGCTAAGAGTTGACTGAACATGAGTTGTATTTCGTTTGTAGACTCATTTGCCATAAGATTGGTAACATAACCGACTGAAGAGTCTAATGTTGTATTGCGTTTTTCCAGGTTGGTGGCGGCTGGTGGTTGACTGGTCACGTCGGATGGCGACTGGGTGGCGGCACTCTCCGTTCCCTCGGCGATGCTTGGAGCGATCTGCGAAGACGCCGGTACCGGGTTGGACGCCCTCACTCCCTCATCTCCCTCAGCCGGACTCTCATCGGAATTAATCGCATCGACGACGTTATCAATCTTCGTAGAAGACAATTGGGCTAAGTTTTGCGGGTCGAAACTGATGGAGCATATGCTGCCTCCCTCTCTCTCTCGTGGGGTCTCCGCGACGTTGTCCTGTGGTTGTTGATTGGCCGGTGTCGTAGCTACATAGTTTTGGGGGTGGTCGCTGAAGTAGGAGATTTGCGAGTTAGCTGGTGACTGGTTCATGGTGACGTTATTATGGAATACTTCGAGTAAATAGCCAAGTGTGTTGCCAAGTCTCAGGAATATTAAAATGGATTCAGTGATAGTGCCTATTCTGGATAAAATTGTGTTGTGTTAAAGTTTCAAGTGTCATGTACATATATTACAAAAAGACCTTCGAGTGCTACAGGTACGCTTATCAACATAGACAGATATGGCTTACAAATTACACTAATATAGTTCTTAAAATTCTAATTAGGGTCTTATCCTCCTGAATAACGATAGTATTATAATGCCTCAAATAACCTATAACCCTGGTCAGCATACAATGTCTAGATTCAAAGATCAAAATCAAAATTTTACTATAGACTTTTATGGAAATTTCCATCCAATTTTCTCTATTATGAGAATTATGTTATCAAACTCGTGTGATACAGTTTGTCTGTATTTATGCAGCTTGAAAAAATTTTAATTTGAAGAGCAACTCAATTATTTTAGCCAGAACTTACAATAGATTATCAGATATATCTTGTCGAAACAACTTCAGATTATGTTTCTTGCAGCTTTCAGTTTTATCAATAATTTCATTAATCATTGATAGTAAGATTGAGTAGGTAAGCTTTTCATCACGCTCCACTGGTTGGGTGCCATTGTGTGAAGTTGTGCTCCTGGGGGGGTTATCTCTTATGATAGAGTCCCACGTTATGAAGCTATTGTGAGAAGTTGTGGATTGTAATTCCTTCACAGATAATACGATGTTTCTGGTATTTATAAGAGCAGTCTCTAAATTCCCTCTTTTGCGAATAAATTCACAAAAAATTAAGGCCTTCCGGCTCGCAAAATTACTGGGTTCAAACCTCAGCTCTAGCTCAGTGGTAGAAACATGAATTTTATAAATACAAATAATCACCATAAGGTTCAGTGATCGGTAATTGGTAATTCTTACCGCTGCTTCTATGAAGTTCTTGAAGAATACCAGTAAGGAAATTAAAAGAATATTTGATGACTGATTATCAGTAACCATGTACCACTAGAGAATAATCAGGACCAACTATAGTTGTTTCTAGTTGATTCTTAAAACGCTCGTCGTGAATACAAGTATTCACCAATATACCCTTTCAAAATTCCTTAGAACTTACAACGCCAGTTCTTGAAGCTCTCTGGATCCTTATATGATATAACTGGAACCTTATTAATATAATTTCTTAATATACTTGTTCTGGCTGATAAAATGAATATCATCAAAGGATGATAAATATTGAGTGCTCTGAATAAGGTTAATATTATTGATTCTATGATTTTAAGTGCTGCTAAATATTTGTTGGTACCAAAACAGCTCAAACTATATAACACGAGATGAGTTGGGATATAATAAAAAATTCTATAAGTTTGTATGCTGACATAAAACACAAAATATATTCCCATAAAACAGATATGCATAAAATATTCAATATCTCTATAATTCACTTAAATAATCTATTCCTAAAATCTGAATAATTATCACAGGCTTTGCTAACATTCACAATAGTGAGTTTCAAATTCATAAATATATTATTTTAATACTGGTACTTAGACTTCCAGTCAATACAAAATTCTACCAATAAAAACCTGTTCGGTCTATAAGTTTGATATGATGTACTTGGTTCAATTAACAAATTTAATAATTAATAAATTAATATTCAAACATGAGATCTCAGGGATTTATATGAATTCGGGCTGTGCATGGAAGTAAGCTTCCTACATATATTAAATAAATTTATAAATGTTCTTATGAACTATGTGATATTGTTCAACACGTGGTGACTTTTTATTTTAATTCTAATTAATTGGAATAGCGCTTTTTGTTTTAATAATTACCCCACTGAACGTAGAAAAAATGAGCTCATTTGGTTTGACTTATCACTCACTGACTGAAGTTCTAGATGTTCTCGTGGATTGAATTAATTATTTCCAATAATTAATTAGGTAGGCTCCTTTTCGTCACTGCTGGGCTAACGCGTGATCCAGATTTTTATAAGTTTCTTTCGAATTAAAGCTATTTTTATGGGAATCTTTACAATTACGAACTCCTTGACAGCACTGAGTTCACAAATAATTAACATTCAACAAACATACATTACATTTAAAAAAGGGTTTGGCTTAATAATTCATTAAAAATTTTTAAAAGGAAGAAGAAAAAACCCTAAACTCCATGTGCATCCTCTCGGGTGGGATCTTAAGCCAGAAGAAAGAGGTTTTCAGAAAAATTTGCCTCTTCCTAGAATAATTCTGTAAGCTACTCTCTGATTGGCCTTCAATTTAATAGACTCAATACAATTGGTTGCCTTGGGAATCAGGGCTTCCTCGGCTTTATAATAGAAAAAATTAAATAAAAGAAGTTTTTATACAAATATATGGAGTGTTTATCTTAAATTGAATTCATAAATAAATCGTAACATACGATTTTAATAGATAATACATTTAGTTTTTATATGAGTTTTGTATACTCTTGATTTATCATGCTTTTTTGGATTATAATAAATATTTATACAGAAATAATAGTTATTTGTATTTCTACACATCGACTTCCTTTAGTATACATAATATATCCTTTATGAGTGAATTTTATATGATTCAACCGGTCATATGGGTTGATCGAATAATCAGCTGATTCGTTCAGTATTGGTTCTAATAATTATCGATTTATCCAAGATCGACTAATTCTTTTCAAAACGTAAACAAGTAACTCTAACCTCAATGTTCATGCATTTTATTTTTTTTTTTTTTTTTATAATCCGCCAATAATAATTATGCCGCTTTATAATTTTTTGATCTTACCAATGGGTTCTCATAATTATTAAATCACAATAATACATGTTTTCTTATCGTTGTTGATAATGCTATTACTCCTACTCGCTAATAATACTTGATTTGAGTTGATTTACTCTTTGGATAGGTCTAACCTTCTTTCCAATTTTATAGTTCTATTACATTTCATTGGCTCATTTAAAAATATTTGGTGGTTTCTAATTACCACGTGACAAGTTATAGATAAATCGTCTATTTTCATCATCATACCATAATTATTATCTGCTTCAATTTTACTGTAGATGGTTTAGTCACGAGAACAAGCTTGAAATTGCAGCGGCCTTACAGTGATAAACTTTTTTTGTGACTGAACAGCTACAGAACTTACTCATTGATTATTGTATTTATTAACTTGAAGAAGTTTATCGTTCATGAGAATACAAGCTAGACTGCTAGACAACAAAAACTGATAGACTTGAAAAATCTAAATCGAAGTGATACAATACATTTGTCCGTACCTATATAATTAAATCCCGAATCTAATTCAAAAAAATTAGATTCAATTTTCTAGTTTTTGGATTCATTTCTGTGTAACGCCTGTAGAGCGATAAAACAATAGTCTATAGTGACTCTTGTTGTGGTGGTTAACTTGTGAAACTTAGCAAATATTGCACGTTTAGCATTCTCTGTTCTCAAATTTATTCATGAACAGTATAGACTGTATTCGAAATCATACATTATTATTGTATACAAAAATCAGAACCAATACACTGTTCCTCATATTATTAATGGGCTACAACATTTTTCGATTGTTTCAACTGAACAATTCGTTTATAAATTTGGGACTATATCTTAATACTGTACAACCTAAATTCAATAATTTATATTCAAATTCACTTGTTTTGTGGATTCAGATTTAATGTATATCTATACATACTGATCATTGTGAGTTCTACTCGAACAATGATATATCTATATTCATCGCAATATTATTGGTGCCGTACTGTAATAAACAACTTGTGTATTTTTGTATGGCGTATGGGAGTTTGCAAAGAACTAACATCATAATTTCGGTTATCTACCGATAACATCTCACTGGGGACGGTCCTAACATTTACCAAGGTTCATAACTTCTTTGAACCTGCTTCAAAATTATACGATCCCACGTTCAGAAAGTACATGATTTTCACTAAAATATGTACTTGTTATCTGACCAAAATGTTCTTTCCAATACGAATTACTGTCGTATTTTCTCAATTCACCAAACATCAATATTATTTGAGAAACTTTTTTTTAATAAATATCATCCATCTCTTGATAATTAGATGACTCGCCTCAAAAGAGTAACAAACAAGAAAAAGCAATCATATATGGAGCCATCGTAATATGATATCTAACGGAATCAATTAACGAATCTGACAGCAAAGAAATGACGTAATATTACGGCGGTTGAACTTAATTGGATGTCCTGCAATCGACTATATTATGATTGTGTTGTGTATGAAATTAGTGCAAGTCAAAACAAATCTTTATTACTTTAAATGCATATAACGTAAAATGATAGAACGTGGAAATTTGATAGTTCACTATCTGAGTTTTGAGTTTCAAGCTTCTGTGCATCAATTAGTTTATAATATAATTAATGCTTAGTTTACATTGGAATGATTAGAGTGTTTCTAATCAATCAATTGAGGAAATATTATGGGTACCATATATAATGGGTACCAATTATTCAATTCAGCTCGCTTTTCGGTCTTTAGGAGTTAAAGTTGGCTAATTATAAACTAGTTAATTACAAACTACTCTTGTAGTTTGTAGGTTGTATATCTGTATTCTTAGGAACGATAGACTGTTACTAAATTTTAAAACCAATTATATCATATTTGAAAATTATTTATTCACTAGAATATATCAAATCACGAAAGCCTCTGATGCAAATAACTTTCAATACCGGTATCACTATAAATAATTATACAAGATAAATAATCTGAGTTGTGTTATGGCCAAACGAAGCTTCATATCTTCAGTGAATCTATTCTGAATACACATTCAAAACTTCAGTATTCCATCTACTAAATACTAGTAGCCTACTATCATGCTCTCTGTGATAAATAAATCAATCAATCAATCTCTATACTCCGACCAGACAAAACACCTTCAATTGTACAAACATTGCGTGCCAATTGGTAATTTTAGTGGGCTTCACTTCAACCCCTCCAAATCTCCCACCTTTTTCACCCCAATTCTGTGAAAAGTATATTATTTTCCAAAATTATCCCCCGCTGGTCAACGCTTTCGATTTCAAATGATAGACCGATAAGAATTTCTGGGTTGGGGGTGAATCCAACAATTTTAGGGCGAAATCGAAAGTTGCAGCTATCAGGTGCTAAATCAACCCGGCGAGAGAAATATTATTACTAAAGTAGTAAATACATTGATAAGGGATGTGGGGTGAGTTAAAATTATTTTCAAGTACGGGATGAATTGGTAAGTAATGTGGGGCGAGTCAAATATTATTTCCAAGCACTAGATAAGCTGCTGAGGGCTGTAGGGGTGAATTGTGAGGTTAAATCCATGACATCGCCGGGGGCAACAATTGTTGTGGTGAAAACGGCACCTGGAAGGGATGACCCTTGACTCCCCCCCCCTTAGACCATTGCTAAGGGATGGCCCTTCATTCACAGGTGGCACGTCATTTGACATGCGCCTTCTCACCTGAAGGGTCTCTGAAACGTAGTACAAGGGTTGAAGCTCTTACGCGTGGACTTGTCAGTTAGTGTGCGCTACGACTTTATGCGCAAGTGACGGGACTTAGACGAGTAATTTTCCCAGTGAGAGAAAGGACTGGGTTGAACTGGGTATAAAATAATTATAATAGAATGACTATATTTGTTTAATTTTACCATAATATTTAGTACACTAGAATCGGTCTTACTTGAACAAGAAAAAATAGAATTCACTGAATTTGGGTTATTGAAAGTTACTTTACCGATTGAGAACTTATTTTCGGGAGTATTTTATCACGTAAGGAGACTAAATTCTAATAGAGATATTTATTCACAAAGTCTAAGAAAATTCGAAGGTCGATTCATCACTGATATTGGGAACTTTAAAAAATAGATCATTAACAAGTGAGAGGACTTTCAGTTGAACCAGAGGTAGTTCTTTGTAAAGTAAATCATCATCTCAATTTGGACTTCACAGATTAATCGGACTTGCCTTCAAAATCTGTGTAATTTTGTTTGTATGTTTGGTTGAGCCTGGATTCAGCGATTATCTTGGTTAGTATTTTGAATTTTTCAATCAGGTTAGTACATTACAAAATTGATGCAAATTAAAAATTACTCTTCATGATTCTGAATCTACCGTACATGGAATAATAAGAATTCAGAGTCTGCTTGATAGAGTAATAACTAGATCAGAATTACACCTACATAGATTGAATAGTATATTCAATCTATAGGTCTATTCAATCTAATAATTTTCAATCAATTCTATCCAATCTAATACACGCTCTGAGTCAAAAAGCTTCACTTCACAATATCCTGAATGAAAAAGAAGTTGTGTTGTATCTCAAAGATTAAAATAGTCATTAACAATAATATTGATGGAAGTCTGGTAGTGCCATATCCTGTACTATTAAACGAGCAATTTATGTTTATATGTTTAGATGTTTATATGTTTGTATTTCACCGGATCTCGAAAACGGCTCTAACGATTCTCACGAAATTCAGAACACAGTAGGTTTATAATATAAAAATTCTATTGCACTAGGTCTCATCCCTGGGAAAACTAGCTGAAGGACATTAAAAGGATTTATTCATCCTTGGAAAAACAGCTGATAATTTCGTCGTATGTTGATGATGGAAGTGAGTGAGCGAGTGCATGTGTGTGGAACTGAGACAAAATTATGACTCAGCTGTCGAACTTTTGTAATCATTCAATCAGGTACTTAGTGCCAGTTGTACAAGAGCTGGTTAAATTTTAATCCTAATTAATTCCAGTAGAACCAATATGATAAGCTATCTTATTGAAATGGTCTTCCCTGATTTGGATTAAAATTTAACATGCTTTTGTGAGATTTTTGCATTCCTCTGGGATTCAATCTCAATCCACTGTGATTAGATAGAACCTTTCTGTATGAACTATAAATATATTATAATTTCTTCTTTCGTAATAAATTTTGTATACTTTTGTACTCCAGAGCGGAGCTCGGTGCCCCGATATTATAATATTACTTGCTGTTCAACACATTTTCAAGATTCGAATCGTTTTCTATAGAATATTCCAAGGCTGGAAAACAATTCAACTCAAGAAACATGAAATCCAATGCAGTTCATCAAGAGCATACGATGATTACTTTGGATTTTCATAATATCAATAATTATTAATACATTTATTTGAATTCATAAATTCGAGAACACATTATACATTTAGCTAGCAACTTTCATAATAAACTATACAGTCTATTCCGAGCAATGTTGGCTCCTCATCCTCAATGCTCAAATTCATTCATTTACCGTATTTCATCCGATTCATTCACCTTAATTTCATTGAAAAAACACAGCAAATCAGCCTGGGAACTAGCCTACCAACTAATATTTCCTCTGATATGGCTTCCTTGTCACATTACTTCATCACAGCAGCATTTCATTCAATCAAATCAATAAAACTAGAATTTCCGTGAAAAGTAGAAAGGATTTTATTGTCAATCGGTACCCGTTAGATTTATGCGTGTGTGAGTGGTCCAATTATATTGTTAGCAAATCAAATTAGCGGCGTCAATTTGCGTGGGAAGCGGGACTGATTCCAGTTTCTAGCTTTCTGATTGGTCGAACCTGTCAAGAAGCAGTCAACCAATATCCGCTCCACGATCACTGAATATAATCTCTAGAATAGTATTTATATCTATTTATATCTGTATACATTAATGTGGTCTCGGTGTTTTATGTATATTGTGAAAAGATAGAATTGTCCCACGCTTTGAGTCAAAAAGCTCTGAATCAGTGCGGTAATTAGGCACGTCCACTTCACTTCGTTCTCTTTATCTTAATTTTTTTCTTCTTCTTCTTCTTCTTCTTCTACGGCCTCTTCTTACTTCTTGGTCATTGGCCATCTCTTTTTTCTGGTTCTTCTTCAAATTCTACTTCTGCTCACTTGTTCTTCATGACCATTTCCTTTAGATCTTCCACCTCCTCGTTCTCGTTTTCCTTATTTTCCTTTTCGTTTTCTTTTCTGTTTTCTCCCTTTTTCGTTTTCCACATTCATCATTCTCCTGTTCTTTTCCTCTTCTTTCTCCTCTTCTCAATTTATCTTGTTAAACCTTAATTCTAAACGAAAGTTTTTATTTGTAATCTTCTCCCTCATTCCATTCTTGCTCTTTTTCTTTTTCTTTACTTATTCTCCTCTCCTCCTTAATCTCCTCTCTCTCTCTCTCTTCTCTTATCTCTCACCTTTGTCTCCATCGTATTTATTTTTTCCCAATCATCATGCTTCCTCTTCGTCTTTTCAATTCTTGTTAGTTTAACTCATTTTTCATTCCTTGTTCATCTCTTACTTCTCCTCCTTCTCCTCATTCTTTTTCCTCATCCATCGTTCTCCTCCTCCACCTCATTCATTTCTCCTTTTTCTCTAGTCTATCCAAAATCTATTTTGTCCAAACTGTGAACCGGTTCAAATTTGAGGCAATTACTGAATATCTTCTATTGGGTTTCCATGAAAGGTAACGTAGCACTGAACATTTAGAAGGCGTTGGAGGTGATACTACTAGCTAATATAATGAGATTCACTTGAAACTGACGGCATTGGTTAAATGGGGAGCAATGATGTTATTTATACGGGATGCTGATAGTGAATCTCGCTATATCAATGGGCTTTCAATGCTCTACTTGATTCAGTCCTGACCACTTCTAGGTAGAAGTCTACACACCTACATTTATCTCAAACTGTCAGTATTCCTTATAAATAGCATCAATGCTACCCATTCAATTAATGCTGACAGTTTGAAGTGAATCTCACTGTAGTTCCAAATTGGATGTGTTTAATAGCTTTCCAAATCCTAAAATGAATTGATTCAAGTGTATATCCACTTATCCCTCATAACCCATATTAACCATTTTAAGCAAAGTAATTTACATCTGATTGGGTGCTTACGGTTTAAATGCCGTATTTTCCAAATATGTATAATAATTATTTTCTGGGAAACTTATTCGATGTCTAATTACTCCGAAGTAGTTTCAGAGATTGAGCAGATGTGTTTATTCTTGAAGCTTAATAGTCTTAGTGGGTCAGACCAGTGGAAGTAATAGGGAAGAATTATAGTATTCTATGGTATGATCATTTTTTGGGGTGAGAGCAAGTTGAAAGACTGTGCAACAGACTAATGACTAGTTTCTCAGTAGTTCCTTGAACTGTTTATCCATTCAATAACTTTATTGAATCGATAAACATGAGGATTGCGTTTCTACAACGCTCCATAAACTTATTGAATCCATAAATCTCTAGATAAACTAAGAAAAACGTTTTGCTGGTGATATTTTCAAAGCTTTTCGAATCGTATACTACCAAGGTAAGAATCTATCAAAATAAAACATTTTCTCAGGAATTTTTGTTCCGATTATTACCTTTTGAGATTTTGAGGCCAAAAGTTTGAATTTTTGGGTCAGATACTTTAAAATTTGTAAATAGATGAATTCATGAAATTCTGAGGACATAGATTCTTCATAGTAATAATGAAAAATTTCCTGAAAACAATTTTTCGAGAAAGTTATTTTATTTACAAAAAATGATCGAAAATAACTTATAGTTGAGAAGTTTTGTGAAACGGGACCTGCAGATAGTAATACATGAGTTGTGGGGTTTACTTCGAATAGTGAGCATTGATTGAATGGAAAGCATCGATGTTACTTATGAGCAATGCAGACAGAGTGAAGTGAATCTCATTATACCTACTTGAGTTCAATTGCAGTGTAATATTATATTATAAATATGTAATTTCAATATAAGCCTAGGCCACACTTATCATGCAGCGTTCCGATCCTATCACGGATGGTGCCTGACCTGGGATGGTGCATGCCACACATGTCCGCCATGTCATCTGTCCCACCACCACCCCTCAGCCCAATTGAAATATCGGGCCTGAGTATGATCGGAACACTGCATGACAGATGTGGCCCGAGCTTCAGACCAACTATTTTGTCACATACACGTCCTTCCAAACTTGTCTAGCGTGCGCACATCCTACAGTCAGCTATCATCTACTTAGAAGACTGAAATATTCATAAAACTGAGCAAAGGGTACATTATTGGAACAAGCATTTCTCTTCTCAATATGAATCTACAAAATATTAGGCCTACTATTCATTGAAAACTTCTTCATTACCCGAAATAAGTCCAAGCATGATTAAGAAATAACACTTTTACAGCATTGCTTGGCAATATAGGATAAAATTATACATATCTTCATCTCTAGAACTCTTTTGTAACGCTTTTGTAACAGTTTTAGTTACAATTTGCATCACAAGACCCACTAACCTCATTGTGACTTTGGACTGATGCAAGTAGGCTACCCTTTACTAACAACCCCCCCCCCGCACAATACTTCACCCCCTCTCTTCAGAGTCATTACCCGCCACTCTGAGAAGTTATTGCCTTTAGCTGAACATTGGTATTATTAGTGGATTCACTTGAAACTGTCAGCATTCCTCTAATATATTAGGCCTATGCAATAATGCTTCCCGTTCAAGCAATGCTCACTATTTGAAGTCAATCTCGTAGTGATCTATGAGCTTGATCGCCATCAATAATGCAAATAAAGGGTGACCGCACAAAAATAAGTGCAAAAAGAAGAACCAAACCAATTGCTGTTGTAGGTATAGTGAAATCGATATGAGGCCTCTCCTACTAAACCAAAATTCGTGTCAATAACCCCTCCCCCCTTCTACCTACTACTATCACTGACTCCTAAATTGCATCGTTACTCTGCCGCCCAGAAATCATTGTGTTAATAAATTAACGACGGTTTGAATATTAAGGTCAGTAAGTAAAGTTTGCGCTGACCCATAGCTTCTAATAGATCTGCCTTGACATCGAAGTCTAGTTGTTCAGTAAAGGTGCATTTTTATTAAGAGTCCAATAATTATTGTTTAATTGTACTGAGAAAAATAGGAATTTATGTAGGGAATTAGTGTTGAATTATGATAATGCAATTGTTGACCGAAACTGGGAATCGTTTCGAATAATGAAAAAAGTTTTCAATACCTATATATGATGGATAATCTTATTGCGATCAAATTCAATGTGCATCGTATCTAATGATTCACAATGTAAGGATACAGTAAACAAGGAACTACTCTCATACTAAACACTATTCCATTTTTGTAAGGTAATAGTATCTTTGAATGTGAATAATTTGAAAACGGTTTCAGATATCGATGTGCGATTTCGCAAGTCATTTTCTCTTGGAATTCTTTATCAAAATAAAATAGCATATGACCACCTCCCTGTTCAAAAAAATGAAGTTAGATTCAAAATGGAGGATCCAAGATGACGGATCAAAATTTTGAAATGACAGAAAATTAGTTTCTCAATTCGAATAGGATCCCCAATGGCGTATTACTGCAAAAAATATATACTACTCTTGTAAAACAGATAATGTTGAGCTGAAAATGGAAAAAAATGAGACACAGATGTTGTCTCTTCAAAAACAATCAATTTCTTAAAATATTAAGCTGTTTTCATAATTCTCACCAACTATGTATATACACTTCTATACTACATTCTGCAACAGAGTGCAGTGCGTTGCAACTCGTCAGCTGAAGTGAGATTCACTACAGACTGCAGACTTTGAGCAAAGCTTGAATGGAGAGCATTAATTTTATACATAAGAAAAGCTGATATAAATAAAAATATAAATCTCAGTACTCTTTTAAATTATTTTGTGTCGGACATGTTTCGGACATTAAAGCCATTTTCAACCTGAAACATGTTGTGACAAAATAATTCAAAAGGGTACTGAGATTTATATTTTTATTTATATTAAAAGTAGCCCTAAAGAAAAAAGACAATGAAAAGCTGATAGTTTGAAGAGAGTCTGACTCTATGATAACGCACCTGCACCTGCAATGGGCATCTGCCTTCACAATCATCCTCTAAACTCTGCACTACACTGTCAGCATTGTTTATGATTAACACCAACGTTTCTCATTCAAAATATGCTGGCAGTTGAAGTGAGTCTTAGCGTAGCTTTGAAGAAGCTCATCTTCGGCGTTTACTGGTTAGGCCTTACCACCTTCAGTCAGTTTTGTCTTATTTTCACAAGTTCAGTCTTAGAATGCGCTCATGCTGTTACATATGAATCACAGCTCACTAAAAGCTTATAAGTAGTAATCCCCGCTTCACATGCTTACTTACATGTTACATTAGTCGAAGCACAGTTCTAAATATTATTACATTATTAGACAGTGTTCACTGTTTTCTGAATGTGTCTGTTTTAACTATCCTGGGAACTTGACTATAAACCCGCCACTAGTATAGTATGCTTCTCACTCATCCATAGGTATTACCTCTTCCACATTATAATTTGTTCTTTCTTCTTCTTCTTCTTCTTCTTCTTCTTCTTCTTCTTCTTCATCTTCTTCTTCTTCCTCTTTCTTCTTCTCCTTCATCTTCATCTTCTCCTCTTCTCTCTCTATTTCTCATCTTTATATTTACATTTATATTGCTCATCTTTCTCTTTTTCGTTATCTTTCTTTATTTCTATCTGTTTCCTATTTTACTTTCTCTTCCTCTATTTCTTACTCTTATTATTTTTTCTCTTTCTCTCTCTTTTTCATATCTTTCTCTCTTTTCATTTTCTTTCTCTCTTCCTCTCTCTCTCTCTTTTCTGCCTTTCTCTTTCTCAAATTCTTTCTTTTTTTCTATGTCTTTTATTTCTCTATCACCTTCTCTTTCTCTTTATCTATCTTTCTTTCCCTTTCTCTATCTCTTTCTCTTTCTCTATTTCATTCTCTTTTTGTTTCTCATTCTATTTTTATTTTTTCTCTCTCTTTTCTCTTTCTTGTTTTCTCTCTTTTCCCCTTTCTCTCTCTCTTTTCATTTTTCTTTTTCTCTTTATTATTTCTCTTCTTTTTGCAAAGCGCGCGTGACCTAGTTTTAAAACCCTGATGCTCCAATGGTTTTGCCTTGCTTCATATCATCAAATTTTCAAACTGTACACATGATCAGCCGTTTGAAATAGATACGCATGATCAGCTGTTTGAAATTGAAGAAATTCGATAATGACGTTACAGCCAAGTTTAGGTTGGGTGTGTGGAATGGACAATTTATTGATGAATAAATATCGGGGCATCGAGCTTCGCTCGTTATTTATTTATTGATAAACAGAACACAGTTCTTCGAAATGATTGGGGAAGGACAAAACTGTTTCTTCCCCGAATTTTGATTTATACACTATAAATGGTCCAAAAAGTAGGCTATGTTTCATACACTTGAATTCAGGTCCAATTTTCAGTCAAAATATCTAAAAACAGAAAAGTTCTAATTTAGATTGTTTACAAACCAGACTGAATAACAAAATAACACTCACTAATCACTTAAAACTGTAAAATAATTAATTACTTTGAATATTATGATATATATACTCTAATTTAGAGTGGTAAACCATGTCATATGTCAACAAATCAGATTATTTTGATAAAATTTCTAGATAATATTTCTCGCGAGATACGGTAAGCTGATGAATGATTACACAGCTGATCTCCCACACAGGCACACGCATCTTCTGTTATCGACAGACGAAGAAATTATACAGATCTGTTCTTCCAAGGATGAATTATCCTTTTAATGTCCTTCAGCGAGTTTTCCCAGAGATGAGACATAGTGCAATCGAATTTTTATATCATAAACCTACTATGTTCCAAATTTCGTGAAAATCGTTAGAGCTGTTTTCGAGATCATAAATAACCAGATATAAAAATAGCCAGTTATAAAAATGCAAACAGACATACAGAAATTGCTCGCTTAATATAATAGGATCTCAGAAAAACTTAAATATTTATGCATTTCTGCAATCTTACCCATCATCCCCTTCAATTTGACGTATTAAACTTGAAGATTGGTTCAGTGGTTACTGAGATCTCAGGGTTGAACTGGTTGATCTAAATAGATAGATTGTCCATGTATGTTATCAATATAGGTACTTATGAAGCTTAGAGAAAGCGTCATGTTTATTGAAGAGGAAAATCACAGACGATACAATTCTACCGCCTTCCTCAGGGCTTCTCCCAGCTCCACACTCCACTACTCATGCTCCATTATTGTATGATCTTGAAAATCTTATAAACTTGGTAATAGCATGGAAGGCTGCAACAAACCTATCAGCCTCAACCCAGCAATAAAGCTGTACAGCCACCCATTGAAAAACTGTTATAAATGGCACAATGATACCGATATTATCCAACAGCAATCTTCAACTGTTTTCTTCAGCTTACAAACAGGTAGAAGCTGTAGATTCACGCCGAACTGTCAACATCACTAATAAATGATCTCAATGCTTCCCATTCAAAAAATGCTGACAGTTTGAAGTGAACGCCACTACAGTTGCTAACAGATTTGCTGAAAGCACCTACTTCTATTTGTGTAGGGACTAATTGACCACTTGTCTTCACCTGCAGCTGCAACTAGAAGGATCGAGGTGCTAAAGTTGAGAGTGGTGGGTTCGAGTCCCATTTAAACAGTTGACACTTCGCATCGCTCACTGGTTATCGAGATCGGGTTATCAGTCGGCTGTCATGTCCGACTGACTTTCTCAATTGGCTCTCGTTAAAAGTGTGGCTACATGTCCTTCCTTTAGTCTTTACACTGAACAGAGTTTCTTGAAATCAAGGATACCGCGAACTCTCTAACGCAAAGTTGTAAAAAGTCTGTTTCAAATGCCTCTGTCACCCTCCTTCACTGTGTGGAATTATTCTAAATGTCTATTGACATTTATTCAGTCATGTGTTGAATTGTGAGATAATATGTGGAGGCTAACAAAAGCCAAGAGATTTATCATGAATATGAGAGTGAATAATCAAAATTTCTAGTAAGCTACTTCCTGTTCTTTATCAATTCAGGCATATACCATCCCCTATCATATTATATTAGTATATTATACTGTAGAGTTGAATACCTATCAAAGATATTCATCTCTGCTGGTCCTGCAAACGGAGAGGCCTCTTATCATCCCATTACTAGGCCTACTGATTGAATAAGCGCTGTTTTCATGTTCATTCTTTGAAAGGTTTTTTCTTTTTTGTTCAGCCTTTGGAAGGGTGATTGCTTATGGCCAACTCCACTAAATGAATCTCATAATTATTTCCCTCTCTTTTGGAACAAAACGGTGATTCATGATATTTCATGTCTCACTCACGCACTGACGCACAAGCCTAGGACTGATGTCACTATCATCTTCAACAAAAACTTGGAACATTGTGCACACCACTGTGATTCGCATAACGGCGACGGGAGCGAGAGAATAGTCCGGTCATGCAAATAGTAGTGATGTGCAAAAAGGCCTTAATTGGCTATTATTTTGTAGACATGATAATCAATTTTAATTCATTACAGTTGATCAATTATTATTGTCTATGAACATGATAATTTACTGTTAATAAATATAATTCCTTGTGTATGAATACATCTATTTATTGTCTATGAGCATAGGCCTGATTGCACAAAAGCCTGTTCAATTAAAATTTAACAGGCTTTTGTACAACCATGCATATTAGTCTCTATTTTTTATTTCAGGCTAGGCTCATACTGTTTCAACATTCAAATTGAGTTTGATTGTCTTCATTGATATCAATGCTGTGTTTATGTTTCAGCTTCAGTTGAGACTGGTCTCAATAATGCACTGGTACCGGTACACTACTAGTTGAACATGGAGTGACAAAAAGCAGATTTTCAACATTTCACAACCAAATTACTCAAAAATGGGCTGCGGCTCTTCAAAATCGACATCAGTGACTCCCATGGGGGGCGACCAGAGACCCTCGAAACCCCCCAAAACCACCAAAGTCTCTCCCATGGCTTCAGTGGACGACGATATCTCAATTTCGGCAAGGACGTGTAAGAATTCAATCTTCCTATCTGTTTTTTCTGTCATGGATTTATTATTATTCACCAATGATATATAATTTGAATTTGTTATTACTTGGTGTGGAAGCCACCGTATAATAATGAATCATGTACATCATAGCAATACTATACAGCGAGGTCGCAAATACCAATTGGTATTTGGCTTTTAGTAAATTAATATTCATACCAATGAATATCATAAAAATGATTGTATTATCAGTAAAGTCAATCACTTATTACACTTCAATGGAGATTCAGCATTTCAGTACAAGATACTTCTTTCAAGTGTTATTTAGGCTACTCAACTTTTGTTACATTCCACTAGAATGCTTTTCGCTCGTCGATGTTCAATAGTAGAATTAATTTCAAGCATTGCAGTGCAATACTCAAATACGTATCCTCTTATGAAATGAACAGTTATTTTTAGTAGAATATCTATTATCTATAATATGTTAGATCTATATATTTTACTATCTTTGTAGACCTACTGCTATATTTTATTAGAATATATTATGACTTCATCTTCGCCATGCCATCAAATAAAAAAGTATTTATATTAAATTCAATAGAATCTTCCAAACTCACAATAAAATGGATGAATAGTGAAGGAGAAATCTCTACAAATAGAACCCCTGCATATAAACCCATATACCTATTATCTATAATGCAAATTCAGATACAGGATATAATAATAAAGGATATTATTGTGCAATCTGTAATCCACAAGCTTCTATGAAATAGCATAGAGAAACAATAGCGTAAGTGCTATTGTGCTTATGCTATCGTTTCTCTATGATAATAGCCAATAAATACAAATTTTTACGTAGTATAGAATGAAAAAAGTTACCATATACTGTCAAAAATTCCATTCAGAAGGCTTTCTTCTTACTTATATCAATTTTATAAGACCAATGGAGAACAGTACGGTAATATACCGGTACCGTACGGTACTGAAGTCTTGTTCTATAACTGTAACATATCAAATAGCCTACTTACCTGATTGATTTTGAATTGTCACATTTCTCTAGCACAAGGCCTAGCGTTCGAGGTACCCCTGGATGATGACGAGGGGGGTGACGACCCTAGTCTAATCAAGAAGCACCCCCCTAAGAGGCTGCAGAGGCTGGAGGATCAACCTCCCCCTCCCAATCTCACCCACGAGATGCTAGAAGAGAAATTGGCTGAAGCCGAACAGAGAAGGCAACAGGTGAGCTTAATATAGTCAGAAATTGTTGAAAAGTAATCTATACATATATCACATGAGATGCTGGAATAGAATATGGCTAAAGTTGAACACAGAAATTGGAGAACAGAAAATTAAATTGATGAGAATAGGATATTAAATTGGTTAGAAAACTTTTATAAATACATTACAAATGACTGAATTTATTTTTTTCTTTTGGGTATTGAACAATGTAACTGATATAACTTTTCAACTTGATACAATACTTATTAAAACATATTACTTACAAATACATATTATATGAATATGGAATTTAATTTGCTGGAATACATACTGTAATACTTGTAAAATAAAGGAAGATACATCAACCCGAAATTAATCGACGATAGAATGATCTAGAAATAGGCCTACATGAGAATAGATATACATTATAAACATTGATGATGAACGAATTCAATTATTTGCATTATTAATAAAGGTTGTTTTAAGCAATATGGAAAGAGTATTGTTTACAATTTATTAATGACTTACAGTATCTGAATGAATTATTCATAATAATGTATTGATAATACGGTATTATTATATGGAAAATAAAAGCTAACATTTTTGTGAAAAATTTTATACTTCACTAAAAATGTCAAATAAGAAATTTGGATAGAACGTGCAGTTCTTGAGTTACAATAAAAAAACTGAAGTCCTTGCAACTCAGCCACAGAGGATGAAAGAGAATTCATTCCTTCTACTTTGTGACTTGAATTCACATTGTCAGACCAGCAGTATTTTCAGTTAGGGCCGTTTGCACAGTGACAGTTTAAACTAAATTTCATATTGAACTGGATTAAATCTGTATCAAGTCTAGTTTGTTATAATGTGTTTCATTTTTAGTTTAAGCCACCAGCTGATGATTAAATCGAGTTTAAGCCTTGACTGTGCAAAAGGCCCTTAGACATCTACTGCTCAAATTGGAACGCCAGCACTGTCTAGTGACAAAAATTGTTATTAAATCTTAAGCCTTATTACACTGACTCAGTTTGCTTTAGATTGTGACATTATGGTTCACTATTTCATGAAAAATAAGGAACAAGTTATGTAGAGTTATGTCTACAAAAAAGTATAGGGTATTTGTGTTCCAATAAGTTAATAGGCTAATAGGTAGGCTATTGAAAAACTAATAGGCTCATTTACTTCTTCCATTCTTAGCACCAATAGGCTATAGCCTAATTATATAGTAGCCTAGTCAAGAAAAATGTTGAAGGTTTCCATTAAAATTATCTTAATGAAAATGTTAAATGATCATCTTCCTTAGGTACTTCAATATCATCTACTATAAATACAAACTTAGGTACACAACAAATAGATAATTTTATCTATAAAAAGGTAGTGACCATAATTTTGAGAAACTAAATGTTTAGAGAGTTCAAAAAACATGGTTACTGCATGGTTCACAAAAAAATACTATGAGAATGTATACGGTACCGAACCTAAGTAAAAGTTTAGTCAGTTAAGTAATTCACTTTTTGAGCTCTATAACTCTGTGTTGAATAAATTGTGTCATTGAGGAGTTATAAGCGATAATTTAAAAATCATTTTAACATTATCAGTTATAACATCAAAACTTGCGGTGCAAGACGGCTAAAATTGAGTCTGCGTACGCTCACACCATCTAGCTGCGAAAAATTCAACTAGCCTAGAGCTCAGTAAAATATTGTATGTCTCCTGTTTTTTTATTATAATTATCAATATTATTAATAATAATAATAATAATAATAATAATTTTATTAATGGAGACAACAGGATAAACCCATTTTGCCTCCTTCACACAATACAATATTTTCAACACATTATACAATTTGGAATACAAGAAGATAAAAAATGAAGAAATATACAATTAATATGAAAGAATACAAATAATCATTGAAGTAATTGTAAACAATAATAATTGATTATAAGAATAATTATTAAACAAAATAGAATCAAGTAATAATAAAAAGAGAAAAAAAGAAGAAGAAAGAATGAAGAGAGAAAGGATGTCTGTGTAAAACCAAGAATGAATAATCAAATTAATAATAATAGAAATTTTATAAAATCGATCACAAAAAGACAGATCACATGCTACCCAACCAAGTTATATGAGATCTTACGGAATTTGGAGGGGGAGAACCAGAAGACGTCTAAGTGCTCCGAACAATGATTAAAGATTCTCTGAGCTCTATTTAGAGGAGAGTTATAATGACTTACGGTTCTAGAGCGCGCTATATGAAATGAAAAACCAGAACGGCGAGCAATGGTATTTACATATATATTAATTTTTGATAGCAAATGGGATGAATCAATTTTATTATTTAGTAAATTATAAAGGAAAATAAGTGATTTGACATCGCGTCTTACTTTCAAAGAAGTAAAATCGAACTCATTTCTAAGTGAATTGGAAGGATAATCAAAAGGACAAAAGATATTATGTTTTCTGTAATAAATGCATCTCAAAAATTTGTTCTGTAAACGTTCCAGTAGATAAATCTGTTCATTATAATATGGATTCCAAATTTCACATGCATATTCTAACAGGCTTCTCACAATTGACTTATATAGAAGTATCAAAGGCTCTACATCACTGAAGGGCGAGCAAGTCCTCAAGATGAATCCCATCTGCTGATTGGCTCTATTAACTGTGTACTCAACATGTGAGTTGAAAGAGAGGTCATAGCTGAATACCACCCCCAGGTCCTTGAACAATTCCACCCTTTCCAAAGGGATACCACTTATAGAATATATATTATTATGAGGAGCGGATTGCCGGGTGAGACTCATGAATTTGCATTTATCTACATTAATTTTTAACCCATTTGAATCACACCATCTGGACATATGATCAATATCTCTCTGCAAATTGTAGTAATCATTTGGATCCTTAATTTCTTTAAACAACTTTACATCATCTGCATACATGAGACAGGAAGAGCTGTTGATAACAGATGGAAGGTCATTAATGAATAAAATAAAGAGGAGTGGTCCCAGATTAGAGCCTTGAGGTACGCCTGATGGGCACTGAAAATATTTTGAATTGAAATGATGAATTTTTACATATTGAATCCTAGCCTCAAGATAACTCTGAATAAGATGAACAAATTATAAACAACTTGTTTTTTGCAATATTCTGTATGTATTATTGATTTTAAAGTTCAAATTAATGGATTAACAGGGCTGCGAATTTAATAAATTTGTTGGCAGATTTTTTTCGGTACGGTAGCCTAAATATTGTTTTTTGCTTCTATAATTAAATTTATTTATTTTTAATTTTTTGTTTGAATAAAATATTCTCTATATGCTACTATATTCTCTAATAGTACTCTCTATCACTTTTATTATTATATTAAATGAAATATTGCACAACTGGCATTCTGTATACGGTAGTTTGGTTGACACAAGTGCGGACCTTTATAAACCAATATTAGGTACCGTAGCTTTCTCACAAGTCACTTCTAGAGCTCATAATTTCAATTATTATTGATTCATTGACTACCGGTAATAGAATATGTTTTTATTCTACAGAAAAACAAATAAAATACGACACAACAATAGTACCTAGTTAGTGGACCCACTTATCCATAAAGCTTGGCACATAATAAATATGAGTAGGCATAATATTTATCCTCTGCAAAACAAAATTACTACTACAAAAAAGAACGATAATATTCTTTTTGTCCATAGACAATTAGATTTGAACCCCCTATAACAATGTTCTATATCAACAGTTCAGGCAATTTATGGCTCAGAACAAAAAATTAATTTTATTTGCTTTCTGTGCAGATACTAAACCAGAGAATTCAATCGGCTAAAGCTCGCCAGAAAGTGAAGAGGAGTTTGCTCAACAACGAAGAGGTAAATAATGTGACAATATTGTGAGAGAATTAATTATTAATCGCAACTAAAATCTACAGGTCAATTCCACAGAAGTATCTATGATAAATGATAATATCAAATACCGTATATAAAAAAATCTATGGGCCATACACACCATTTCAATTTAAAGGAAGAGTTTTTTACTTTTTCTGCATTCGTTCGTGACAAATTCATATTAAGGTAGCGGATTTAAAAAGTACATCTATGTGTCCTATATACTGCATAGCCTATTTTCATATTGAATTTTTATGGATAAACCAAGTTTTCAATTACATCAGAAATCAAGTTGTATATTTTTGTGTTTTTAGGCCAACGGAAACGATTTGCTGCTGGAGAGTATGAACCAAGATCCATCAACTGTAGCTCTGTAGTTTTTTAGTCAGTTAGTGGTTTAAAATTATTTTACTTATGTAAATCAAATTATAATGAAAACGGTTGCGATATCAATTAATGAATTGTGAACAAACTGCCTCAACATTTATCAAGTCATCAACTTATTGAAACTTTATGAATCAAGAGGTACGTTTTTGAAAATAATTCTTTATGGATGTGATTGGATATGAGAAATTTATTATCATAGATAAAATTATTAGATTTCACTGTGATAATTTGAGAAGTAGGGTACGGTACGCCTTTGTGAGAGGACAGAAAAGATATACCGGTAATGTAAGATTGGGAATAAAATAATAATCTTGAAAATTTATTGAAATTTACCAATCAAATGGTGTCTTTCTAGATGTTTTTGTTATCTTAGAAATTATGTAAATAAGTTAAGAAAACAAATTGAGCTATGTAGATAGGTACATCTTAGTAGAAATGTGTTTATCATTAGATTATATTGAATTTGTTTGAACAAAAGTATAATGTAATATTAAATATGATGCAACTTAAACTTAACTGATCTTAAACTTATACTGATCTTTTCGAATGATATCATATCAATTAATGTAATAATAAAAATTACTATATTCTCAATACATCAAGCAATAACGTCTGAAGTGAAATATGTTAACACCAATACAATATTATAATGTTTATTTATTATAATGGCATTCAGTGTAATCATAGAAATAAAAATTTGTAATAATCATCAACTCAATAGATAAGCAGAGAAGAGGAAGCATAAATTTGATCAAAATTCAACTCAGCGAATGAAAAAATACAAGAATTATAGACTAAAATGAAACAATAAATGAGTATGGAATACAGTACTATAATAAGATAGATCAATAGAATAAATATAATAATACCATTAAGGCAACGAATTACGAACATTAAAATAATTTTGAACGGTCACAAATAATACAAAATTACTAGCATAAAATTATTGGAAAATATTACAAGGAATTTACATCTAAAGAACGCAGTCTTAGTTTTGAAAGTAAGGAGATATTATCACATTATTTAAATTTGTTAATTTTTAATATAGGCTACTGATAAATAAAGAATGATGAATGTATGTTTTAATACCGGTACTATAAAGATAAAGCATTGTTAAAAATGGTTAGAAATAATATTAATCTCATCATCATCATCATCTTACCCTTATTACCCAAGCACAAACCTAGGGCTCATGTGGACATCATGTTGAAAATGCAAACAGGACTAAATAAAGAAGAAAATTTGCCACAATAATAGAGGAAAATATTAATTGCTACTAACGTTAGTCAAATCTTAATTCAACAACTAAAAATCTCAAGTTCAATCAGTTATTTCAAAGATAATAATTTATTATAAACAGAACAGCTTGTGTGAAAAATGATACAGGCATACAATGTAACTTACTACAATAGTAGATAATTAAAAACTAATATTTTCACTTGAATACCTCAAACATTGTCACAATAAGAACAATTTCGAAAACAAATAATGTTATAGTGCAAAAAATATACAACATTCATACAGAGATCATACATTTCTAGCAAATATTGGTGTTCAGAACCCCTTTAAAATTGTACATATGTGTAGGGTAACTAACTAGGCGGTTGACAGAAGATATTCTGAAATAAAAAAAACAGATTGAATAGATTAAACTAGGATTTCAATAAAAATCTCAAACCTCATCATTTTAATCTATCTATTTCAAATCAAATTTATTTGTGAAAAATTTCAAATTACAAACAGTTAAACTACAATTTTGGAATAGAAAACAACATACATATAATAGCTATTTATATATTAAGAGCGTAAAGCGACTTTAATGCTTGAGCAAAAGAGTTATAGCGCGAAATATCATATTATAATTCGATATCAAAGTAGTTCAATCAATCGTTCAATAATTTATTGACTCAATAATATTAAGTTGATGAAAATTGCAAAATAGTGAAACTATGTACATATAGTACATAACCTATTTTTTGGACATTTTATTAGTTTATCAAAATTTGGGAATGAAATAGATTTGGGCCAAGCCTGTTGTTCCTTCCTAATCATATCTATATGATTTGTAATTCTGTCCACGAATAAATAAATAAATAAATATAGAGAGTGTTTACGAACTGCCTACCAATAGTGTGGGACATAATCCATCAAAGGCCCTAGAGTAGTGTAGGCAGTTCGTAAACACCATGTTCATATTGATTCAATAGGTAGCACTCAACAGAAAACACTTTACAGTTTTATAATACTAATTAAAACAGGAAGCACGTAACAGATAGAAGAGAAACACCTTGAAACTCACATTATTTACCGGTAATTTTCGGTGGCTTCGCCAACCTTCCTCAACCACCGAGTACTCGAGTAGTGCTCTTTTGTTGTTCAGTTCGAATTCCAACGGTCAAGATCACAGAGTATGTAGTACAGACGAATGGAGCTAAAAGGATTACAGATTGATTACAGCCATTATGGATTATAAGCGTGAGATTTTTAATTTGGGTGTGTTATGGATAAGGAAAGGCTCCACCCCTTAAAAATGTATATTATTTTAATTGAAAACTTGGTATAGAGTTGATAGCTATGGTACTATTGCTGTCTGTTGAGACCAGTGATGGAAGTAACTCCAAGCACCCAAATAAAGGCCAATTCTTTTGTTTTGACATCTATGGAGGGGGCTGTGGGAGGGAGGGTGGCAAGAACCTTGACTTTGAAGCATTGGTCAAAGTTCTTGTTGTGCTCAGAGCCATGGGGAGGGATGGCTAGGGAAGTATTATTTTTAAAGAAAGCTCTGTGGTTGTTGATTTGGTGATTTAGGGCAATGGTGGTTTCACCTATGTAGAAGGCAGGACAGAAGTTGCAGGAAAGAGGGAGATGCAATTTTGGAGAAGCAATTACTGGATTGATGGATTTGATGAGTGTAGTTGGTGATAGGACTGGTAAAGGAAACAGAGGGATCAGTGATAGGACAGGTTTTACAGCAGGTGCTTGTGCAGGATAGGGTATCAGGTGGAGTTGGGGTTTCATCAGAGGTGAGTGATTGGTTTTTACTGAAAATTTTCTTGAGGTTGGGAGGCTGCTTATGAATGAGGATGGGAGGTTGCTGGAAAAGGTGTTTGGGGTAGAGGGATTGGAGGAGACAACATGAGATAGATCTTTAAGGACAGGTTTGAGGTTTTCGATTCCAGGGAAGTAGGTGGTACAAAGCTTTGGAGTTTGAGGGATTTGGATACGGTTTTGATGTTTTTACAACGACATGTAGTCAATTAATTGAGTAAATAAGCAATTTTGTCAGACTGTTGAAAATGGACGCATGCCATTCTAAAGTCATTAAGTGTATAAAATTGCTTATTTACTTGAATGATTGATTGCACGTCGTTGTAAAAAACATCAAATCCGTGTGTTAATACATCGCAGCTTCGAATGGATCAAGAAACCATCATCAGAAAATTGGAATTAAATTCGTGGAAGTGAAATTAAATACAACACATCTCTTGGAGAATATGTTACTATTATAAAAATTTGGGAGAAGGCAATTATAAATACTTACTGATAATTAAGAAACCAGGTGATTTTATAGCATAATGATTGCAGTTGGAGTGTTTTTTGGTTATCGACGTCTCAGTTGCCGTCAGCTCTCATTTCTCACAGTGGCTGATTCCGAGCTATGCTCCATCCGATTCAAGGCAACTACCTGCAAAACAACATACCCTATTTTTATTAAGGATACCAGTAACAATTAAATTAACTCGTAAAAAAGTAAAAAAATCCCTACTGGATTACTGGATCCCTACTTATAGCAAGTTACAAGAAAATACAGAGCACAGAACACGTATTAGCATTCATGTTGGCTTTAGATTACCAACGCCAGGATCAAACCAATACCCACGACATTCACGTCATCTTACAAAGTTGATTCTTCATAAAAATGTTTTTTCTGTATAGATGAGGCGATAGAACTATTCAATGGCCTCACAATTGAATTTCATGGAAGAATATCAAAGATAAGATGTTGAAGACTGTTCAAGTACTCTCCTTAATCCGAGTTTTGAGTGAACGAATGAATCAATCAATAAATGAGTTGAATCAAATTCATTCTATCTGAATAAGTCTTAATATGCTATAAAATTGCAGAAAGTACTGTATTATCACTCTTCTTTTAAAGGCTACTGATTATCGAAAAATGATCGAGTACCCTTTATTTTATTGCAAAACTTCTAGTTTCAACTCTTGTCATGTTGAATAATGTCAAAAAAATGTTTTAAAATGGCTTTTGAAGAGTTGAAACTACTAGTTTTGCAGTGAAATGAAGGGTAGTTGATGATTTTTATTGTGTTTTAGTACTATGTACTAGTTTCAACTCTTCAAGAGCCATTTGGAAATTGTAAATACAATTACAGGCCTTATAAATTTGATACGAATAGAACACAGGCTTGGCCCAAAACTATTCTTTTGATGTTGTTTTGTATGATGAAACAATGTATAATAACATGGTTGTAGTATAGACACTATTCTTTTCCCGGATGTTAATAAAGAATAAAATGTGCCATAAAATATTATGATCGAAGAATTGCAATAATTGTATACAATTAATACACCCAGTACACTCCAAACCATCAAGAACTGTTTAGACATGCTCAGTTCTATGGCTGCAAGGCTGTGAAAAGGTTAAAATAATTTCTACTGGTGATATGTTTCAAAGTTTTTCGATTTGTATACTATCAAGCAATCTAAATAAAAAGGTTTTCTCAAACTCAGGCTTGGCACAAAACTATAAGAATTTAATTTTAGAAAACTCAAGATAATAATTTTTCCTAATCATTACTTTTTGAGATATGAGAGCCTAAAGTTTAGATTTTCGGGGCAGATCATTTCAAATTTGGTAAGAGATAAATCCATGAAATTCAGAGGAAAAATTCCTCAGGGTAATGTTGATTTAATAAAACAAAAATTTCTTGTAAACATAAATTTTTGAAAAAAAAATATTCCATTTAGAAAAAATGACTAATAATAACTTTTAGTTGAGTTATTTTTGGTAATTTTTTGTTAGTGGGATAACTTTCTCAAGAATAGATATAAGTTATCAAGGAAATTTTGTCTTATTCTATCAACAATACCATGAAGAATTTATCCTCAAAATTTCATTGATTTATCTCTTACCAAATTTGAAATGATCTGTCCCAAAAATTTAAACTTTAGACGCTCATATCTCAAAAAGTAATAATCGGAAAACAATTTCTTGTGATTTTTTTCATGTTTATAGCTTGATAGTATACAGATCTTACTTTGAAAACTATCACCAGTAAAAATATTTTTTTAGCCTTTTGCACAGCCTTAATAAACGAATGAATGAAGAAATGCACTGACAGGCTGTTCGCTGGCTGCGTGCGCTTGCATCGAATGCCTGGCCAACTCGAGCCGCGTCTTGAACGAGTCGGTGCATTGCTTGCACTTGTAGAGCTGCAGCTGCGTCAGCGCCAACACTGACTCGTGCTCTGGATGCGCACTGCGCATGTGCCGAAGCAGCTTGTCCGACCACTTGAAACGTGTGGCGCACAACTCGCACGAGTACGGCCGCTCGCTCGAGTGCGTGCGCATGTGACGAACCTGCAACACCACACCACAAATCAATCAAAATACCAACCTGTGCCAGTGGCGGCTCTTCAGGGGCAGCAAGTACAGCCGGGCGTACCAAGTTTTTAAAAATAAAAATATCAATACAAATATCAATACTATTTGAAGAAGGAAAATAGTGCAATACGAATTCAAATATTGGTTTACTCAATAAAACATCCTTATATATTTATTTAAGATCTTAGAATGTAGTGTAACTTCAGTGAAAAAATATAATACAATATTGCTAGTACATTACTGCTTGCTAGCAACACTGCGAATGCATTTTGGTGGCAGCACTGTTCAAAAGATGACTATTGCTGCCAGGTACAGCCCAATGTCAATTCCGACTAGCTGGCAGCACCTATGGCTTGGTTGCCATGACAACGGCTTGCTCGCTCCATAGCTTCAGTGTGACAAGAAATGATGACTCATAGCCCAGGTACTGCCCACTTATCGTAGGTTGCCTCTTGGCTGCCCTGGGTCTATCCTCATTATTATAGGTATTCGCTTTGGTCGGTCATCTTAGTACACGTAGAGGACGTTCTCTTTTCATAGCTGTCCTATTTTCTCCTGTTTAGGTAATGTTAGATTGTTGGTGGCGACACGCGTGGTGACTGATGCTGTTGTGTTCTTATAGTTATGAGTGTGAATATTGTATAACGTGAAACATGGAGCCTGAAAAAGATTTAGTTTGCTTGTTAATTGAAACACCGTTTTCTAAGTGGAAAGAAAAGGACAGAAAAGATTTGTTAGCTCTTAAAAAGCCTCAACCAATTCTTCATACTCAAAAATTGGACGATGGAAGTGGTGCTGACCGAAGAAACTTCCAGCAATCATGGTATAATACGAGTAACTCATGGTTATGTGGGAGCTATTATTTAGACAATTTTGTTTCCGAATCAACAGACCACAAGTTTATATTATTTTTCTGTTATACGAGTATGATATAATATATATGAATTGGTTCAGCCATCCGCGAGGGGGGTTATCTAATAACGGGGGGTGGGGTCAATTTGTTACTCAATATTGGGCTGTACCTACTTTTTCACCCTAGAGCCGCCACTGACCTGTGCGTATAAACAGGATCTCTATAGGAGGTCGTTGTATTAGTTTCGAATAGGGGGGTTAGCAAGGAGAATATGAAGTATAATACCAAATATACAGGCCTCAGAAGTGAAATGCGTTTGATATATGTGCTGTTTCATTGAGTTGTGATTTTTAGTTGATTTTCTGAGAATTATGATTGCATTCCACAAATGGAAATTAATGAGAAATTGCAGTTATTAAAATGCTAATTAATAAAAAAATATTATTAAACGAAAATCTTAATTAAATGATGTAAATCACCCCGAAGTTATAATTTTTGAATAGTAGCTCTCATTGAATTTTCATTTAGCTGTTAACCCTGTTGTCAATATTTGCAGTAGCAGTAGTCTTCGGTGTGATTTACAGCATTTAATTGGGATTTTCGCTCATTAATAATTATTTATTAGATTCCGTTTTATTGCTTTTTTATGAGCTTATTCAACATTATCAATTGTTTGTAATTTTGAATGCGGCGCTCCATGTAGCCCTGATTGGGCACGCAGTGTGGATGGCAGGCAACACCAACGCAGCCAAGCTCACCTGGCTGAGCCAGCGACTGGACCAATATGTGGACTAGGCATTTTTTTTTTCTGTAAGTTGACCACGAATACTTGTTAGAGTGATCAACTTAGTTCCTACTTTTTTTAAATTGTAATTTGCTATGTTTTTTGTAAAAAGGAATCAATAAATTTCATTTCATTATAAATAATGCCATGTCCAACGAGTCGGAGAAGAGTAAGAATAAATCAAAATCAAATTTATTTACCCTCAAAATAATACACAAAAACTTGGAATAGTAGAATAATACATCATTTCAAAGAGAATTCAATGCTCTACAAACCTACAATAAGCATAAGTTTTTATGATGCATTGTTGGAGAGCTATAAGCCCTGAAATAGCAAAACATTCGATAAAAACATGTTATTATAACAATTACACACCTTCAAGAGCGAATATATCGGGAACTGTTGAGAATATCATAAAATTCCACTGAATAAAAAGTGGAGAAAATTTATCAAGCTTCATTTTTGAATAGTTAGTTATGTCGGATGAACGCATTGTTCTCAAGATATGAGCGTGGATGCAAAACGATGAAAAATGCAACTTTTAAAACCACCTTCATCCCCTTAGCACATGAGTTGGGAATGAGGACTTTTGATATATTCTCCTCCTAACTAGTCTTAACAAAGCTGCAAAGTCAAAAATTTTGTTTAAAACATTCCCTTCTAATTCCTTTGTCAATTGATCTATTGTTGCAAAAATGGAGGTTTCACACTCAACACTAAAGCTGCTACAAAAGGTATAGGAAAATTTGTAAAAGTGTGAAATTATAGCCTACATCAAATTAAAGAGAATTTAATGCTCTATAAGCTCATAACCAACATGCCATCGATTTCCCGTCGATTTTTGAAAAGTTAAAAGAGCAAAAATAGAAACAAATTGTTGGCAAACGTGTTTTTTTTTTAAATGTCACACCTTCCAGAGCGGATTACTCGAAAACTAGAGGAGATATAAAAAACGTTGTAGAATGAATATTGTAGGAAATTATGTAAGCTTTAATTTTTATATGACAGTCAAGTCCTTAAGATACATAGTTTTTGAGTTCTTTGCTAGAAACCAAAAAAAAGTACCATTGAACCACCCCCACCCCCTTAGCACAATGGGTAGGGGTGGGGACTTTTGATATGTTTACCTCCTAACTACCCTTAACAGAACTGTGGAGTCAAAAATTGTCTTCCAAACATTTTCCTCTATATCCTTTTTTGAGCATTCATTGCCTGGACTATACTGGTTTGTGTGCTGGCAACGAGTAACAAAACAGTTAAAACATTATAATCGTGAATCGTACAGTACTGTCTAGATTTATCGCTTCAGTTTGCTCACCAACTTGTCGCGGCGACTAAATGAGTAGAGACACACATGACAGGAGTAGGGTCGCTCGCCGGTGTGGGTGCTGGTGTGGCGGGCGAGGTCGGCCTTGGAGGCGAATGCGTTCTTGCAGGTGGAGCAGCGGTGCGGCCGGAAGCCACTGTGCAGCGCCAGCATGTGCTTCATCAGGTTCGAGCGACGGCCGAATGTCTTCTGGCAAATGCGGCACCTGTGCTCGCTCGAGTCGGCCGACGACGGGTCCGGAGGTGCTGCTGCAAACCACACCACTAAATAAATAAATACGTTCTACACATGGAAATAAATTAGAAAATGCATTTCAGTAGCAAAAGTCCTCGGGGTGATTTACAGAATTTAATTAGGATTTTCTTTCAATAATAATTATTAAATAAGTTTTATTTCCATTAAAATACAAACAAGCAATAAAATGTACATAGTATTCAAAATAAAAAATATAATTTACTACAAATTTATATAAGTTTTTTTTCGGAAATTAAATTACTCAACCATGGGGAAACCTATGTACTATATCAGGTGTAGTAGTAATACATTTCGATTAGGAGTGCAAATACATTGGGTAAGTGAGCTCAAATATTGTTCGAAATTATGTTTTCCAAAATATCTAAACTCATTCACAGGAAATGTTTAATCACATTCGAACTTCTATTCTGTAACTTATAATACAGTATAGTATTATTTTCTGGAGAAAGGCCAATAAAACAAATATTAATTTGAGATCCAGGTAGGTAGAAGATGAGATGACTAACACCATCAATACAACAGAATTTAATTTAATTTACAAACATAACTTTGAAAGTATATATAGTGACAAGCTTTACCGGTACCGTATACCGGTACTGTAATAGCTGAAATAAGAATATTGTTTGTATTTATTCAGAGAATATGTTTACTCACATTCGAACTTCTATATTGTAGACTCAAAAAATATCATTCAAAAAGATATTATTTCATTCACCCATAGCACTCTGGGTTAATTAAGCAACATTTAAAAATTTTGAAATCTGGTCAGGGATGAGAGTTGAAGAAGTGGTCCCATAATGGTCATGCTCGAAAGAGCTTGCAAATGAGTAATGTTAGTTAATGTTTGGCCTATATAGTAATACTGTATAGGCCTATAGTAAAAATGAGAGGTTCTCTATGTTTTTTATACATAATGGATAAGAATAAACCAAAAAGTCTTTTCTTTGGTTATGAACGGGTTAACAAGCCTCCAGAAAACAATAAAAATGTAAATCAAATATTAATTTATTGACCGAGCGAAGTGAGGTCTAAGATTCAAGTCGACGATTTTTCATTGCTCTTTATGTTTATATGTTTATTGACCGAACGCAGTGAGGTATGAGTTAAATTAGTTTTAACTCGGATTTTCTTTTGTCTGTATGTATGTAACGCTTTTTTGGCCAAACGCGTTGATAGGGTTTTATGATATTTGGCAGGAATATTCCTTTTTTAACTGCGCGACAATTTTTTGAAATTTTGAATTTTAAGGATAATATGAAAGGAAAAGAAGTTTCCTCCATACTCCGATATCACTATATAATATTATAATCATCTACTCTGAAGATAGGATTAATCAGACTATAGAACTATTCATAATCAATCAGCTGACAATTCATTGCATGCATTACACAGATGTCTGGAGAAACCGGTGAAGAGGTGACACCAGATACTTGTGGATGAGAAAACTGTACCAACATTTTGAGTTATTAAATGGAATTTATTATATCTTAAGTAAGTAGTTTTCAGTTCCCATAAAGATAGTAAATTTATTCTTGTTCATTGGCAACTTAGTCAGCATTTCTAAAATCGTTATAATTATGATCAGCATCTTATTAAAGTCCTTGGTTCCCACGATCCCACTTGGAATTATATATTCTCACGACAGATTTAGACGCCAGAAGTATGCTGAGTCAATCCCATAATTCTGAACTTGCAAAAGGGAAATAACTTTTCTCTCCTAGTTTCCTTCTTGCTTGAACGTATCACCTTCCTTATTTACTGAGGAGAAAGAGAGTGGGCGAAGAGAAATTCACCGGCGATCGGGTAAATATTTTAAGTCATGATGGTAAAACTGATCAGTCTGGACGCCTCTGAAAACTAGGAGAGCGATCATGCTAATCCCAGCTGTCATAGTGTTAACTGTTTCTTGAGATTTTCTTTCAATTTCCAGTAATGTTTTCGTTTGGGGGAACATTCTCATTCTCTCCAGGAGAATTTAATTGATTGTCCAAGTAAATCGGACATCTTTTGAAGTAATGTAATTGTAATTTAGAAGTAAAGTCCCTCTTTTAGAGAATACAGTAATAATGGGATAGCTTGAGTTAATAAATGACGGTTGATTCCCTCTATACTTCGGATCTTCAATACCCCTTTTGGGTGAGTATTTTTATTATTGTCATTGAATATAATTTATCATTTGTAATTTGAAAGTGTTCGACTTATGTATGTTAATAATATTATTTCCTCATAGGAAACGGTGAATTGTATTTATTTGATGATCTACCTAGATCATCAATTGAATACAATCCTATTAGATATTGGTAATTATTATGTTTCTAATTCTGTTGTAAATTTGTCATCAGGTTTCTGTTTCGGGCCGAGAATTTCCATTGTAAAAGGGCCGGCGACTTCTTCCAACCATGGATGGAATCGTACGACATTGAACGCTGATGAGGAGAGAACAAGACTAACTCCCTTTTGGATCTGTCGCCGCGACGCCTGAACATTCCTGGAAGACGACCAATCATCTTCACCCTTCATCCATCTCCGCCAGGGACTCCGGACATCGCGACGACAACTACAAGATGAGTACTTGATCTTTCCCCATCGGAATTCAATGGGTCCCTTAAATGTTGGTCTCTTAAAGACGTAAATGTAGTTAAATTTGGTCTCTTAAAGACGTAAATGTAGTTAAATTTGGTCTCTTAAGACAAAGATAATCTTTAATTGAAAAAAGTATTTATTGTAAAGTGTTGTTTGAATTTAAATATTTAATATAGAGGCAATCAATCGTCAAATGATTTTTATTTCGGATTCCTCACCACTAGAATAGCACTAGAAAATTTCACTAACCCCTCCACCATCGGGGTCTCGCACGATTTCCAAACTTAATTATAGTTGTCTGAGAATTTAGGTTCTCAAAAGACACTATAAAACAGCTTGAGGTCCACTGTTCACAGAACTACTAGTATGTCTATATGTTTATATGTTCCGCATTTACTGCGAAACGCGGCAATAGATTTCCATGAAATTTGACAGGTATGTTCCTTTTTGAATTTTGCGTCGACGTATATATCATAAGGTTTTTTGAAATTTTGCATTTCAAGGATAATACAAAAGGAAAAGGAGTCTCCTTCGAAAACCAATATTACCCGTAAAAATCAGACTATAGAATTATTCATCATAAATCAGCTGTCGAGTGCAATGACGCATGCAATTTGATATCTAAATGTAACTTACTAAAAAATCAGCTGTCGTGTAGACTATAAATTGCATGCAATAATATTAATAACTGAGAGCAACATAGTCTATTTTCTCAACTCGGGCTGACCTGTTGCCAGAATGTCTTGAAGGAGATTAGCTTTTGATGTTAGCATTTTTGATACACCAACCCCAACAGCCACTAGCCTTTTTCATACCAATATCTCGCCGCCACGACATACAGACAGGATTTACTCTGATAGTAAAAGAGGAGGCTGTGGTTTATAACTGCGCGAGGTCTACTATTCACAGAACTACTAGTATGATTAAAAGTGATTTGATTTATGGAGATATCCTCTCCATTAAAATTTGTTTATGTCACATGAAATGTTATATTTTTTGTTGATTATTTACTTCAGACCTTTTCGGAAGTATATATAATTATATATATTAGGATTTTACGGTGAATCACCGCCTTCCTTCTTTTAGTCGGATTTTCCATGTTTGTCGGTCATTCCACTCCACATCTGTGAGATTTCTAGCCTCCATGGCGTCGTCCACCTCGTCTCGCCAAGATCGCCTTGGCCTTCCTCGCTTCCATCTACCTAATGGGCTCCAATCCATCACAATTCCGATCCACTTACTTGCACTAGCCCTACTCGCGTGCCCATACCATACCAGTCTCTTGTCCTCAACGAACTTCATTATATCCGATTGAACTTTCATTCTGTTCCTAATCTCTTCATTCCGTACTCTATCCAACGAGTATATAATACGTGTATATAATGCCATTTCGGAAGTAAATAAGGAAATTTCAATTTAAAACAACCAAGTTTTTTCATCACTACAACTGTGGAATGTATAGGAAGACCAAAAAGTTATTTCCAAGGAAATCATTATTTTTTGAGGAAGGTCAATAAGGCTGGCCCAACAGTAGGACATGCATGATAAACATGCCGTCATACATTGCTGTGTAATCACAACAAAAGGCTTCGAGCAAAATTTTTCGAGGTTAGGTTTTGTATCACCGATTTTTGATTATTCATTTTTCCTTTGCTACTCTATTTTGAGGTAAAATTAATTTTCTATCTTCATAATTTGTAATTTTCCAGTATTTATTTATTGTTATTGGTCGTTTATTTTATGTTAGAAGCCTGCTTGAGACTAAACATACTATTAGCATGACCTATTCCACCCTCTAGGTTTCCTAATAATTGCGAAGTATTGCTACAACGCGGACTAGCTACAGTCGGATATGGGTCGGGGTCAGTAGCCGTACTGACAGGTGGAGTTACCGGACCTACACTTCTCCCTCTATCCTGATTCTTTACCCTCTGCTTCTTTCGCGAGATTTTTACTTTCAGGGGAAGAGTGTTTGCCCGTGCCGTTGCTGGCCGATTGGGCCCTCGGCCTTTGGAATACAGGGTGGGTGTTAAGGGAGATTAAGATAACCCTATACAAGGAGACGGATCTGACTATCAGATCCCTACCAATAATTCTATTTATAAAGGTAGTATGCAATCTGAACCAACTGCGAATTGACGGCGAGCAAGCTGTACCTGCAAGCCCGGGATGTGGTTTTTCTATGGGGTTTAAGGTGAGAGCTATGGGGTAAAGGTATGATGGAACTATGGAGTTACTAGTAGTATTCAAGGTATAATTAAATAGGGCACGGTATAGGGTGTAAGCTATAGAGAATAGGGTACAGGGTATGAGGTATACGGTATAGGGTATAGGGAACAGAGAATCAATAATAAGATTATTATTCTCTACAGCAAATAAATATCTGCTCAATAATCCGCAATCTGAGAATTGCGCTCTAGCTCTCAGCAAGCTGGACCTGCTAGCTAAATACAGTATATCAATTTCAATTGTGTGGTAATTATAGTTTAGAGGATAAGGTTTCGGGTGTCGGATTTCTGAATCGCGAGCCTGCAGCTGCGAAAGGATTTTCAGCAATTCTGAAACTGCTAAACAGGATTTCCGCGCTAATCTGATGACTGCGCGCCGGTTATTAAGGGCCAATCTGTGACTGCCCTTAAGGGTATGGGAATCACTCTCAATCGTCCGAAACGCTTTTAAATTAATAGTCAGTATGTCGACTATTATGAGAGGATAGAAAAGATTTTTCACAGACACAGTCTGTAGAATAATATCGGGAAGACAACAGTCTGTCGTTGTCAGGGTAGGAAAGGATTTTTCCAGGATTTTCCACAAGGAAAATATCGAGTCAGAGACTCCTAATTCAGGAAAAGATTTCAATAGACTTTCCAAGTAATTGCCAGTCTAAGGACTACCACAAGATCGATCTCTAATTTGCAACTGAGATCACGGGAAAATTCGTGAATTTTCCACAGGGAAAACCAGCAAATAATATTTGCTATTAAAGAAGACAGGTTTCTAAGAATTTTAGAAAGGATTCGCGGGTCTGAAAACCCGCGACTAGGACGATCTCGAATCTGGAACTGAGATCAGGAAGGATTTTAATACAGGAAGAATTAAGAGAAAGAAAGAGAAAGGATGCCGCAGTCTAGAAACTTCGGCGAGGAAGTCCTCAAGCTGTACCTGAGAGCTAGAAGGATTTTAGAATAGAGAAAGTGAAGAGAAAGAAAGAGAAAGGACGTCGCAGTCTACCAACTTCGACAAGGACGAACTCAAGCTGTACCTGAGTTCTCTAGGAAATGATTGGAATTTTCCTACTTGGAATTACAGCAAGTCAGAAACTGCTAAGCGAAGTTAAAATACTGGGCCACTCTATAGTATGAAAACTAAGCAAGGAAAATTTACCTTAAATGATAATAATCTCACTACAAGGATAAAAATTAATCGAGAAAACTTTTCTCCAAAGGAACAGGGATTTTCCCACGTGAATAAAAATTAATTGAGAAAAACTATTCTTAAAAAGGACAGGGATTTCCCTACAAGAATAAAAGCTCAATGGAGAAAAATTACTCTTTAAACTAAAGGCCACCTTACTACAGAGAAGGAAAAATATACGGACTACCAGTCCTGACATACAATTACCTGAAATGACGTGGATACTGATACGGAGAATAGCGAACCGATTCCCACTTCCCGTATTATAATTAAAAACGTCGTGAAGCGACAGAGTTGAGACTTATAAATTAAGCACTCAAAATAATCTGCTATAAGAGCCCAGCTAAATTTCCCACTCAACTATTTGTAGTCCAAACTTGAGATCCCTTATAGGTTTCAAAACCAAGGATAATTCGTTCACCCCCAGTGATACGAATTTAGGAAAAATAACCCACAAGAAAGAAAATCCCCCAGGAAGCTCTATCTTCAAATACAGTCGGCAATTCGCCATACAATATTCCATTCACTAAAATACAGAATAGAATATTAACCCACTAATACACCACTATTAGGAGCGCCGCTCGGAACGCAGCCGTACACGAACCCGTTCACCGAACAACTGCTTCTCACTCGTCTTCTTGGAGCTGCACCGGGTCGCTGAAAATTAGGAGGCCGGGGGAAAAGAGCTTCCTGACCAATGAGAGTCTGAAAAGACGATCACGCCACTGGTCATGTGACGGGGTTTTGACTCAGCTGCTCCTGATGCTAAGGGTGCAGCAAATGATGACAATGATAGTAATTGCTATACTAATTCAGGCCGGTAAACAATATTTCTATTCCAGAAATTACAAGAAGAATGATACCGACTCAACTCGGTAGCCGAGTGGTAAACAAGATCTGGAAATATCTGGTTAGATGAATCCGCTGCTGATGATTTAAAGGGGTTGACGGCGATGGTGATAATGCATATACAACTATAAGTCTAACAAAATATATCCGGCAGTCGATCCTATTCCAATTCTAAAATAGAATAAATTCGCTAAATTACGCTGGACGACGGCTCTCCATCCGTCACAAAAATTCACTTTGTGACAATACATGATAACATGCAGTAGCGGCTCGTGATCTTTTAGCTTGGGGGTCCAACCTCATGATCAATTGGGGAGAAAGGTCAAGTGTAAAGGTAATCAATAACAATTTCAAGGAATTATCCCCCAAAGATTAAGCATAACTTCTACAAATATAGATTTTTTGCCCTGTTCATATTTTTCTTGTTTGATTTTTACTTTGGGAGTTAATCTACCATCATGTTTTATTTTACACCTATCCTTAATATTAATAATGTTTGTCTTTAACAAATACTGAACCTTATTCATATTATTTCTTCATCAAAATGCTGTTACGGTACCTAACACAATCAATTATATTCACACTCTCACTAAAACAATGGACATACTAGAAATACTCACGAATACACGAAACACACTAGAAATTACTAGTCTATATTCTTCAACACGCAAAACAAATTTATATAACAAAAAATGCAGTGAAATCTATCACAACTGTATACAGTGTATACCCGAAACCGTACCGTATAACCTCAAAACTGTCACGCTTTCTACTTCTTGTTTACCGCTTTTTTACTGTTTACTGCCACCAAATTTGAATTTATTGGTTATGTTCAAGATGGCACTGCTACTGAATCCGTATCACGAGTACTCACGATTCATTCCGAGGTTTACCGAATGCTTCACTTGGCTCGGCTAGGTTCGGCTACTCTCCGATGAACTCGTGGAAACGTGTTTCAGACAGGATTGTGAACCAAATCCGTGCTAGCGAACCGATTCCCCTCCTCTGTTCCACTACCTCACCCAGCCCTGTTTTTGGGTTCACATCGGGGAATGAACACTGCTTTTCACCACCACCCGTCTAGTCATGCCATTCGGTGCTGTTTCAAGCAAGCCACTCCGGCACCGGCCGCAAAACATCGACACTGAGTTTACTTAGATGAACAATTTTGTGATGTAATTTCATGAGTATAAAATAAAAAAATAATTATATGAGTAGAATTCGTCATTCTATAGGGGTTGGTTCAATTCTAGGGATTCAATGAACCATTGAACACATAGGACGAGCCGCCACTGTGAACATGTATGTGTGTGTGCATTAATAAACTTGCATGTACATGCAATTACATTCACAAGTACATACCTTGCATGTAAATGCATGTTTATCATGCATGTCTTACCGTCATACTCTGCTACTGCAAACATAGAATTTGAGAAATTATAGAAGTCGATTGTTTCACTTTTTGAGTTTTCTTGCAATATACAAATTAGAAATTATTATTATATTTAATACTATATTATTTATTTAATATAATATTAAATTAAATATTATATACAATTAATTAATATTTATGAAATGAATTGATGAATGTCACTCACAGGCCGCCACATTCCTGCCGGGATGACACTTGATCATGTGTAGCTGCATATCGGCAACATTGCCGAAGCCCGTCAGGCACTGCTCACACGAATCAGTAGCAGCTGGCAGCCTGGCCTTGGCCGGCGCAACTTGTTGCTGGCTGGCAGCAAAGTGCCTCGCAACATGTTGCCGCTGCAGCGACTTGTCTGCAAACGGTTCGCCGCACAGCCGGCAGAAGTCGCGGCCTTCGGCGTGATCGCGCCAGTGTTCGCTCAGCTCGGCCATTGTCGCATACGAACGGAAGCAGTAGTCGCACGGGTAGGGCTGCGTCTGAAATTAAGCAATTTAGCATGTAACCGTCAATAAATTTATCAACAAAAATGTTCAAATTCATTATAGATTTCCATTTCATAAATCTACAAAAAAGTAGAAATATTTATTTATACATTGATATAGATACAATATCATTCTGAACTATGAATGATTGGGAAAGGAATTATAAGAAACTAGCCGTCAGGCTCGCTTCGCTCGCCATATCCGTCTAGCCAGGGGGCTCCGCCCCTGGACCCCTCGACTGGATCGTCCAAGAATGAGATCAGCAGGCTCGCTTCGCTCGCCTGCATTTTTATTTGAGCATTTTTACTTTGGGAGTTAATCTACCATCATGTTTATTTTACACCTATCCTTAATATTAATAATGTTTGTCTTTAACAAATACTGAACCTTATTCATATTATTTCTTCATCAAAATGCTGTTACGGTACCTAACACAATCAATTATATTCACACTCTCACTAAAACAATGGACATACTAGAAATACTCACGAATACACGAAACACACTAGAAATTACTAGTCTATATTCTTCAACACGCAAAACAAATTTATATAACAAAAAATGCAGTGAAATCTATCACAACTGTATACAGTGTATACCCGAAACCGTACCGTATAACCTCAAAACTGTCACGCTTTCTACTTCTTGTTTACCGATTTTTTACTGTTTACTGCCACCAAATTTGAATTTATTGGCTATGTTCAAGATGGCACTGCTACTGAATCCGTATCACGAGTACTCACGATTCATTCCGAGGTTTACCGAATGCTTCATTGCCTCGGCTAGGTTCGGATACTCTCTGATGAACTCGTGAAAACGTGTTTCAGACAGGATTGTGAACCAAATCCGTGCTAGCAAACAGATTCCCCTCCTCTGTTCCACTACTTCACCCAGCCCTGTTTTTGGGTTCACATCGGGGAATGAACACTGCTTTTCACCACCACCCGTCTAGTCATGCCATTCGGTGCTGTTTCAAGCAAGCCACTCCGGCACCGGCCGCAAAACATCGACACTGAATTTACTTAGATGAAAAATTTTGTGATGTAATTTCATGAGTATAAAATAAAAATATAATTATATGAGTAGAATTCATCATTCTATAGGAGTTGGTTCAATTCTGGGGGTTCAATGAACCATTGAACACATAGGACGAGCCGCCACTGTGAACATGTATGTGTGTGTGTGCATTGATAAACTTGCATGTACATGCAATTATTACATTCACAAGTACATACATTGCAAGTACATGCATGTTTATCATGCATGTCTTACGGTACTCTGCTACTGCAAACATAGAATTTGAGAAATTATAGAAGTCGATTGTTTCACTTTTTGAGTTTTCTTGCAATATACAAATTAGAATTATTATTATAGTTAATACTATATTATTTATTTAATATAATATTAAATTAAATATTGTATACAATAAATTAATTAATATTTATGAAATGAATTGATGAATGTCACTTACAGGCCGCCACATTCCTGCCGGGATGACACTTGATCATGTGTAGCTGCATATCGGCAACATTGCCGAAGCCCGTCAGGCACTGCTCACACGAATCAGTAGCAGCTGGCAGCCTGGCCTTGGCCGGCGCAACTTGTTGCTGGCTGGCAGCAAAGTGCCTCGCAACATGTTGCCGCTGCAGCGACTTGTCTGCAAACGGTTCGCCGCACAGCCGGCAGAAGTCGCGGCCTTCGGCGTGATCGCGCCAGTGTTCGCTCAGCTCGGCCATTGTCGCATACGAACGGAAGCAGTAGTCGCACGGGTAGGGCTGCGTCTGAAATTAAGCAATTTAGCATGTAACCGTCAATAAATTTATCAACAAAAATGTTCAAATTCATTATAGATTTCCATTTCATAAATCTACAAAAAAGTAGAAATATTTATTTATACATTGATATAGATACAATATCATTCTGAACTATGAATGATTGGGAAAGGAATTATTAGGAATAGTATACAAATCACGTGATCAGTTCTGTATGTTTTCATTTTGAAGCAACAAGTTTCTGTATACTACTTGTATTTGGAAGCAGCCGTTTTTTTTCTTTCTTAAGCCACTTACACACTCAACTATTTTTTGCCGTCCTTATGAACTCTACCAGATTGAATGGAACTTGACAAACACATGATCATATCATATGTTTGTCAAATTATTTCAATCCAATAGAATTTATAAGGACAGCAAAAAAATCGTATGTCAAAAAATCAATGTGTGTAGTAACTAGACTAACATTGCATATTATACTGTGTTTTTGTTTGTATATGTGATCAATTCCATATTTGACCGAGCGAAGTGAGGTCTAAGATTCAAGTAGACGGTTTGGCATTTTCCTTATGTTTAAATGTTTATATGTTGCGCATTTACGGCGAAACGCGGTAATAGATTTTCATGAAATTTGACATGTATGTTCCTTTTTTAATTGCGCGTCGACGTATATACAAGGTTTTTGGAAATTTTGCATTTCAAGGATAAAGGAAAAAGGAGCCTCCTTCATACGCCAATATTACATGAAAAAATCAGACTTTAGAATTATTCATCATAAATCAGCTGTCGAGAGGATTATAAATCGCATGCCATGACGCATGCAATTCAATATTTCAATGTAACTTGGTAGAAAATCAGCAGCTGTGTAGACTATAAATTGCATGCCTCATTGAATGCAACTTTTATGCACTATTAAATAATAGGATGCAAAGAACTTCTAACAGCTTGTCTGGGCGCCTAGATGTCTTCTGGTTTTCTCGCGCTAAATTCCGGAAAGCGTTATAATATTATAATTAAATCTTGTGTAAGCATGATCTGATCAAATAAATAGATGGTGTATCAGTGTGGATGTGCATATGGTTTGGGACGTCGTTCAGTAATAAATGTTATTTATCCTATTTATAGAATTTTTGTTCATTATTATTTTCTTTAATTTTTGGAATTTTGAATTCTCAATTTGTTTCATTTTTACTTTTTTCATAAGTATTTGAAATCATTGAATTTTTCATTTTTGAATTAGGTGGTATTTTTGTTGTTTGTATTATTTATTATTGCATAAGTACGTATTATTTTTATCGTTATTTTTCTTTTTTCATTTGTATCTGTAAAATTTTTATTGTTAAGGAGACATATTTGGGAAAACCCGTTGTCTCCATTGTGAATAAATAAATGAACTATTGATTGCGTGCAATAACGCATGCAATTAATAACTAAAATAACATAGTAATGTCTCTCGAACTTTCTCTGCTTTGAACTCGGGCTGTCCTGTTGCCAGTATGTCTTGAAGATTAGATTTTGATGTTAGCATTTTTGATACACCAACCCCAACAGCCATTAGCCGTTTTCACACCGATATCTCGCAGACACGACATACAGACAGGATTTACTCTGATGGACAATATCAGAGGAGGCTGCGGTTTATAACTGCGCGAGGTCTACTGTTCACAGAACTACTAGTTGTATTTCAAAGTTATCTATTGATCAAGTTATTAATATTTTTTTTGCTCATAATTCTCGTGATTTAATGTACTTTATGGATTAAAGATTTGTACTCTTAAGCTGCGTACACATATTCGCGCATCCAACCCGCACCGAGCACGCTCCTCCCTCGTACCGCCCTCGTTCCTCCTTCGTACCGCAGTAGCTCCGCCTCCGCTCGGCAGTCGCACCCATCATGAACGTTACGGAAGATGTTAGATCTTCTCGCGTTCCCCGGTCGAACCACTGTTGTTCCCCGGTCGATCATCAAACGCTCTGCTTGAGTGACGTTCGGTTGCGGAGCAGAGCGAAAGTCTGTACGCACCTTTATATACCGTAATTAGACGAGAACCATTCCTCGATGTAGTCGAATGAGGAGTGCACTCAACTACTTTTATTTTGTTATTGTTTGTAAAATTGTACAATGAAGTGAATAAGATGATTTTTGATTTTGGGGTTTCTTTGATTTTTATTTGAATCAGTGGAAGATAGATAGAAATAAATGCAATTAGGAAAACGCGAAATAAAACAGGATTGACAGATCAATTTATACTAGAAGCAGAAATCCTGTAGAACTTCTATATTTATATCAGGATATAATAAAGGTGATGCAGATATTAATGAAAAAAATTGATAAAATACATAATTATTAACAAGAATTAACAATACACCGGGATGATTTGAATGACAATGATTTACTATAGAAAGCGGTGGAAAAAGAAACTTGGCAAACCTGGAATCTCTTAGAGAGATCTATTTTGCCATTTTTCACTTATCACTGGCTTATGAAATAGTGTTCTGGGGTAGTTCATCTGACTCTGATTGAGGTTTTCAGGATTCAAAAAGGGGCCATCAGGGTAATGGTTGGGGGAGTCACTGAGGAATAGCTGTAGACCCCATTTTAAAATTATTCTTTAACCTAGTGTTAATATTCTGGAGGCCCTTTGTTTTGTTAAGAGAAATCAATGTTATTTTATTCGTGGTGATGATATTCATTCTCATAATACCAAAAATAAACACTTGTTGAAAGATGAGATGCATGCCATACATCGCTCCACTTTCTATAAAAGAGGCGTCAGGAGCTCTGGCATCCAATTATATAATATTTTACCTTATTTCATAAAGAATATTGATGAACGCAAGTTTAAATCTAAATTAGAAATAGATTTCTCCAAGAGTGCTTTCTACACAAAGGAAGAGTACATTGATCATTACTCTACATTAATTGTATTATGTTTTTTGTCCTGTGTCTTGTCTTTGTTACTGTAGGCTTTGTCTACTTTGTTCGACCATTCTAATTTTTTACAAGTTCCCGATCCCCCTGATTAGGTGGGCAGTGGATGCTATTTAATCTATCTATCTACCTATCTTTCACATTGGAAAGCGCAAATCTGCGCATAAGTAATATGCGTACTTTATTCTTTTTCAACTAGTTAGCCAGCCCTCAGCTTGTGATGAGTCATCAATTACTTTATACCCACAATAACTTTACTGTATCAAGAGCTGTATCAAGTACTCAATGGGATAGAATATGGTTTTATTTCACAATAAAATACAACAATAGTAAACAATACTTATTTATAGACCTAGCACATAATAAAACCATGGAGAAAATTATAGCAAATCTATATGTAGAGATAACTAAATAATACCATAAGTAAAGATACTGTTTAATTCATTTGTTATTTATTTATTTGTCTCTGGTAATACGGTTGCAGTTTTCTACACTAATAAAACACTTGAGGCGATTTATACTGATTAGCTTTATTACTTATAACACACGAGAGTAAAACTATACACAACTATAAACTGAAGGGCAGTCCTCTTAAGACCTTATTGATAGAAATACCCTTTTTCAATTTTTTTCATAAACACTTATTTTCCAGTTTCAGCATTCATGCTATTTATTTCCAAAAAGGACACTAAAATGGCATGAATGCTGAAACTGATAGTGTTTATGAAAAACAAAGTTAAAAGAAGGGTATGGCGTTGTTATCTCTATATTAATTAAACAAGTGAAGTAGCCCTATTAAATACTTCATTAGATACTATTCATACTTGTGCTATCTTTTCTCTATGATGAAACTAATTATGGACTTCAATAACTAAGTATCAATAGTTTAATACTGACATCATCGTGCAACTGTTCATGCCGTTCCAACCACTTCTGGGTATGGAACTCCTTGTTGCAAATGCGACACGTGAATGTCTCCAGCGGAATGACGTCATCATCATCGCTGCCGTGGACCGAGGCAGCGCGCGGCAGATAGCCGCTGCCGTGACCTGACGAAGCGAGTTTGTCGTAGGTGAACGACTCGACTGTGTCGTAGCTGCTCTGCACGAATTCGGAGGCATTGTCGCCGGCCTCCCAGTCGAACACCGAGTGACCGCCGCTGCCAGTTGCAGCAGGCTCGTTGCTACAAAATAACGCTATTATTAAAAACATACCGCATTTCAAGAGCTACAACAAAATTAATTAATCAAGAAAAATCATTCCGAAGTACAAAATTGTATTATAAATTTATCAGAGTTGATTCGTCCAAGTACAGTATCAGCCAAAATGAACAGTACTGAAATGGTAATACTTCATTTTACGTATAAATTTTAACAACACATACAAGTCAAAGGAAGAAAAATGGGTTAAAAATGGGTAATATAATAACATGTTCAAAGCAACACTCGTACCGTTCATGTAGGTTTTGCACCATTTTTATCAATAGGGGTTGTTCCATTCTCCTAATACACATGGTTATTTTTTCTTTGAGTTGAACGATGGTAGATGGTGGGTCCTCACGGAAGATGTTTTCTTTCAAAATTCCCCACACTAAGAATCACAGCATTGCTAGGCGGGTTTTTGTGGAAATGTTCCTGGAAACGTAAAGCAGTGTTTGACAAGCTTGGACCACCCGCACGTCCATTTCCGTATGAGCGAAAATAATACTCTACGATAAAAGTTTTTCTACAGTTGTTAGCACCATGTTAATAAAAAATAACCTCAAATAAGAAAGAAGTAATGAACGCGAAGCCGTAGCAACAATCACCAATTGAATCAGCTGATCGAGAAGGCAACTACAGCTGATTCAGTTTCAGCACTGTTTATTTTGGCTGATAAGGTATTTTGATAGAACAAAAAATCTTAACTTTTTGGTGAGGGCTACTCTTATTTGCAAATGTAAATCTAAGTAAACTTTTTTTAAACTTCTATTCACAACATGTTTCAACATATTAATGCCATTTTTAAGTGAGTAAACAAAAAATGTGCATGTATTTTGTATTTTTGGAGAGTTCCATTCATCAAATTTCCTTCTGATATTCAATTCTTTGGTCAATATTTTTTAATAAAATCTTCCATTATTTTGTATTAGCCTAGTACAAAATTGTATTATGAATTGATCAGACTTGATTGATTTATTTGAGATACATAGGTTATGTAGAGATGTTTATATATGAAAAGATACGTTGATATAAAGAAAAGATATGTTTATATATATTTGATTGTTGCAATGCTCTGTGATTGGTTATTTGAAGCCCGTCGCTATAGCTGCAGCGCTATTTAGAGTGACAACTGTCAAGACGTTGCATTGAACGCAGTCGCTGATCGCCTCTGCTTTTTATCAGTAAAATTCCAGTTGTTTTTTTTTCATAAAAAAAATCATTATATATTATATTAGAAATATAATCAGTGTTGGTGTATTTAGATTTAAACATTGCATGTTTCGTTCAACAAGAAACTGCTTGTAAAGGTGGTCGAGCTCGACTGGGGCAGTGAATGCAGGATATGCCTATTGCCTAGGCAAGGAAGCGCTAGAAGTGGTATTGCAATCGCGATGGTTAGTCACCTCTTTGACCTCAGTGCAGTGACTCCTCACTATGTACTGTCATAATAATTATATAGTGAAATATGAATTCGTATGTTATACAGTCACATCGATCTGTAAAATCGATATAAAGGATCGACCTAGACCTGATTTCAAATTTATCAGCTGTTATCATTTTAGAGTAAACAACATGATGAGTTATGTATATAAATAAGAATCGAGCGTCAAATTTTGACATTCAATAACTTTTACTTTCCTTGCCCTATTACCATAGGTGGTAAGGAAAGTATTGCTTTCCGAAAAAAATTGAGGTACCCCAATTTGTGAATTTCTATACGTTTCAAGGTCCCTTGAGTCCAAAAAAGTGGTTTTTGGGTATTGGTCTGTATGTGTGTGTTTGTGTGTGTGTGTGTGTGTGTGTGTGTGTGTGTGTGTGTGTGTGTGTGTGTGTGTGTGTGTGTGTGTGTGTGTGTGTATGTGTGTGTGTGTATGAGTGTATGTGTGTCTGTGTACACGATATCTCATCTCCCAATTAACGGAATGACTTGAAATTTGGAACTTAAGGTCCTTACAATATAAGGAAACCAATTAACGGAATGACTTGAAATTTGGAACTTAAGGTCCTTACAATATAAGGATCCGACACGAACAATTTCGATCAAATTCAATTAAAGATGGCGGCTAAAATGGCGAAAATGTTGTCAAAAACAGGGTTTTTCGCGATTTTCTCAAAAACGGCTCCAACGATTTTGATCAAATTTACACCTAGAATAGTCATTGATAAGCTCTATCAACTGCCACAAGTCCTATATCTGTAAAAATTTCAGGAGCTCCGCCCCATCTATGCAAAGTTTGATTTTAGATTCCCAACTATCAGGCTTCAGATACAATTTAAACAAAAAATTTCAAGTGGAAAAGATTGAGCATAAAAATCTCTACAACTAATGTTCAGTTACATTTTCACCTAAAATTGAAAATAAGCTCGAAATTCGAGAAAATGTGATTATTTCAATTGCAAACTCTTGGCAACTGTTGATTTTATTAAATAATTTACTATGAAGAGATAGCAGACCTCGTGTGTTTCCAGCGTTATTATCCTGTCACCAGCTGGCTCAGATCTTTGAAATTTGAATAGTAGTAGACTTGAGATGCGCGGGAACACTAGTGTCAGGTGATCAATTTTCATAACGGCAAGGAAAGTTGTGTGAGTGCGCCACACCAGATTTTTTTATGTGTGCACCGAATTTGATGATTTTTAAAAGTTGTGTATAACAAACACAAGTTCAAGAGCAGGTTTATCGCCTATCAAATTTATGATCCGACTTCAGGACTCTTTCCTACGGTCCTTCAAAGTTTACATGTAATCCTTATAGGAGAAGATTTGTGAGCTGGCCACACACAGAAATAAAAATCAGCTGTTATAATCATTGTGTCATCCAACCTTAGACCAGTTATAGAATAGACACGTTGGGAAGTCTAGCCTCTGAAGCCAACATCTACTGCCATATCGCCACATCGTGACGTCAGCATCGGAAAGAAAACTTTTCTGCAGAGTTTGTTTACATTGTTTTCCATAGCTGATTGTGTCTATTTCAGATGGAAGTAAATTATTATTTATAAAAATGGTAAACTCCCGCTGAAATATAAATAGAAAACAATGTAAACAAACTCTACATAAGTTTTCTATCCGATGCTGACGTCACGATGGGGCGATATGGCAGTAGATGTTGGCTTCATCGACTTTCAGCATGAATATACAATGTGCCGTGTCTATTCTATAACTGGTCTAAGCATCCAACAGCCGTCGGTGGATCTGTTTTTCCATTTTCTTTCTACTGATTCACAAAATTTCAATTCTAATAATAATGCCGCGGTACGAACGACGTCCAAACTTGGGTCGTAGAGCTCGAAATGTTGTACATTATTTAGAATATGCACGGGAAAATCAGCAGCAAGGAGATATACCATTCAATTTCCCAGCAAGCTGCATTCAACTATATCTAAAAATACAAACTGCTGCACAACTAACTAAGCACATAGGAAGTCCAGATTGAGATATAAATGTAAATACTGATTGTTGGATATTTTTCATAAAAATATAGTGCATCCGATCAATCTAAGGCTAAGCACACCTGAGGAGGTGCGGCTTGGTGATACAAAGTGCTCATCTTATGGTGCCTTGTCACACCGTTCCACGGCATGCCCGATTCAGTGTGTGTGAGTTCTTCCATTCAAACCAATAAGCAAGAAACACCTGGATGCAAAATGCCGCATTGCGCCTCCTCAGGTGTGCATCCAGTTAAAGTTTGTCATGAGATGCATTAACTATTTGGCGGTACGAAGTTCGCCGGGCCAGCTAGTTTGTAATATTTTCCAAGGGTCATTGTTTGGCTTTGAATAGTAGAATTAATTCTTCCGACAGAATATTAGTATTTAGATTCCAACTAGGAGCTAAATTGTAGATTTTTAGATTTAATTGATTAGGAACTTCAAACTGTTTTTGAGGTTCCGTTAGCCCAGGACTTCCTATATACCAGACCTGCGCCTACAAAAAAAAAAAAAAAATGGCTGCCACATGTGGTGGCCGGCATTGATATTTTAACGGGAACTAGACGAACTGATTTTTCGACAAACTGAGACCTTCTCTAACAGCTGATTAGTGATTTTTTCTCAGTAGGAATTTCTTTAAGACCACCACATACGGCGGCCATTTTTATTCTAGGCTCAGGTCTGGTAATATAGGAGGTCTTGGTTAGCCTCTTGTCCCAATGCCTTATGAATCATAACATTTTACAAGAATAAGAACAATTTTAATAATGAATAAATTAATAAATTATTGTATAATTTATTATTGAAAAATCTAAAACCTGAATTTATCGAAACTGAAATCTAAACCATGACTCACACGTTCTCGTCCTCAAGATGAATGACTCTTTGAAAAAAATAATTTTTACCTCCATTCCTGTTCAGTGCGACCACTGCTAGCAGTTGGATGGTTATAGTAGACGACGGATTGATTCTGATTCTCATCATAAACGGAGGAGCTGGGATCGACTACCACCACCTCGGATTCCACGCAAATTCTCTCACTGATACTCGAGTAGACGTCGTTTTCCACTTGTTTTGTCTGAACATTTTCCTTGTCACCTTCGTCGTTTGTGGTCTTGCAGCCATTCTGCAGAAATCAACATGAATTACAATTCCAATATAATTATATTTTAATGTGAAAAATAGACACGATAATATTAAGAGCTTATAAATTATTACAAGAGTTTAATAGAATGTTATGTAGTTGAAAAGTTTTCGAATTGATCATTAACTGACAGCTCGTAATAGGAAGTAAAAGTGAAGTAAATGAAATGGAAATATCCTTTATTAGCCGGAATTAGGACTTACAAGTCCTTACTATCTTCACCCTCACACAACCTTCCCCAAACAGCTTTGAATATTGCAAGAGTATTGTAAAATCTTTTACTCACTGACTGTAGTACTTTCGACCGTCTCGCGATCTACAGTCTCGAGTACTACAGTCAGTAAGTAAAAGATGTTGATTATCTATATAATAGGAGAGAGTAGGGTTGTGTTTGTTCGTGTGTTCGTTTGTTCGCATCAAAACATGTCAACTTGTGGATTGCATACCGGAAAAACGGGAATGATTTAGATCTCCAAATTTTGAACATAGATTCTAAAAATATCAATCTCGTGCACCTGGAAGCACAAATTTCGATTTTCCTTCTAGATTTTTCAGAATTAATGTTCAAACTTCATTAATGGTACATACGATTTCATAAAAAAAATCACCAAATCATATGGTCGAAATTAAAAAAGGAACATCTGTTTCTATTATTGCTTTCTACCTGATACCACAACCTCAATAATATTGTTTTCATAATTGATAAATATTTTTAATAATAATGATAATATTTTTATTTTAAATATAATAATAGTATTGTTTTGATAATTAACAAATATTTTCATTTTCACAAACTCTGTATAATAAATATGGTGAATGTGAAACAGCTGCATCAAATTTATCTTAAAAACATCTGTTTAGAAAAAACTTTCCCTCAGTTGCACGTACGTCGGTTAACGTTTAATCGCGATAAAATGTTATACTTCAATTGAGATTAACGCTAACTGATGCATTTTGGTTGCACAAAAAAGAAATTTCAAGCGATAATGCTGAATCGACGTAAAACAATTTTAACAGGCCATTCACGGGGAATTAAATCAACTAACGCCGATTAGGTACCTACTGATAGCTGTCTTCCAAAATTAGTTTTTGGTAGAAAAACTACAAAACTCAAAGTATGAGCTAAATATATGAATGAATTTCATCCATTAATAAAATAGAAAAGAGTATTTAGCTGATATTAGCATTCAAAATTAGATTCTAATTTGTGAGGTTAGTTTTCGATCTTCTTCGTTTGCAGATAGCACGACACTGGCGACAGACAGAACATTTTTATGGCGCATGCGTAATGAATAGTCACCGCTTCAATAACATATCCTCACTTTTTTGCCATTTGTTTAGATTAGAATAATAATTTTAATAACATCACTGTCGGATAAATTACAGTGTTGCCGGATTGTGAAACCGTTAAAATCTTGGTTAGTTAACCGAAAAACTTAATCGGAATTAAAACTAACCGATCTTTGTGGAACAGAAATGTGTTAATCGGCGTTAATGTCCATATTTAACAGACGTAAGTGCAACTGGCCCATAGTTTTGAAACGTCGTTTTCCTGTTTAGGCCTACACGTGGCATACATTATTAATTTATCAGCTAGAACAGCTTTTTGAGACAAAGTACTAAATAAACGTCTACAGTTTCATCAATGCTGTATCGGCAATATGAAAACGCATGCAATTAATATATCTTTGAATAAAGGTGTTGATATTTATATGAAGAAATTATTCTCTTCCATTTTTATTTAATTAAAATTTCAAAATTATTCGAGCCCTGATAGAATTAGAATGACTGACTCACTCACTGTACTCACTCACAGTCGAAAATATTAATATTGGAATGAGGGATATTTTGGCAAGCTGAGCAAAAAAATAAGGCCATATGCACCTTTTCGTTATATCTTCAAATGAAAAATGAATTTTGTGGGTTGTCAAAACTCCCTCTGAAAGGGAAACTATTCAACGTATTCTATCTTTTAGTAAAATAACAATGATCATCCATCCATCTATTATCTTCCATACTATAATGAAGGAAAGAACTGGATTATACACGTATACAGGTGTAAAGTATAGGAAAATTATGTTTGATGCATCATCACGTCTGAACTAATGGACTGATTAACTTGAAATTTTGCATATAGATTCTTGCTTAACCGACGATGGTTATAAACCTATTTCAAATTCTTCAATATTTGATTACATCAAGTTTTCAGTTTGTCAAGTTTTCAATTATTTGTCATGCTTTCAGTAATTGTAAGGAAGCAGCAGAAAATTTCTCTTAAAAGGGAAATTAGAAGATAGGTATGATTGGGGATCCTTTTCGAATGATAAAAACAGGTTTTCCGTCACACCCAAATTTTTTCCGCCATTTTGAATCCAACTTCTTTTTTTAATTGAAAGGTGGTCATATGATACATGATTCCGATACAGGATTTCCAGAGAAAAGGTATGGTGAAAACCGCACATCGATATCTCAAATCTTTCAAATTTATTATCATTCATTTCCTTTATTATAGTATAGAAGATGATAGATAGATGGATGATATATCTATCTATCTATCATCTTCTATACTATAATAGAGGAAAGAACTGGCTTAAACACGTGTAGAGGATAGGGAAATTATGTTTGACGCATCTTCACGTCTGAACTACTGGACTTATTTACTTGAAATGCTGCTTATAAATTCTAATCAACCGAGGATTCTTATAGGCCTATTTTCAATTCTTCTGGATTTCAATCCCTTGAAAAAGTCCCTTGCGAAGCACGGGTTACCTGCTAGTTTACTTAAATATTTGACTGCATGTTTTGTGAAATACATAGAAAAAAGTGTGTTAATACATCGCAGCTCGGAATGAATCAAGAAACCATCACCTTTAACACGCGGGTAGTCGCGCCCGCGACAAATTGCCGCACAATTGTAACTTTTGTATGTAGCTTTGGGAATTTTCTTTTTCCAAGGTTGGCAGCTCATGTAATCCTCACTGTGACTGTCCTCTAGACAATCTTGAACAGTTTGAATCCTTGAACAGTTTGAGGATGACAGAATGAACGTTGAATAATTTAAATATATAGGTATTATCTTCCAATTTTATATTCCATCTTCTTGTTTAAACTTTAATTATATTTTTATTCTATCTAAATGTCGAAAAATAAGTGAAATAAAGAAGGTATATTCACTCCATTCATGAGTAGATTATTTCATCCCATAAAAATGATAAATTCTAACAATAAATTTGCAGTAGGCTATGTATTTTTGGAATCTTCTCCATGTATTATGTTATTATACATTAATAGTATATGATAACATAAAACACGTTGAGAAAGATTTGAAATCAATAAATGTTGAAAGAGAATTGTCAAAACCAACTGTTTATAGTCTAGGGAGCTATAAGGGTGAGTGTGAGCAAAATGCTCACGCGCGACCACTGACGTTCTGCAAGTCCGTGCGATTACTCGCGTGTTAATATTGATTGTATATTATGGCATCATTAATTAAGAAGTTTCAAATTATCAAAATATTTAGAATAAATTCTTCTTTAGTGCTTATTGAGTGCAATATTATATTAAGGTGTTTTTAGTGAAAATCGTTTACAGTAATTGAGTGAATACTATTAGGTTCAATGCGATCGTAATTTTAGTTTAGTTCATCTAATTCAAAATGTCTGGTTCGTAAGTTTATGGGATGAAAATTGGAGTGAAACGTTTTAAAGGTGGAAACTTAATCTACTTTTGTAACAGTATAACTTGCAATATTCGAGAAAGAACAATTCTCGCCTGATATGTTGTTTTCCCCCTATCATCCATACAATTTCTATATTATTATTGTGAGAACGCATAACATTACAAATAATGAATAAATAACGCACCTTTCCATTCAGGGACAGGAGAAAGTTCCTCAAGTTACTGTCAGTTTGTTCACAAAGCTGTTTGAATTCAATGATCCTTTCAATGGCGGTGAGGCAGCCGTCACAGATACGTTCAGGTAGTCCATCTCCTTCCTTGATCTGGAAAAAACAACATTATTTAGGTGCAACTCAGAAGAGGACTTCAAGCTGCGTACACACTTTTGCGCCACGAACACGCGCATTTCTCTTTTTATCAGCTATGTGTTCGTGGCGCATAAGTCTGTTCGCACCTTAAGATTTAAATTTCTGTACAGTAGTGGTGGAGACATTGCAGTAGCCTACTATGTAATTAACTTTTTCACGGTATTCGACCTTTGTGAAGAAGTGAGTAAAAAAGCTTTCAACTGTCAGTATTACTTATGAAAAAGATCAATGCTTACAATTTAACCTATGTGAGCCCCCCCTCCTCGGAAATAATGAATATAAAGAAAAATCAGTACAGTAATTACAGAAAAAAATACCCTAATCTGAATTTTTGACGGTAAAGGTATTTTTGACGGCCTGACGGTAAAGTAAAAAGGGCGTCCAGCGCAAATTACCCTCTGAATATGAACAGCAAAACTGATATTAAGTATCATGGGGTGTTTACTTAGAATCACTTAACCTCACATTTACCTTGTGTCCCCCCCCCCACAAAAAAAAACTATATTCGCCACTGAATCTCACTATAGAGGGTGAAAGGTGATTGAAGTAAAGTTGATATTGCAATAGATGTTCATAACTATTTAACTACCGTAATCAATCTAGTAATGAAGTCATTGTGACAAATATTCCATTTTTAATTATTTTTTGTTGAATTTCCATAAAAACAAAATTTATGCTTATAAAAAAATTCTTGGTTAATATTCAATTTTGTTACAACTTGGCATTGTATAATGATATAACTATAACTGCAATTGAATTGTATAATAATTTAACTGCAAAAAATACAGATATAATAATTGCTGAATAATATCAGAAAAAAACATTAATAATACAATGTATGCTTGCATAAACGGTATATGTTTTCTATGATATGTATAAATACTAGATTAACTTCAATCACAATGAGATTTACTTGACTTTCAGCATTGTTTGAATGAGAAACATTCATGCTATCACAAGGAAACCTGACAGTTAAAAGTGAGCCCAAGAGCTTTTTCACATGACAGCGATTTACGCTCGGTTGGCAAATTGCTCGATTTGCCAGCCTTGTACACATGACAGCGATTCATGAGCGGTTTGCCCTCGGTTAAGACTGTGAAAAGGCTGAAATTAAATTTTCTACTGGTGATATTTTTCGATTTGTATATCATCAAGCTATCAAAATTGTAATGTAATTTTTTTCCGATTATTACTTTATGAGATATGAGCGACTAAAGTTTAAATTTTTGGAAGATAAATTCTTCATGGCATTAGTGATTGAATAAAACAATTTTTTTTGAAAATATCAATTTTTGAGAAAGCTATTTTATTTACTAAAAATTACTTATTATGTACCTAAAATAACGAATTGCTTATTTTTAATTCAATGTCCCAACCTGGGCAAGGGATGTCTTGCCATCAACCATCATGGGCCGATCTTAAGCCCAGGTTGGGACACTCCCAAAAAATTGTTTTTGAAATAAAAAAAATCAATCGACAATCGATGCAGTTGCCATGAAAGTGTAAGCAAAAACAATCAATATAAAATTAAAAAATGACGAATTTTTGTATATTTAAATTATAGCTGTTTGAATATCGATGTCCCAACGTGGGCTAGTTTACCCTACTATGAAATATAATATCTATATCTATAATATAATATATGTCTGTCTTATGATCATCTACAAACTCACATAAACTGAACTTACCAACTAACTGAACTGAAAATTGTAATAGATACAATTAATTGAACTGTAATTGTAATAGAATGTGCACTATGTGAACTGCTCTGCTCGAAACCGCTCGGTTGACTGAAGACATGTGTACGCTCTCATGCCTATCTAGCATATAGACCCGCCTGGCAACCGAGCGACAACCGAGCGGTTGGACTGGAGACTACAACCGCCGCGATTCGCCGGCGACTACTAAAACCGAGCGTTGCATGTGTACGGTATCATGTGTTTCCCTATACCTGGCAACCGCTCGGTTGGTCAACCGCGCGACAACTGAGCGTAAATCGCTGTCATGTGAACAGGCTCTTACTATAGAAACTAATAATTTATTATTAACTTGGTTGTGCTAGCAAAGATTACAATTAAAATAAGAATATACAGTATTTCAGCAATTTTTTAGAACATTGTCAAAAAAATCATACTAAATCTATTCATTTATTAAAAAAATGACACATTGTAAAAGGTATAAAAGAATTTAAAAAAGGCTTAACAGTTAAAGTTAAAACGTTCACACAAGGTTTTCATAAAGATGGCATTTTGGTGACACTTTCAATAAGAAATAATTTAAATATATTTTTATCATCACAGTATTTTATGTTTTTGAAGGATTAATATAATTCACACAGGTATTCCAACGATTGAAACTCAAGAGATTTCATCCAATCTTCAACTTACAACTTCAAGGCAAGTCTAAAAATATGTTATACCTGTGGCATTATTATGAAATCATTGATGATTCTATAAGATTTCCATTGGTGATTGCGGTATTTAAAACTTGATCACAAAGTTTTATCATGTATATGAAACAATAAAAGTACAACACTGATTCACAATCTGATCTGAATGGTTGTTTAGACGACATCAAGTACAAGAACTTCAACCGATTTATGACTATTCAATTTTGTCAAAATTCTTTTTAATCTTACAAATTTAAGCGCTTTCATCACCATGATAACCATCAACCTGAGATCCATTACTAGTCACACTGCTAGGTGGTGACTGAAAACTTGACTGTAAAACTTTTGTCAACTCAGCAATTTTCGTCTGACTCACCGTTCTTCTTCGATCTTTCAACGAAAATTTTGACAAACTTTTCTGCCTTTTCAAATTTTTTTCATCGTCTAATTTTGAAGTTGCACTTTTAAACGAATTCAAACTTTTGGCTGTCGAAAGTAGATCTTTTACAAATTTTCTGCGTTTAGAAACAATATTCTTTAAACTTTTTTCAGGTTTAGAAACCACCAGCTTTGGTTTTCTAACATTTTTTTCTTTCTTTTCCTTTAATTTATTAATCTTAAAAGACCCAACTGCTCCCCTACCCTTAGTTTGAATCAAAACCTCTATAGTAACAGCTTTTTTCAAATACCTTTTCAACTGCGACGAAAATCTCTTAACATCCACATTGTAATTTACAAGAATATACTTTTTGATAGCCTGCACTGAGCATCCGTTACGTTTTTTTAATGTTGTTATTGCAGTTAATACCATTTCTTCCGTTGGTGGATGCGTTTGAATAGGTTTTACCTTTTTTGGTCGGTTCAGTTTTTTGTGAGAGATTTCTGCTGACATCTTATCACTATTTTGTTGAATATTTTTTTGAGTAGAAGTTGGTGGAAATATGTTTTTGATTGCTGTAATCTTGGAGCTCATCATCTTTGAAAAAGAATTTATAGCTACGTTGATTATTGTAAATATAAGTGAATTAAAGATCGACGTTCACTTAGATTGTATCCGTTGAATTTCAATGGAAAACGCTTCAATCCTTTTCTATATTCTTACAGGATATTGCCACTTGAAAAACAAAAAGTGGTAAAAAATTAAAAACTCTTATACAATAATATTATTGTCGGAAGAAGTTTTCTAAGACACTTTAAAATGTCAACAAGTTTCAGACTTGACTTTAAAAATCATTGATGTGTATTGAGCATTTAAAAATTGTTTATTTGAATAACATGGAATAATGCACTTTGATTACACCATATGATTTTCTTGTGCTGATAAATTATAAGGCTGTAGTTAAACCAAACTACTATTTTACCACATTATTTTTGATTGGCTAGCTCAATCACATGGTACAAATCCGCCATTAAGATTCCAAACAAACTTTATAATCCTATCTTATTTCATTAAAAATTTGGAACTTATAACTTCTTTTACCGATCGTAAACATATTTTGAACTTACGATGAGTTCGGTACAACGTTTTGGAAGGGCTCCTTGCAGACCACTTCCAGAGCTTTCATGGACCACTTATTGGGAACCACTAATCTAGGTTGGAAAGATAAATTACAATAAATTTTATTGTATTACATTTTCCAATTCATTGGATCTCACTTCTAATAATCTAATTTTAAAATATTTCTTAGCTCAATTAAATATAACATTTTATGAAATATTTTACCGGATAAATTGTTGGTTAAAGACAACTCTACTTTTCTGATTGATTCTCTTCGATCTCACAGATCACAGGGCACCGCAGTGGTTTTTCAGGCAGCGATTCACAAAATGGACTCGGATCAAGAAGCATGAAGGGGAAACTACATCTCCTACTCCAAATCTGTGAAGAACGAAGGGATTCGGCTACTCTGCCGGAGGCTCCAGGGCATTGATTGGCAGGATGTGTTTGGTCTCACAAGGCGGGAGTAGATGATGGTGGGTTATGTTCATATCTTCGACTCTGTATTCCCATGGACAATGAGGAGAGTTTCAAGAAACTTTGAAAGAAAAGCTGTCACTGGAATTGGACCTTGGTTTGATAAAAATCTTGCCAGAAGGAAGAACCTGGTTGTTGTGCACCACCATAAGCACAACACAGCTATCACACCTGAAAAGAAAACTTACTGGTTCAACCAAAATCTGAAACAAATTGAAAGCTCATGACTCATATCAGACTGGCTTAGAAGGAACATGCATCAAAGATAATCAAGTCAGCTGATAGCAACTGTAAGCCTAGACATCGTCAGCCGTCATCGTTCCAAGAAACCACAAATTGAATTACCACTCAGCCTTGATGACTTCAACAACTATTTCGTCAGTGCAGTTGATGACATACTCAAAGAGCTGCCAGACTGTGGCTCTGATCCAGTGGAAAATCGTGGCCAGGTGCAGCTTGGGTGGCATAGTTCTTAGAACATTGGCATCGTACTTGGAGAATTGGAGGCAGGTGGTGCAACTGGGAGGTGCAACCTCTAAATTGGAAGGTGTGATGCAAGGATCGGTTCTTGGTCCCCTTTTGTTCGCTAATAAACGACTTCACAAACAGTCAGAGAACGATACAATTTGCAGATGACACCTCGATTTTTAGAGGAGAGAGCAGGAAACAAGTGAGGGAGGAGTCTGTCAGATTCTTTGAGGCGGCTAGGTTATGGTTTTTGACAAACAAACTAAATCTCAATGAGAATTCAACTCAATTCAAAAGTTGTTGATTTCATAAGTTATACAAGCGATTACCGTGGTACAGCTTAAAATAAGAATACACTTTATTACAATACACTTTCAGCAACACAGAAATGACAGCAGATATATTAATATTTATAAAGAAATATTTACTCTCGCAGAGGCATTATTGCCTGTGTGCGAGAATGAGTCTAAGGTAGGAATAGCCATATATATGTATTTTGCAGTACTTGCATAAATCAGTTGAGCTTGTTGACATTTAATAATAATAATAATGACACTACACCCCCCCCCACTAAGAAAGGAACTACATTTCTCCCCCCTATCCCTATGCCACTCCTGGAAACCCAAGAAACCCCTTCCCACCCACCGATAAGTGACGTACCCCCCCCCAAGATAAGTAACGTACACGCCCCCCCTATGCAAACCCAATAAACAAGTAAACTATCTACAAATGTAGAATAAAACAAGTAACCTGGTTTGCTAATTGCAGAGAACAGAATCATAAAACCAGTCAAGCTGTTGGGATTCTGGAATGACTCCAGCTAAACCTCTTTAGCTGGAGTCATCATGTGCACCAATTCTGCAAGTCTATGAGTTGTATAGGTACCTCTTTAGAAAACTGAGGAACTTGGTTGATCACAGCACCCTCATTATGGCCTACCACTCGCTTTTCCAGAGCCACATAATCTATGGCTTACTATTGTGGAGTGATGTGCCGGCCGTCCCTGATGTGCTGCTTCTACAGAAGAAGACTCAGAGGATGTTGCTATTTGAGGATTTAAGAGATCACTGCCGGCCACTCTTCAACAGTCTTGAAATTCTCACAGTACTCAGTCAATAAGTACTGTGCTTGCTGATAAATGTAAGGAAACCCCTAGAGCTGCTGCAAAGAAGGTGCGATGTGCAAGGCTACAATACAATCAATACTATACTCTGTCCAGACAGCCATGAGCGCTGAAAGATTAAGTCGACCCTCGGTCCCCCACGCGCAGGCACACACGCCCGGCCTACCTGCGCCATTGATATACTATGTATACTACGTAGTAGACAGTATACTATGTGTATACAGGTAGACAGACCGTCCCTTTACTCACACACACAAAAGGAGACTGCGCTTGTGTGTGTGAGTAGTAGGAGGGTCGGCCTAATCCTTCAGAGCTCATGCCTATTTGGACAGAGTATAGGCATGCCAACAAGCTGGAGGCAACACGAAGCAGAATAGCAGGAGCCTACAAGAGCTTTCCAACACAAGCCATTAAATTCCTTAATAGCCTTGGATATTCAGGACGAAGAGAACTCGAAGTTCTTTGCAATTCTGAAGGAAAGACTCATAGAAAGGTCACTTTACTCTACTCGGGAGCTGAGTGAGGAGCCTCTATTGAGGAACCTCCACATCATGAAGAAGAATGCAGATTAGTTTTATTGTAATTGACTGGAAAACTTTGATACTGCCTAGAACCCCAGTCCTAGCAATGACTTCAGTAACAAGCAAGTAAGTTGCTAAATAATAATATCGAGTAACCTGGCTGGCTCAGGTCTGGTGTCAGTTTTCAGGACACACCTGGTCGGGCCTCTGACATAACCTGACGACTGTTATTAGGCAGCCGGGACCAACGCCTTAATGTTTTTATTATGGGAAACATGGGAATGGCCCGTAAAAAATATCTTGCACGGCGGGGATTTGAGCCCGCAAAAGCTTAATTTGACGTAAAAACATGAAATACTGATGTTTTTCTAGATTTCATACCTTCTTAAATAATTATACCTAAATCAACAATAATATTTATTTAGTATACCTTACTAATTACGCTTTGCACCTAGCCTAGCTAGCTTCGAGAATACGCCACTGACAAAGTAGTTACACTTACAATTAACATTTTGTCTCATATGTGTGCTCTATAGTGTACCTGTTATTATTATTATTATTGTAGATTAGTAATATTATTTCCACATGAGCTTGAATAAATACATCCAATACAATAAGATAACTAATTAAGAAAAATGAAATAACGAAGTTCTATATCCTATATCTCAAAGAGTACCAGCGAATTGGTTAATAATTAAAAATTAATATACATGTCAGCAGTGTGACTGTGGGAGCTCTAATATACAGTTGAGCACATACCTAGCTTCCAATTGCAGTCACCGAGTTTAATGTTGAGCCAGTCTCAAAGATTTAATATTATATTTATTTTTACTATAGATTTTTACTCATTTCAAAGATAAGCTATACGCATAGGCCTACGCATAATTTCAATTACTAAAGCTGCGTTTGCACCAATGTTATTAACAAAATGTTAATAACGCAATCTTTATAGATTCTATTAGATTGAACGGAACTTGATAAACACATATATGTTCATTATGTGTATGATAAGTTATGATATCAACATTTTGTTATTAACTTTGGTGTAGGATAAATGCAGCTGAATAAAATTAAAAAGTATCCATCTTTTCTAAACACTTCAGTCTGGGATGAACCTTGCCTTTCTCCATAATCAGTCTCTAATCCTCTCGCAAATTCGATTTTTGTTTCCATCCTGTTACTGCCAGTGCCGCTAGATCAATTTTTAAATATTTCATATGGTATATGCATTCATAAAATCAAATTCTTTTTAAAAAATATAGATACAAGAAAATTTACTGAGTGAGAAATTATAATAACTTACCTGACATCAATAAAAATATTATTGATTGGTAGCCTAATGAATAAGTTTAGTAATTCAACGTAGCGTACCGTAACTTAAAACTTATTAAAGTCAGATTTTTGGCATAGTAGGCTACATGTTTGATATGATTACATTATTCAAATATATAATTTTGAAATATTATAATTATATAACTTAGTTTTCAATCCAATAGTTTAGTCACAAGTTAGGACCACACCCAACTTAGCTACAATTTGCAATGTTTAGACCAAGTCTAAGTTAATTAATGCAAATAATTCACAAGAATTACAAAATTTTCATCTTTTTTTTACAATTATTGATAATTTCAAGATAATTATGTATATATTTGCCAGGAATAAGACCCAAAGCAAGAATATTTTTATAAGACATGAGCGGTTGAGCCAATCTCCAAGGGGTCCAAGATAAATTTTTACACTGGTAATAAGTTTTACAAACACAAAATATTAAGTTTATAACCGTGAGCAGCCTAATATACATTATAAAGACCATAAAGTGATTTTTAAGCTAAAATAAAAATGTTTGGCAACTACAACAGACCTTATTTCAGCTATCCTTGGCCTAAATTTGTGCATTAATAGAAGCATTTTACCTCAAATTCAATTAATATCAGTATTTATTCTGGTTATAACTGTAGAATATTCTTGTTATAACTGTATAAGATAACACTTATTTTATATTTTTAATGAACTTGGATTTGTATTCGCTGATCAATGATTACTTTTCACAAAAATAGGCAGGTGACTAAGCCATAGATCAAAGAATGCTTTTAGTGGTTTCATAACCTATGACTGCGTATATTTTAGGTTAACTTAACCCAAAGCATAGGAAATTAATACAGTAAATAGGTTTCATACTTTAAAATACTCAATAAATAGATTTACTTACACTTATGCTGGTCAAATTGTTGATCACTTCAATTATCGGAATGGAATTATCACTTTTCAACGAGTCAAAAATTGAAGGCATACAGTCCCCATTCCAAGCCAGGCAAATGCGGCACATGTTGCTAAAACTGTGCTCATTTTTGAAAGTTCTTAAAAAATTCCCGTTCATTTTTGACGAATTTCAATAAATTTTGGAACTTTTGAAGACAATTTAGAGTCGAAAAATCAGAAACGGCGTTACGTGGTTCACCTTCATGGTCATTGCGAGTTGCTAGGAGAGGGGCATAGGCGTTAGGCAAGCCAAGTTACGTAGGTCGAGACACCTCCTCAACAAACGATAAACGGAACCCTCTGGCGGACGGCGGAGTAACAAGGCATTCAGATAGCTGTTCTGTCGATATGATGCAATGGCCTCCCCACCACAAATGGAGGGCATTTCAAGAACCCCTCTACGGAACTTAATTAAGCATGAAGTCCCGGGGTAATTCAAGCGACATAATCTATGGAAAACAATGTATTTATCGACTCCAACATGTGCATATTGGGGCATAGGCGCGTTGAGTTTTTTTTTATTTATACAAAAATTTATGTTTTTGCGCTCTGAGCTCTATAGATTTACAATTTTAAAGGTTTTTAAGGCAATTAAGAAAATATCAAGTTAGATATGTAGACATCTGATACAGTAGGGTGAGGATCTAAAATGTTATTAAAGCATTTTAGTTGCCCTCTTTATATCAAACCCAGTTTAATCCATTGAGTCTAAATAGGGCTATGTATTTTTATTATTAAAGTATAATTTATTTTCATTTATATTTTTACTATTGTGAGAATAAACAAGGATTAGATAAATATTTATTCCATTAACTATTTGGAAGATCCCATTTTTTTTAAAAATGGTTACATGAGTAGGCCTCTCGTAAATAATAAGTGATTATTTATTTGACAATTGAAAAAATAATTCTTCCAACACTTCTGTAAATAACTTGTTTACATTTGAACAAGTTCCAGTATTCATTTTATTAACAAATATTATATCTATTAAACAAATTAACTCTTGTTGATTGGGAATAATTTATTAATAAGATATTGATGATTGAAAATCTCTTGTCTTGTATGAAAGTATGTATATTGTCAATGATGGTACCAAAATGTTGGGTTGTTATTCTTTGGAAGACAAACCGTCATGCTAGCAAAAGCTGTGGAGCATGACCAACCAATGGACGCCCTGTTTTCTATGCACTCATTAACCTGATTGTTTTTTCATCATAGCACATTTCTTCTTAGGACTACAAGAAAGTTTACTAACAGGTAATATTTTAGGTACGGTACCAGTCTTTTTGTGAAGGTTTTCACTCTGGGTTTCTCTAATCAATCAATATGATATTGAATAGAATAGGCTACTTTGGAAGTGGCTGCAAGATATATAATAGAAGAGAATATAGAATAGAATCAATAAAACACAAGAGAATCTAATGTTTTAAATACAATATATTTGAAAATCAGCATGCAATTTTTATAAAGCTTGATTATAAATTTTGTAGGTAATAATAGAATAATAATAATAATAATATAGATAGACCTAAAGATCATAGAGTTATACACGTATAGGCATATTCAAATAATTATTTTTGAAATTAAGATTAAAGTGCTCTGACGTGAATAGTGAAAATAGGCCTAATGATAAAATATACTCTTAAATTATTTTAATAAATATGAAATTGACTCTAGACTCAAGTGCCCCTTAAATATAGTAATACTGTACATGATATTCTCTGGAAAGACCCCACGTTCTAATACTGTACACAAATTAGGCCATAAACATTCTAATTGGAAATTTTTTGTTAAACAACAAGAGCTCTTCAAACTCAATGCACATAATACCTACTTCACTTGCAAATAATAAACTGGAATTATTCTTTATTGAATGCACGTTATAATTATTTTAACTAGATCAAAATAAATTATTCCAAAACTTGTCTTTCGAAAAATTATAGTAAATGCTCTTCTTAGACACAGAATACTTCAATTTTATTGATATCAATATATTACTCGTAGCCTGATATTATGTTACTTATCAAGAGGTTCACAGCCATACAATAAAGAATCAATTCATTCAAGCAATACATAGATTAATACTAGAGAGATAATATTTTATATAAAACTAACAGAATGAGAACAAAAATGTTATACGGTAATTAACATGCGAGCAATGAATAACTTTATTCTCTTTGAGAGTTGTTTACATACATAAAGTTCTATAAATAATTTATGTGAGTGTAGTAGTTAAGCAAATATCAGAGAATATATTTTTTTATTATTTTAGTTATAAAGCATGCAATAAATAACTTAAAAATAATTATTCTGGTTCAATAAAGTATAAATATTTTTTTGGGTTTCTCTTTTAGAAGTTTTCAATATTTTCATAACATTTCTGGACGTTTTTAATAAAAATAATTTTTATGATTTTTCAATTTTTTTCTTTATTTTATTCTGGCTCGGAAATATCATTAGATATAAATCACTCTTTAAATTCTTTTTTCATAATAATTTTTATTGATAACTTTTTAATATTACAGTACCTTTTTATCGAAAAATTTTTGAAATCAAGCACTTGAAAATATTTCAATATTTCCCCTGTTCTTCACAAGTATTTTTTTCGAATTTTAAAATTTTCACCATCAAAAATTGCAAATCACTGACAACCTTCTCCTAATATTTTTTCTCAAACGCATTTTTTATAAATAGATTTTTGACAATATTACCTTTTTTCATCATTACATCATTTACATATTTTAATTTAATACTGTATCTTGAAAATTCAATTCAATTTCGTTTAACGAACACATTATTTTTTCATTACAGTTTTCTAAAATTAATAAATTTATTTCTTGATTGAAAAATTTTCAAATTATAAAATAATTAATACTTTTTCAAACCACCAACTTCAAATTTATTCATTTCCAAGTTTGATTCTATTTATTTCAGTAAATTCAATTTTCATTCTATAATACAAAACCATCACAGTCAAATATAAAAAATCACAAACCTTGCAATAATTACTCAACTCTATTTTTGGGTTTCTTTGGTGGTTGGTATGGTTTTAAAGCTTATTTAATTCAATAAATTTGCACAGGTCTTGATCACATGTATTGATTTAAAGACTATAAAATTGTCACAATTATTGTAAAACCTGTTAACTTAGATAATTCAAACATAAACTAAATAACGCTTCTTATAGCTTGGTATACAGTAACTGTATAACTATATGTTTTATAAAGTTACTGCAGCTTGGTAGAGTGCGCACCTTACACCTGAATAGAGCCATGTTTTTGACATTTATAAAGACTAAATTTAAAACTCACTTGATACATTTTACAGAAATGATAAAAAACATTAAAAGATATTTTCAGGTTTTGTTCAACTTAAAAAATTGTCAATTTTCAACAAATTATTGAATCATAAAAACAAGTGAACATTCAAAGCATTACATCAGGCCTCATGATTCGCTCAATTCAAACTTAATACTTTCTTGATTATGAAAGTTTTGATTTTCTATCAAAATTCTGATAAATCAATTTTTAAAATATTTTTAATAGCACGTTCTCTACATCTATATCCATTCTTTATTAAAACACCTGTAGTATTCTTCCTCCAGTTCTAGAGGTCTCTTATTGTAAAACAATTTTTGTATTTTGATAGACAAGATCATCGATTTTGATAACAACTTATCTCAGTTGATTAAAATTCATTAAAATTTCACATTACTGGATTACAAAGTCTCATCAGAAATGAAAATTCAGAGGTTGAAATATATTGAGTTGTTCTGATTTCTATCTAACTCAGTAGAAACAGTTATACTATACTTGAATGAGCACAATATCCGTTAAAATCTTGAGAAGTAGGGAGGATTTACTTATTCTTGTCATTTGAGATTGACAAGAATATGTCATTGGAAATAAGACAGATACACTGGAATCTGATTCCCTCGAATTCAAATAGGACTGAATATTACACTCGTTTCAATAAATTCAACTCCTCACTTCAATGTTGTTTTCATAAAATTCCAGATTCAATTGAAACCTTTGGTTAATTCGATTGCCCATTGATTGGATTGCTCAAATCACTTTCCTAACCGACTTATCGGTTCTCGAATCTGAGATAGATCCCCGTTCTTGATACAAGTACCAATTCTGAGCCAATCAGTGGCTCGGGACAATCAATGGCGGCAAGAATTTTGAAATTCCTCACAATCGCTGAAACGATCGCTTTCACTTCTAGCATTGCAAATTTTTGGCCTGAAAAACATACAAAAATTATAATTAGAAGAGGTTGACAAATTTTGATATTGAGATAGCTGAATTAACCATGAACAAAAATATACTAGTTCTAGCTGTCACACTTACATCAATCAGATCATTCAGATTAGACTCATCATGTGTTCCACTCAACCAAAATCTTTAGTTAGATAAAATCTTTATTAAAAATTAAAATATTCAATCAATAAAGTGGAATTAGATATTGTACTCAATTCTTCTAATAAAAATACATAGTTTAATGAGAAAAACCTTCAAGTCATAGCTGGGATCCAACCCGGAACCTCTAGGATGGCACTTTAGCCACTAGCCTATGATCAATACTTACTGAAATCCAGTGAAAATAATTCATTCCAGATCAATTTGCCACTGAATTATGAGACAACTAGTTAAAATATACAAACATTTTTTTGTCAGTCAAACCTCACTGTTTCAACTAATAAGGTCTGCAATCGATGTTACAGTTTGACAAAGAGGTTCCCTAGACAGGTTACTTGGTTAGGCAAACCTGAGCATGAGTGCCAGCCGCTTCCATTGTAACGACTGACACACAATTTCTGATTTCGCTGCAACGGTCCAGGTAAACCTCTCTCATGAACCGAAACATGTTAATCTAGACTCAGAAAAACAACCGAAACATGTATAGCTAGACACAGAAAAACACAACCATTTTTGCATTTAGAAATATCAGATTATTATAATAATTATTCATAAGTTTATTATGATGATTATTAAATAGGATATTCAGTTTTCATGTAGTATCTTAACCACCTGAATTCAAAATTTCTAATTCATATATTTTTGAACTCGAATTAATGAGATGCAAACATTTTATTCTATTGTTCTCTCCTAGTTTTTTTTAAAATGATTTTTGTTAAAAATGAATAGATAAAAAGGCCTGCCTTCTCCTCTGCGCCCCTTATCGCTTTTTCAACAGTTTCATAGAGACCTGTTACATGCACTGAAAAACAATAGCATAATTAATGTTGCACTGACCAATACAGTTGCGAGGCCCGGCACTGAACGGGCAGAAGGCGAAAGCACTCCGATCAGTTGATTGTTCATCGTTGAAGCGCTCCGGGTCGAATCGGGTCGGATCAGGGAACCGCTCCTCGTTCAGGTGCAGGCCGTACAGAAACATGTTGATCGACGCACCGGCTGGCACCGTGTAACCCGCTGCAAAATTTATCATTTTTTTAATCAATAAATAATTATTCTACTCAATTCAACACAAAATACACAAAATAAATATTCGTGTATTTCTATCGAATTCATACAAAAATGTAATTTTCAATGATACTATATCACTCAATGATAGCCTAACTTTTTGTATTTTGTGTCATTTCTAATGTTAATTTTGAATATTGTTATATGTCAGCAGGGTTTTTGTAAAGTTCGTGTTTTGATGAAATGTTCTGTTAATCAATAATTTGATATGTATCTGATTAGGATTGCAACTCCTATTTGTATGAGTAATTGCTCAAAAACAAATAGAAAAACTATTCAAGTTTGAATAAAAATACAAAAAACAGACTTTATGGTGGAGTGTGCTGAAAAGAAAGAAAGGAAAAATACGCAGCCAACTATGGTTTCCCATGTAAAAGGCTGGTAGAGGGTATAAAAGTAAGTAATGACGGGTGAATAGAAGCGAAAAAGGGGAGACAGGGACAGGAAGATAGGGAAAAAGATGAGCAAATTTCGTAAGCAAGTCCATTTCTAAATTACACTCATATTGTTGGTTACAAAGATACAACATTATGTATAATTTATTTACCGTGTAGCTTCTTTTGGTGGAGATTCTAAGGTCCTGTTTACAGGACACTTATTGAATTCAATGGACCATTGAACCTGTGGATTCAATGGTCCATTGGTTTTGGAACAATATCAATATGCATTGAATGTGAATGGTAAGCGATTTAAGGTCATTTCAAACAATAAAATAACGTTACATAACCCTCTAAAGGTGGGTCACCAACCACTAAAGCTGCCATATCTCAGACAATATTGGTCTTGAAAAAATTGGTACCAATCGATAGGCAATTAAATTTACTAAAAAAAGTTATTCCTGTAAAGTTTTAGTAAAAACAGCGGTTTCTGAGTTATTTCAGGCGGGATGCACTCCGGAGAAACGCGTTTCGTGAAAAAAGTTTCAGGAAACGTGACACGAAAGTTGCTCGCAATCGACTGATAAGATTAAGCAGGGAACGTTTCTTTTGTATGCATGCGCGAGTGAAACGAATTGCATGAATCAAGTTTGATGAAAGAGGGCTTCACGAAATGCGTTTCTCCGGTGTGCATCCCGCCTAAGGAACAAAGTTTTAAATGGCCGCCATTTTGTTTTATGAATTTGAAAAATTATCATAATTTTTATTAGTTTTGTCTAGTTGTAGTAAATGATTGTGCAAAGTTTCAATTTCGTATGTTTTACCATTATTTATAAAAATATTGATAAAAAAGCAAAATGGCCGATGTGTGAGTAATTGAAGACTTCCGGACAATTTAAATATGATATTTAGATAAGTTTTTTACCCAGGAATGATGCCCTAGCCTAGAGTATTGGTAGGGAGTTGGTAAACACCCTGTATAATGTTATGTAATGTACTAATACATAAGTGGTTATGGCAAATTTAGTTCTAATCCACAATTATAGATAAATTCCACAATATCCCTACAACAATGACAACAATAGTTATAGAAAGTGAGCAATAAATTATGATGGAGGATTTATTAGAAATTAGAGTTAACCAACTACTGGAATATTATTACTGTATAATAATAAATTCAAATATCCAATAAAAGCTTTATGAATAGAACTAAGGACTTCTGCTACTGCAGATATTGATCGAAGAACTAAATAACAGGAGGAAATTTGAAGAATGAAAATGTGCCCCGATCAATATTTGCAATAACAAAAATTCTTATTTCTATTCATGTAGCTTTCATTAGATATTTGGAATACTTATTATACAAAAATAATAATTAATTTCTATTGTTAACATGACACTTGTTAATATTGTGAAAAATTCTGGGTTTTATGCCCCATATATTTAAACATTTTCTAGATGCTCATTATGATTACTGTAATGGATTAATTACAAAGGTTGGGTGACAAGACATACTCCCGGTACAGAAGTCTATTGAATTCAACAAAAGTGAGGTCATCTGAAAAAAACCAATGGCTCGAGAGCCAATGAATGAATCAGAAGATAATACGATGAATTCGCTCGATTGCGGCCAAATTCAATAGAAGTTCGTAAAGTATGATTATAGTGTATGTTAGAATGTCTGATGTCAAGATAAAAGACAAAACTAACGAAGGTGATTGGGGGTATCATAATTGGGATTAAAATTATTTTTTAAAATTCCTTGAATTTGATATCTGTATTTTATTTATTTGTAAATGAATTCCTCTGGATGCAAATAATTGACATTCAGAGAAATTATTATTAAAAATATTCACAAAATTGAAAGACAACTCACAGGGCAAAACAACATCCTCCTCTGCTTTGCGGCCCACATACGGCACAATCGAATATATTCTCATTGTTTCCTTTATAACACAATCAAGGTATTTCATGTTCTGGTAGTCCTCATAGGTGGCCACACTGTCCGCACTTTCCAACAAATCTGTCAGTTCTTTGTGAACTTTCTCCTGCAAAATCCAAGATAAACAAAAAATTAATGAAATATTTTCGTCTGATTAACAATCAAAATTGCATGGAAGACACATTATTCAACGTTTAAAAAGTGATACAGTAATATTGGATTCTCACATACATAAGAATCTTACACAATATAAACTATAAAGAAAGTATTCAAGTAAGAATTCATGGGTAAAACCTATTTAATGGGGGCATGGGACGGTCAAGCTAGAACAATACAACTGCGAGACCCTTTGGCAGGTAGAATTAGCACATTTTCGATTCTTGTGCAATGAAGCGTATGCCCCCATCCTGTTAAGTTTAGTGACGTTATTCCACACTTGGACTTTCACTCGAGGATTCCCATTTCCATGTTCTTTACAGGTCCATCAAAGTTATAATTTCCAACAATTTAGACAGTCTATACTCTGTAGCTTTGGGTGAAATATGGAGTTCCTGCAGAGCTTATCGAGATGGGACAAAGATCTCAACCATGAAAGCATATACCAGTTTTTATTTATGTACTATCGAATTGTGAACCAAAGGATATTATGCTCGTCGTGTGGTAAAAACCAAACCCTGCAACGATTTTATAACTCGTATCAGGTTATCAGAGATGTACATATTGTTTCAAAACAGTATTTTCAAGTCATTCTTATTAAATTTAGAAAAATAGTTGAAATCCATCATTATGGAACACAATTTTGAGCCTATTCTAATATTATCAAGGAACTAATTTCCTTGTGCTAATTGATATTTTTTAAACGATCCATATTATGTCGAGTTGTAAGTTGTGGACCAGAGTTGTGGATTTCGAAGTAGGTTTTGAAAATATATTTTATGCTGCTAAACCTATCTAGATGGGGGCATTAAGAGATCTACTGTTGAATATTGGTTGAGCATTGACATGGGTTGACAGTTATGTTTTCCATTCCATCAGCGTTGAAGGAGGGGTATTGTTCTCTCCTGACCGTTCCATGCCCCCATCCAGATAGGTTTTACCCGAATTCATTTTCAATTGTTATAATAATCTTTCTGCTTGTTGACAAAAAATGTTTTATAATAAAATAAAAACAGAATATGATATCTCTTCCACTATGAAAATACATTAATTATGGAACAATTCTGCAAAATATCTGATAACAGGATTAAATTTAAGGATAATGATTCAAGCAGATATTTATTAATGTGGTTTTTATCAGCAGAGATTCTTTTGGATGTCCTGCCTTGCCGTATTACCAAATGTCATTTTCTATGTACACTGAAGATTATAGGCTATATATTGGGTTCTTTAAGTTTTATGACTAAAAATTTACACTTCCACTTCCTGTGTTTCTTCTATTCTATAAAGTTTAAAATTGAGAAAATTTATTTCTAAACACAAATTCACATTAAAAAGCAAAGAAGTATAAAATTTCGATGATAATATTGAAGCTGAGAATTTCACATTACAAATTTTTTGACAACTAAAATATAATATGGATCTGTAATTCTCTATTTGCTGTAAGTTTGGATGAACGTATCAGATATGATAAAATTATCAATGAATAGATTGAATAAATAAATTTACCTGTATTTCTGGATACTTCATTAGGGCGTAAAGGATGAACGAGACAGAAGACGTTGTTGTATCGTACCCCTGAAAATTAAACAAATAGTTATCACAAACTAAAAAATTCATTTCATTTTTGAGTGTTCCTCAAGTATATTTCTTCTAATAAATGGAACGATTTGAACATTGGCAATTCCATTTTTGAGGAATTCAAGTGGTTTCATTCGTAATGGAATTCACAATATCAACAAAGATTCTACTAACAAGTAATAATTGAAGAGGAATTTTTTTATTTTAGCAAGTGATATGAACCAGAAACACAGCATTATGATTGTTTACTGTATCGCTCAAATTGGGATAAGCGCCGTGCATTCGGTTATCCCATTGGAAGGGTGTCTAATTGAGGCCAGCTATGTTAGCAGACAGTTTTGAGCTTCAAATCACTTCCAAGTGTTACAGCGCCCACCTAAAATTAAAGATTAACTCATATATCACCTTATTCCTCACATTACTCACGCAGAAACACGTAACAACATCCTCAGGTAAGAAAAAATAAAATCATATGAGTTATGAGCATCAAAAGACTTCCTGGTGTTTCGGAACCCACCTACAATATTGTAGGTCCAATATCTCTCACCATTATTCGCACACAAATTCGGGTCTCATGTGTACATCATACTTGATAAAAAAAATCAAATTTCAAGGTTAGAATGAATTTAAAAAGTCATTCTGCCAATTAATTGTAATATCACAGTGATTATACCAAAACAATTGGGAGTGATAGAATATATTTTGAAAACACATAGATTTTGATGAAAAATCTATAATAGAGAAAAATTGGCTTATATTCGTACGGGATAGGAAATTCACTACTTTTTATTTTAAATTCTTCAAGATTCCAGTAGGTCAAGTTTATAATTAGAACCTTGCGGAGCATGGGTTACCTGCTAGTTAAAAGTACTCACAGCAAACATGATAGTGTTGACTTGATTTTTAATCTCCTCATCTGACAGTCCTATGCCATTGTCATTGTAGTTTAGAAGGGTGTCAAGGAAAAGAGCTTTTCGTTTTTTACCTGCAATTGATAGCAATTAATAACTGTATTTATTGATAATATCATGCAAGATGATCAGAACAAGCAACACTCAAATTGGTATAGTACAGAGTAATAGTATTACAGTGAAGGTTAATAAGTAACAGTACAGATTAGTAACAATCCAAACAAGAACTCTTCAATTTAGCAAAAAATCAGAAAAACCTAAACAATAAAGTTGCTAATAAGAAGGCATTTGACAAGTGAATTAATTGAATGGTGAATTGATGGACCTTGAAAAATCATTTGTGAAATATTTTTTGTAGGGTGAATATTAATCGAAAAATACGTACTATAAACAGATTCCCCTGGCAAATCGACGACTACTTTAATTCCTGCTTTTCTCTCTTCAATTCGTTTACGAACAACCTAAAACAGAAAATGAATAAGAACATTGATAAAAAGTGGAACAGAAATTTCAAAATTTAAATTGCAAAGAAATTGATAGAGTGAGTTTTGTGAACAGAGTATACAAATAGACTGAACATTTAGGATCACAAAACTTAGTATCAGTACTAACCGCTTCTAATTTGACTCGGTATAACGTTTACAATGACTGTCGTTAATTTTGCTTGCGTCTCAACATTAAACAGGAATATTTATATTCATTTTCGTATCAACTTATATATCTTCCAGATTGATGAATATTGAAGGAGCTAGAGATATTAAATCGAATCCATGCTAAATGAATACAATGATGTTAATAGAACGAAAATTCAAATAAATTTTGAACAACCCTCTGAAGACTTTTGCAAAACAGAATTACCCAACACTGTTAATGTCTTCCAATAAAAGTCTTAGGGCCGTTTGCACAGTGACAGTTTGAACTAGATTTCATTTTAAACTGGATTAAATCAGTATCAAGTCTCGTTTGTCATAATGTGGTTCATTTTGAGTTTAAGCCACCAGCTGGTTAAATTCAGTTTAAGCTTTGACTGTGCAAACGGCCCTTAGAGGATTAAAAAGTACTTATTTGGCATTTTCTTTAATGAATCACAGTATGATAAATATTGTTTGAATTTTATATAAAAAAACTCGATTAGTTAGTTCATCATTGGCATCGTACAGTTATCTCAGTAGCATTTGATCTAATGTGATATAATGCGGTACCGTAGATAGTTGAATGATATTATTTACCTGATCAACAAAATCATGTATGACTTTGACTTGTTCATAATAGAGACGTCCACTAGGAGATAATTTGAATAAGATATCAGGCAGCAGCCAAGGCCTCAAGGCTCTGTACAATGTGATGAAAGCTGCACTGCAACATTAACCAAAAATTTAAGGTGCTTATTGAAATACGTGAATAGTGTTACAGTGAGACTCAGGGTTTGAAGTTAGTAGAAATGTGAGGAAGGCGTTTTTGCAATGAGTTACTGTGCAATGAATCCTACCTGTAGGTGTAATATATTCTTTCAAATAGATTACAATATCATAAATTTGTACACATCATTTTTCAATTAATATTAATAGGATAAGTATCTCCATGAATTCGGAAGCATTAATTTTATTTGACGCTACTGATTTATTGGCCTTTTATCGAATTTTGTTACTTACTGTCCAATGGCTGTCACGAATTTACTATCGCTCTGGACCTGGGCATTTATTGTGGTCCCCATTGATGATTCTGTCACAAAGACAATAATGTATCAGATTATATAATCAATTCAATTTGATATGAAACAAATAATAATTCTCCATCTTATATTAGCCGTTCTCCACATTCACGGTAAACTAAACTAAGCTCGACGGGCCCGGCCACTCAGAGAGCTATCTGCGATCCTATAGATTCCTATATATTATCTATATATAAGAATTCTCTCCAAGAATAAGATTTAGATATAGATTGCTCTCTAAGATATAGATATAGGAACCTATAGGATACATAGATGAGGAATCATATCTATACCTCAGATTGGACTCCAAGAAATAGGTATTGGATCGCTTATCGCTCTTGTGAGTGTAACGGGACACTACTGCTTTAATCTGTGATACTTCAGTTGTTAGAATAAGAATAGCAATTTAATTAGTCATTAGATATAGAAAAATGCAATGGGCTTCGACAATCAATACAATAACAATAATCTCATTAAGATAAAATTTCACAGATTAAGGGTCATATGCTGACATTACGTTCAACGCTAAACCACTTTTACTTGTGAATATGGTTGAATTTATCATAATGTGTTTCATACGGGGTTCAAACGAACAGCTGACATTTCTCCGTTTAAACCGAGTATTTGCAAACGGACTCAAGATTATCAATATCACAGTCCACAAATTATTTCAAGTAATGGAATGGATTTTTTCATAAATATTTGTTGCACAATAAGTTATAAATCTCAAATGTGAATTGCATGTACAAAATACAATATTGGAATCGAATAGAAATCTCAAATGATGCTTCATTATAATATTCCATGATATATTAATGATATGAATGGCAGAATGGATATATTTCAGATGGTACCCAGTTTCGCTTCAAAAGACGAAGGAGTGAGTCAATTTGATTAGCCAACGAACTTGATCTGTATAATGGTTCCGTATATTTACGTATGGTTCCGATCTCTATAGTGTTAAAAATTTAAAACTGATTGGTCAAAGCGTTCGATCGCATGTTATCTACGAACATATAAAAACTATGGGCCTGGAGTCTGAACTAAAAGCTCGCTAGGCTCGTTCAAAAATTAGACTTCTCCAAACTCTATCTTCTTAAAATGTTTACATTTCTAAAATCCCCAAATCTAGAAGTATATATAAACATACCTGCCACAATGTCCAGTGAACAGAGCGATATATAGGGTGAAATATTGAAACCAGGACTGCCAACTTGTTTCTTTATTTTTCCCACCAGTGTTTCGATGTTGTGATGGAAAACCTCGCAGAATTCTTCCAGTATCGGCTTAAAATGAAAGGCTGGTGTCAGAATTTTACGCTGTTTTCGCCATACTTCACCTGATTGGGATAAGACAAACATTTTTTACATACATTCAAATATCCTAGCTTACTAGAAACAATGAAATAATTAATTTATTGAGTGCTTAATCATTTTATTCCTTAAAATGATTGGAAGAGGGCCAACTAAATTGAATTATACTAACTAAATTGAAACACAAGACAAATTAGAAATAATAACCAATGAAATAATTATATTGGAATTGAAATGAGACAGGTCATGGAAATAGAATAGAATAGTGAATAGAAAATGATAGTATGACTTTATAAAGGTAAATTATAAGTAGGCTAATAAAATAATTTTAGTTATATGAAAATGTAATGTAAAATAAATAATACAGTGTAATATGTATATTAATAACCATGTTATTTTGTTTTGAGAACTTGTATTTTGATTTTGTAATGTGTACGTTTTTGTGGAATAAATTTGAATTTGAATAAATAATAAAAAAATAATGAAATAAAAATACTACATATTTTACATAAATAAGCGGATTAAGGTCAAGAGACGACATTCTATAATAAACTTCTAGAATTATATTTATTTAGTGTTGAGAGTGTTGTCAAGCCGGGGACGCACGACAATGTCGAATGCCTCCTCCTACATGACTGGGCTCTCAACTCAGGAATAGAAATTTAGAGAGTCCCATACAAGGTGGGCTTAGCTTACTAGGCTCATATCTGTGAGTAAATGCATTCTGACGTTTATTATGAAAAAAGAGAAAATGCTTTTTAAAAAGCAAGATATTTGACAGGATTTTTGGGCAGGTGTTGTTAAATCTTCAAGATGTAAAATTTATATAAATTTATCAAGGTGTATATAAATTTTATATTATAATTTATAATGATAGTGATGAAGAAAGATATTTTGACAGACAAGAGATATTCTATAATATTATCAAATAATGACAAACCTATCTTGTACTCAACATTAAAACTTATTTTAATATAACAAAGAAATATACTCTGAATTTCAATATTCTGGCAATATTTCACTGAATATACATTGTTCAACGACTCTTGATTCAGGACTTGATTAATCTTCTCCTATATAATAAGAGAGAGTAGGGTTGTGTTTGTTCGCATAAAAACAAATCAAATTATGGATTGCATACTGGAAAAACGGGAATGATTTAGATCTACAAATTTTGCACATAGATTCTAAAAATATCAATCTCGTGCACCTCGAAGCCCAAATTTCAATTTTCTTTCTAGATTTTTCAGAATTAATGTATAAATTCCATTCATGGGACATGAAGTTTCATGTGGCATACATTGTTCATTGTAGTTTTAAAATGTGTTTGTTTATAAGGAGGTTATAGCGTTGTTACAAGACAATCAATTTAGAGCTCAGTCGTGGTCTAGCGGTAGAGTACTCGACTTTGAAGCGAAAGTTTCTCAGTTCGAATCCCGGTTCCATCCAATTTTTTTTTGTACTTGATTTTTTCTCCCTTGAAACGTATTATTATAAATTATTTTTGATGGAAGTTATTTTCATTATGATCGAACTTAGATTTCATCAAATAATTATTTAATGTAAAACTTTGCAACCAGTACAAATGGAATGGACATAGCATATGCTGTACCAATGGAATTCATAAGAAAAACATGAATAAACATGAATAATCACAATAAAATCAGTAATAATTTATATTCTTCAGTTATAATGTACTATCAGACACAAATTCGGAAACGAATACTATTTATTTCTTACAAAAACCAGGAAGACTCTGTAGTCTTCAGTCCAAACTGTCTTCAATTTAGTATTGTAGGGTTTTTGTTAGGTACCGGTATTTGGGAAACAAATAGCTACCTGATTCAAATTAAGTAGGATCTAATCGATACTAAAATTGATGTATTGAAAAAAATTAATATGATACTGGTAGGTTTTCAAGTATTATGTCTTCTTCAGTTATCTATTAGATAATAATGAAAAGAATTGGCTTATACACGTACGAGATGGGAAATACACGAATGACGCATCATCTCGTCTGAACTACAGGACTGATAGACTCGAGATTTTGCATATTGATTCTTAATTTACCGAGGATGGTTATAGGCCTATTTGAAATTCTTCACTTGTTTCATTACGTCAAGTTTTCAGTTTGTGAATTTTTAATTAGACCCTACGGGTTACCTGCTAGCTTTTGAATAAGTCTGACCTGTTGATGACAAAAGTCCATTGCCAAGCCATGGATGGAGTAGATCGTAGATGTGAGCTTTCTTCAATAACGTATTGCTTTGCAATATCAACTGTCAACAAAAATGTATTTAAGTACTATCCATAATTCAATCAATCGATGTGATTATTGAAGCTCCAAACAATAAACCTCTCACGCCAATATGAACAAGCAGTTACGGGTTTAGCATGAGAACAATGTTTTCAAAATTGTGTAGTAGAAGTCAGCAAAAGAAGTCGGGACATCATCAATTCAATCCCAGAATATCAATGTAAAAACAGTCAAATCATGCTTTCTTTCTGTAACACAGCACTGAACTAAACATTAATACTCAAGTATAGTATTATTAGTACTATTATAAACATCTGGCAGTTACAGGGTTACCACGAGAAGAAAACATTTAAGAGTACTCGTAGTGCTTTATACAAGCTAGTCCTAATACATGTACTAATAAAATACATGCTAGCCGAAAAATTGATTAGCATCGACTTCATCAGTGAATTCAGAATTATGTGGAGATTAATAGGCATTTGTTAACCAAAATAGCATGATAATATATAGACTAAGTTTGTTACTCTCTCCAAATCATAATTACATGAGTTTTAATAGTAGGAATGAATTCCAAAAATAAGAAAAAAAGATTAGTTTGTAGTAACACTAAAAGATTTGAGAAGCTCTTTCGATCAATTAGAGAAATTTTCAACGGCATAACATAGCAATATAATTTTATGAAAATTACAAAATTGAAGTAAGTAATAATAAGATTACTCTAATTATATCACCTCAATATCTTTGATATCGGAGAGCAGCACATAGAGTTCAGGTCCGATCCATAACTGTACTACAGGGCCCAACTTGGAAAATCGAAAGTAGGCTTGCAATATTGCTGTAAGAAAAATCAATTCAAATTGCAATAAAAAACTGACATTAGAAAAATGGATCAATAATATAACCTAGAAAAAGTGTGAAGTCTGAAGGATTCCAGCAGAGAAAAATAATACGATTGTATAAGTTTGTTTATACTTATGATTGTTTTATTCCATGCATGAGGTAAGAGATTCACTTAAAACTGATAGAATTTCTTATACATAACACAATCGCTTCTCTTTCAACCAACAGAATGCTGATAAGTCAAAGTGAGCTCCATTATAGATGTCGTATGTTCTCTTGAAGCCCTCAGCAACATCTATGTTTAACTCTGATCTACGATTCCTTTCATGTACGTTCATACTTTCATGTAATCGTAGATGGTAAATATGGTCGCATTTATTATAATGTGTTCCAGCTGATCTAACTCCGTCTAAACCAAGATGGTGTGTATGGGCCTCAGTGAACTAGTAGTTCTGTAAACAGTAGACCTCACGCAGTATTCTCATCCAAGTATCTGATGTCACCTGTTCCAGTTGAATCATAATTTACTCTTAAAAACTGTTATTTGTTTTCTCCAAGATCAAAAACTCACTCATGTTAATAAACTCAGTTAACATTTGAATATGTATCCCATGTGAAAATTTATGCAGTTCCGTGATAATCTTTCCCTCTGATAAAAATATTTCTCAACTACTTTAATTTTTTTTTTTTAATCAAGAATATTATAATTTCTTCAGCATTATTTAGTTCATTTAATCATTTTTTTATTTCATTTTCAATCAACCATTAAATTTGTTTTTCAAATGTGAGAATATTGATACTGATGCGCACGCATCCTAAAAAATATTGAAACCCTACCTTATAGAAATAAACACGGCCAGAATGCATGCAATGAATAATCCACTTGTCAGCTGATTGATTATGAATCTATAGTCTGATTTATCCTATCTTCAAAGTAGATGATATATATAGTAATATCAGAGTATGGAAGAATTATTCCTTTTCTTTTCATATTATCCTTAAAATACAAAATTTTAAAAAACCTTGTGTATACATCGACGCGCCCTTGAAAAAGCAATATTCCTGCCAAATCTCATCGAATTCTATCAACGCGTTTGGCCACAATTTTACATTGTATACATACAGACAGACAAAAGAAGATCCGAGTTAAAACATAGACCTCACTACGTTCGGTCAATAGCGTATTGAACAGAATTTAGCTGTATATTGAGCTAGATTGGCACATATCAGTGGTGGGAACAGTCCCACCAGTAAGAGTGGAAGTGACCGGTACCGGTACAGTGAGAATACTATTCCCATAAGTTCTAGTGGCACTATTCATACACGCTCGGCCGTGCTGAGTGGGAACAGTCCAATCAGAACTCATGAGAATTATATTTTCACTGTGCCGGACACTTTCACTGTCACTGATATGTGTGAATCCAGCTTAATGATGCATTTTCACAAATTTCAGTATTTTGTAACTTAGTATATGATCAAGAAAACGAAACAAATTGAATTTTATTAATTGAAATACCCTTTTAGATTGTTATATAACCATTTTAGGCCACGATAAAATTGCGATTTGCATCTATCCATCTAAGCTTCCATTAACTCATCATTTGCCAATGTTATAACCTTTTCCATAACCATCTAATCTGCACACTGCATTATTAATTAATTATTTGTAATTAGGTCATCGATTTTGAAACACCGTTTATATTATCTATAATCTATACTGAACTATTCTAATGATCATAGTTCAGACTGAATGAAAACTATTTGATATTGTCAAAACCACTGATTTGTCAATTCAATGGTATATTTACCACAGTTTCACCTTCACAAAGATAGTACAGACTCTCTAAAATCTGGTCAATTATTGGATTTTGTGGTCTATTTTAGGAAGTATTATCTATGGTAGAGTGGAAAAACGATAAGAGCCCGACTCTACCCTATCAGACGTTGACCCAACTCTACGATAATTCTCAACTTAGATAATATTCTACACTATACTACAACGTAGGTCTACAACATATATACTATTACAAGTATGAGATAATTTATTAACTATTATCAAGTAAGAAATCAATATACATAAGAAAGATTGACTCCCTATTAGACGATGACTCACCAATTTCTACTTATTCTAGAATATTCTATATTAAATGAAGTCTACTATTATTATTATCATCTGTGGTTGAAGTGTTGAAGTAAGAAGACGTTAAACTTGAATAAATTTACTCGCTGTCAAACGATAACTCTAACATACTTTTATACTTCGATTAGCCTACAGTTAAGACCAAATACCAAACTGACGCTAAACAAGTTTTCTAGTTTCTCTATGGTATGACCTGTATACAGTGAAGTTTCTTATTCTAGAAAGTGCCCGTTTGACTTACTATCAGACGTCGATCCGAACTCTAGAGCCGCTCCAATAAAAGGGAACTCTTTCGGTCTTGGCATATTGGCAGCGATTCTTTTCATACGGGCCACATTCGAGAACAAGTTGTACCACACGAATGCAAGTCCGCTAACTAGGCACAGCAGTATTGCCGATAACATTTTCACCTGTAAATTGAAAAGATGCATACATTTGATTATGTGTCACATATATTCAATAATTATTAAATAGTAGAACGGATATAAGAAAATATAGTATATATTAAACAATGAACCCTACTTTAGACAATTTATTGGAGTATATTGATTTTTTTAAAGCTAATCTGAAGGAAAGTGGTCTTTGTACTCCTTTCAGGAAATTGTTCAGTGGTGATTTTGAGTGACGCTTGCATTCGACTGTATTGATCTGTTCTTTTAAAGTGTTTAGTTATATATATATATATATATATATATATATATATATATATAAATTAAAACAGGAGACACGATATAAATAGATTGTGTGAAGTCTTCTCGGTTGAGAAAGGAGACACAGTCTCCGAAATTTTCCCCCATTTCTAATGTAAGTTTTTAAGTGTTTTCAATATCTATTTATATCGTGTCTCCTGTTTTAATTTATATTACAAACTTTGAAGTGTCTTCTGTTATATATATATATATATATATATATATATATATATATTATATATATATATATATATATATATATATGTAAATTGACAATTATTCAATGTACCACTTGTAGATTTTATGAATAAAAATGATTTGATTGATTAAATTTAGAAAGATAAAACGTTTTAGACCAATTCTTATCCATCCATAGCTTTAATGATCGTAATTAAAAAAATAGAAATTTGTTTAGTTTTCTTTCATCCTAAATATAAAATAGTCTCATCATACCGGTAATAATTTTGTGTAATAAATAAGTGCTTCAACATTATTAATTTTTCTATATTAATTAGTCTGCCGAAACTCAAAGATATCAGTAGAGGGGTCCACATTATAAATATACGCAACAGTGATATGATTTTAAATTTTTGTCATCAAATCCAATTGAAGAGATTCAAGCAATACATCGTAGAACATTGTAGTTGACGAGATTCCAAGCAACATTACTATTCCAAGGTCATTTATTAGTCAGTGCCAAAAGGTTGTTCATTCTCCAGTATTTTTTAGCCTACCTGAAAACCAACCAATGCATAGGCCTACCTTAAACCATTTGATCTTTTCACAATATAGTAATATGATTTTTATTATTGTCATCCTACTTGGAAGAAGATAAATAGATTCTGCTGTTTTCCTCTTTGTGAGTTCTTCATTACTTAGTGCCGGTTGCACAAAAGCCGGTTGAATTTTAACCGAGATTAATTCCACAAGAACCAATCAGAGAAGCCGTCTTTTCAAAAAAGCCTTTTTAAAAAATTCTTATCAAAAAAACCGTGGAATTAATCAAGGTTAAAATTTAACTGGCTTTTGTGCAATCGGGCATTAGTGCTAGAATTAACATGATGGAGAACTGAATTCTAAGAACAAAGGCACAACTTTGTAAAAAAGAAAACAATAGCATTCATAATAGAAAACATTAATGTTTGCCATTGCAGCAATGCAGGCAGTTTGAAGGTAGTCTCTCTAAGTTATAGAAAGAAACAAGCGGAATACTAATAACTGAGTTACAACGTGTAAATATAGAAATAACCTTGAATAAGACGAATGAGTAATTGGAAAATAATGATCTTTACATCATGCATTTGTATCCAACGGTTTTCCAGAGCACGATACCCATATAACCCCTTGGCTTGTGCTCGGGCAATGAGAGAGATGATTAAGAGGACCTGCAGTTTTAGGTGGGCTCCGAAAAACCGGGTAGTAATTTTACAGCTTAAACACGTATTTTAGCAGAACCGGCCTCAAACAAGCACCCTTCCAACGGCTGTACCGAAACCAAGACGCTATAATATTGTTAGTGCTATAAGATTATCTTGCCTGGTTAACCACTTCCCTTATGTTTATAATTTTATTGTATGAGTGAGATAATTAAAATTATATCACTAAACAAGGAAAATAAATTATGAGCGTTTCAAATAAATTAGTATTACTTTCCTCCTTTAAAGGCATGTATTCAGTCAGGGCTACTTATTTTTATTTATTAAATAAATCATAATACATAAACAATAATACATCATAGTACCTATTTATATATATTACCCTATTTTTGGAAAGTTTTAAATGTAAAATAACAGATTAAAAACACAAATTAACAACTAGTTAAAATAAATCATCTTTAGGTTTTGAAACTTGTTTCTTCACTTCCCACCATTTTCACTCCCACATTTCATGTGAATAGACTACTGTCATTATTTTCACTTTATTTATCAGTAAATAGAAATTGGTGAAGCCCTGATAAGGCGAGATCTAATGTTAAATCTCCTGTCTGAAGTAAGATAAATAAACACAAATAAAACAAAATGAAATGGTAGAATTCATTTATCTATTAATTTATAACTTAATATAGACACAAATCATAAACAAACTTGACAACAACTTTACCTTCACAACACAGGAGATTAACGATTATATTGTTGTATTGAATATACACTTTTATTAATATTTCTTACAATTTCATTATCCTAGTAAGTTCATGTATTTTAAACGAAAATTAAAAATGGTCTTTCGATCTTACAATTTCATATCCATAGCTTCATTTCTGTATGTGATTCATTCTATATCATATATATCTATATCATTCTATATCTACATTCTATTCATATAAATATATATATATATATATATATATATATATATATATATATATATATATATATATTGTTTTTACTGCGTTGTATGAACTGATTTGTTTCCATTGAATTCAAAAGCAGATTCATTATTATTCGATCTTGCATGCAAGTCAAGATGGAGCCCAGTGACTAAAAATAGCAGCAAAACGCATCATATGCCAAGGTTTTTGGAATAATCATTACTGATGAAAAAAACACTAGCAACGTGAGTTTTGAAACGTCTTTTTTGGTAGTTTTCACTTTCTTTTTTGCTCGATTAAGTCTCAAGGCTACCTAAAGCAGCCTGCAATGCTTGGATCAATAGAAAGCCTCAATAATAGTGGAACTGGCAGCATTGATTGAATCAACAGCATTGATGAGTAATGCTCACAGTTCAAAGTGGATCTCTCTCCCTTTCCTCTAATTAAAATTTGATGGAGTCACACATCATTAATTCTAGTCATGGATCCATAAGTTAGATAATTTTCATTAAAAAAATTTCGTCATTTTGACGCTATAATCCCAGATGTCATACTATTTATGCCAGCTAGTTTTAAGAGTATTTCCTTCAAAATTGTATCTTATTTTCTGAGAAGAAAACAAAATTCAAATTTTCTTCTATGAAAAACTTTTACATGAAAGTTTTGAAGCTTTGTTCGTATTTATATTCTCTTGAAATGTCAGATAGTAAGCAAATAATATAGTCATCAGGTGAAAGTAGATAACTCAATACTGTTCTAGTGAATAATAATACATAAAGTGGATGAATCCTTTCAACCTCAGATTCTTGATACTCTCAGTCTTAATTTGTAAAATATATAATAGAAAATGTATTGACTATACATCTGATTACATTATTATCATTATAGATTGAGAATGTATGGAAGAAACAATCCACTTTTGAATTCATATACTGTACAAATTATATGGAACTGAGAAAGAAGTCATAAGATAAATGATACAATAAGTTATCAACTGGAAAAGACTTACTTTATAGTAGTGTAGATGATATTGTGGTGGGAATCAACATAGAACAAAACTATTTCAGGTTGAAAATGAGAGAAACTCGAATTTCCATCTAGCTGTTTACCCTGGTGTCAATATTTGCAGTAGCAGAAGTATTCTGGGTGATTTACAGCATTTAATTGGGGTTTTCGTTTAATAATAATTATTCATTAATTAGCATTTGAACAAATGCGACTTCTGATTTATTTCCATCTGTTAACTAGTTTTTGTTTTTACAGAATCAAATTAATATCTGAATGTAGAATGGTTAACTGGAGATCAACTAGATTTATTAAATAATTTTTAACAATCGAAATGAGTTCCTCGAGATTCCAATAAAAAACCACGGATAATTTCAAGTCGAGATTTATCTTAGTTTAATATAAGCTAAAGCGAAATATGTGAATATGAGTTTGAAAATTTGAAACTTCATTTTGAAACAAAACTATGTCAAATAAATTCAATATCAATATAATAGATTAGGTTCTTTGAAAATGAGCAAGAAAACCCAAGACTCTTCATCAAAGGTAATAAAAACCATCAATACTATTCTTACTTGACATCAAAGGTTATAATATTGTCATTGCAATAAATATTTTCTATGTGATACATTTTGTACAACATAATTTAGATGCTTTTTATTTCAAGATGCTATCCATCAATTTGATCCAAGGATAACCAGTCAATCATACATTCGGTTCAAAAAACTTTTTCATCCTTTTTCAACCCACGCTAATTCTATGTTCCAAGTCCGCATGCAATATAATTATGTGAACACTAGCTTAGCATCACTGTAATTCAGTCATTGAATTGAAGAGTAAGATAACTAATAATTGATGTAATTAAAATTATTTATAGTCGGTGTATTTATACAGGCTATGAATTTGTATTTCTTCAAATTTTGTAAAAGGAATATAAATTCAACCTCACTGTATTTACCTACTTGAATAACACATAATATGAAGCTACAATAAAAAATTATTCATTTGTTTGTTAACCTTAAAATAAAACTACATAATGGAACAAGGAAACAGGCGTTCACCTGAAACCCCGTTAATGTCAATAGTTACTTTAATGTTTGGAATGTTTAGAATTGGAAGATTTTCTATCAAACCAGGCTAGATTTATCCTATTTTAAAAAAGTTTGACAGTGCTACAAAGACCTGAGAATGAGTTTCAAGCTACAATGATAGAAGAGCATGGATTCCATGAAAGTGAACACTCAAGCTAAAAACAAGCTACAACTAGATTGATAAGCGGCTAGCCTACCAATTTGGCTAATTTTCCACTTACCGTACCGACTTCTCACCGACAAAATGTCCTCCGATTTGCTTAGAATTCGCTGTTGGCGAGAATTGGCCAATCGAAGAACATTCTGGGTGCCTTGACGATAAATATGTCAGCCGACAATCGGTATCTAAGTGTGAAAACGGTCAATTTTTCTATGGATGAACGTAAGGGTAAAATGACAGGTGAAAATGTCACTGAACATTGATTGTAGAGATTTTCATGCTCAATCTTTTCCACTTAAATATTTTTGTTTAAATTGTATCTGAAGCCTGATAATTGGGAATCTAATATCACACTTTGCATTGATGGTGCGGAGCTCCTGAAATTTTTACAGATATGGGACTTGTGGCAGTTGATAGAACTTATCAATGACTATTTTAGGTACCGTATGAATTTGATCAAAATCGTTGGAGCCGTTTTCGAGAAAATCGCGAAAAACCCTGTTTTTGACAACATTTTCGCCATTTTAGCCGCCATCTTGAATTGTATTTGTTCCAAATTGTTCGTGTCGGATCCTTATAGGGGAAGGACCTGAAGTTCCGAATTTCAAGTCATTCCGTTAATTGGGAGATGAGAGACGCACATACACTCATACACACACACACACACACACACACAACACACATACAGACCAATACCCAAAAACCACTTTTTTGGACTCAGGGGACCTTGAAACGTATAGAAATTTAGAAATTGGGGTACCTTGATTTTTTCGGAAAGCAATACTCTCCTTACCTATGGTAATAGGGCAAGGAAAGTAAAACCAATAATTTGAATACAGTAGGTTGAGTTATAACATGACTTACTCTATCTATAATTATATAGTAGGCTATGGTTATAATGTAGCTAAAGCCGCTATTAATCAACATCTGATTTATTAAATTGATTTAAATTGGGTAAAATTTTTCAACTAAAACATCCATAATAAAGTTTAAAGAGTTCTAGACAAATTTTTGAACTCTGCTTTCAACTGACGGTGATAGCTCCAATTAAATAAAATTGAATCCTGAAATAATGCTACATTAAATTATTTAAAATTCTACAATTTATTATACTACCTGCATAATAATTGAATTGATGCCAGTAAAAATTAATAATATATCATTGTGCAACAAATGTTCAGAGTATAAAATACAAATAGCCATTGTAACATAAGTATTTAAAAACCTAGCAGTAAATAGAAGAAGTACAATATAATCAATTTAACTTTAGGCACTGGCTATACAAGATCCCTTGTGTGTTGGTAGTGAGTCACAGTTAGTTTTATTCTAATTATGGTCAAAAGTAGAAAATGATATACAATTAAAACTTGATCAATTCTGAAAAAAGAATTATACCTATTATATAAAAATTGCAAAAGATCAGAAAAAACATATAAGTATAGGCCAACTACATACTAACTTTTATGATAAAGTTATATTACAATTAATTACTGTGATGTCTTGAGAGTTAAGACTATTACGACTGTGTTTCTTTCAGAAAGGAAAACTAATAAAAAAATAAAAAGCATCACATATCAATAAATAAATAAATATCAGTGGCGACCGCTGACTGAAACCCAAAGATTTTATGTTTTGAATGTGTATCTGGAGGCCAAATATGTGTGTAAAAATATTAAAATGCAGACGTTTATAGAGAGTATTTTGTTTTTAAAAAGGCTTATGGCTATGAAAATAATCATTTTTTCATCCTTTATAGGTAGAATCCTTCAAGCTCGACGGACTTCTTCTTGGGATTGAAACTGGAAAAAGGGCTGAGCTCGGTAGGTGGGAACAATTGGATAGGTTTGAGAGTAAAATAGCGAGTGTAATTTTTGTCTTAAATTTAAGTAAATTAAATTATATAACTCTATTGATGTCGGTCTATCATTGCTTGGTAGAGTCATATATTACTTATTCAGTAGCTCCATGGGGAGCTAGAGAGAGTATCCAGCAAATTTTCATTTGTCAAAAGATAGCACTGCGTACTAACAAATGGTTGCATCCACTAATACATTATAGGGATTATTTTATTTGAATGGAAATTTTCAGTGCTCCCTGTCTCTATATTTTGTAAATGTATGTAAGTTATAATTTATATTATGTGTTCACTACAGACTATGAACAAGACGCATGAATAGGCCTATTATACACGGCATAAGATTACTTTCTCTGACTTTGTATGAAGAAAAACCTAATATTATATTAGTAGAAAAAATGACTACCTACCTACTAATTCGGTTGCGGGAAATATTAAAGAGAAAGGGGTTTAAACAAAGTTTGAAATCATTTCTAAAGGAGGCGTGCTTTTATAGTCTGAAGGACTATTTTGACTACTGTAACAGAGTCAAAGACAAATAGTAACTAGATATGAATTTCATGTAACATAAGTGTTGTCTTGCTTTTTTGCTAGCATTTTGACTTGTCTGACACCGTTCGAGGCCAACCAGACGTAATATCTGTCTATAGTCCACGTTATAATGACAGTATTTGATCAACTTTGGTTTTGCTATCCTTGTCTATCATTCGACAAAGCCGGTAGTACTATCCTTTTCCAGGTCCACAACGATGCCAAGTATGTTTTTGACAGTGTAGAAATATAATTAATTAATGCAGAGAATCGGCATCGCTATTCTTCTATCTTTATCCTATGCCATTATAACGTGGACCGCACTATAGTAGAAAGCTGAACTGTACTTCGATGGGCTTTAAAAGTTCAATAAAGACTACCTAATACTTTTATAGCCGGCATTTTTATTTATTTGGTAGCATCTGGTTTATTTTGGTAGTAGGTTGTAGATTAAGGGCCACAAAAGTTGAATACAAATTTATTGACCGAGCGAAGTGAGGTCTAAGATTCAAGTCGACTTTTTTGCATTTCTCTTTATGTATGTCTTTATTTATATTTATATGTTTTGCATTTACAACGAAACGCGGCAATTGATTTTTAAGAAAATTTGACAGTTATTCCTTTTTAAATTGCGCGTCGACGTATATACACTGTTTTTGAAAATTTTGCATTTTAAGGATAATAGCCTCGTTTACACACCAATCAATGTATCGTAAAAATTAGACTATATAGGTAATTTTTTTTTAGTTAGTCAGTATGGTAGTATTAGCAATATTTCTTCAAGCACTGAATTACTTACCAGATTCAGATAAACGTTATCAACTCAAGAAAGTTTGAAAAATTTTCAACCAAAATTTTATAGTACACTAAAAGCCAGAATTATGAGTCAGATTCTTAAAATATACAGCTATTTTGGACTAACTAAACAACTGAAGAATAAAAATACAACGAATCCTTGTTTTTAATTAAATAAAACCCAATAAGGTTAATAGGAGAAAGACAAAAAGATTGTGGAATCTGTCTGATGTCTGAAAATGAAAACAGCAAACAAAAAACTTCAAACTCAAACATAAAACAAAACTCTAACCTACATTACAAGCAGCTGAGTGAGAATGCGCGCGTCTACTTTGAATAATTTTGAATTTTATCAATTTGATCCTATAAAATTGCTTTGATAATTGATAAAAATTATGCACTTCAATATTTTATTTTCAACTGAAACTTATTTTCAATTTTTATTCTTGATTTTCAATCCAAGCAGAACTAGGGAAAAAGTAATTGGTAGTTTGGCAACAAGCCTTCCAGTCTGACGCGGCATAATTTGAATTTTTTAAGTTAATTATGTTTTCAGTCGAGTTTCATTTATTAAAAAAGAAATTAACAAACATAATACGAGTATCGTAATAATCACACATTTTCTTTGAATGTAGGTAATTGAAAAAAATTGAAGTTTTACGCACTCACCCATTATTTTATCTGACATTCTTTAGAATTTTTATTCTATTCCTGATATCTTATAAATTCTACTAGTTTGTATATAAATTGACAAAATTATTTTTTAAGTTCTCTTGATGTGATCATGTTGTGTCCTCTTGTGTTTGTCAAGTTTCATTCAATATGGTATAACTTATAAGGACAGCAGTAAATCGTACGTCCAAAAATCGATGCGTGTGTAAACGTAAAGCTACGTTTACACTACCGTATGTAGCAGGAGAGCTATAAATACAGTAGCTCGACTGCTATAGCAGAGCTAGGTATATGAAATTTAAGCTACATATAGCTCTGTCAGCTACAAAATTTTAATTTTATGTAGCGGAGGTATATGTAGCTCTGCTATAATAAATTATAACTTTGATGCCATTACTTGTAGCAGAGCTACATATAGTTTGGAATAAAACCAGTAGGCCTATTCACTGCTCAGATCCCAGCCAGATGCCGAAGAAGAAGGTTTGGCCGTGGCTTTCGCCGTAGCTACTGTAATATTTTTATCACAGAAAGGAGAAAGAAAATATTGGATAATTTTGTCTCTATTCCAGTCAAATTCACTCTCCATCATTGCACAATAATATATACTTAGTGACTTAGCAATGCTTAGTAACCTACTAGCACTCTGACAACAAATGAGTAGGTACACATACAGTATAATCTGGTGTAAACAATTAATTATAATATCACAAAACATAACTAATAGTGAGCAGGGCCGCCCAAAGGGCAGGGCATCCGGGGCGGTCGCTCCGGGCGCCGCGGTCGTATAATGATTACCGCCCCGACATTATCGGTTCAAGTACCTTTATTTCACCTTCACGTTAAAAGTATTGAACCATTTTCTTATCAATCCATTTCTATGTATAACCATAGCCACCTATAATACAGAGTACCTTTATTAGAGGTGGCTATGCTTATATGTGTAGTGTGAATTGTGGCATAGACAAAAAAAACTTGACGTTCACTGACTAGACTTTCCTAAATACAGTCACTCTACGCATAGCATAGGCATATAATTTTCCAGTCATTGAGTGAACATGTGAGCGCCCACTGCTCCTGCAACCTGCAAGTCGTCATTGGTCGCTTCATTGTCCCAAGCTGGGTGATAAAACTTCTTATCTTATACTCTTTTCTAACCTCGTATTCTGCAGGCTACAACCTATTTAAATTTCCTTTGATATTCCTAAGTTGAACATTTTTCAAGAGAAGCTGGGCCGGATGGTTTACATATGGAGCTGTTCATGCATGGGGGACTCCTCTTCAAACCAAATGGGGGATTCAAACCAATGTTCAAATGGGGGACTTTCTTCATTTGATAAATATGTACTGGAGACAATAATTGAGGATCCCAGAAGTTTGGAATGTGGCTACAGTCAAATCTCTTTTTAAGAAGGGAGATATAATTCAGTCACTATATACATTGGTGCTTGCAATTTATATTGTAGTCCTGATTTTTTAATATATTACCTATTTTATTTGGATACATGAGAAAAGTCCAGAACCAATTTCTTCATGCAAAATTTCTTTGTGCTAGATACAGAGTGGCCCAAAACCCTCGTATTTTCAGTTCATTTTCCAGTTTTCAGCTATTTCTGCCAAATCCAGTAATCGGACGGAAAATTTGCTCTCGCATTTGTTTTAGATTATAAAATTCTGAATGGAATGAGATCATTAGGAACTCTCTATCTCCAATAAGTAGACTACTGAGTTATAATTTTTCAAAAATGAGTAAATTTTAAAGAAAAAATCAATTTTGATGAATTTTGGTTTTTGATCAACAATATCTTTGATTGTTACCATTTAGTTACAGTAGATGTATTTCAAAGTCCCTCTGGGCGTATTTTTGTGCTCTATAATTTAAGATCAGGTAGAGCGCTCTATCTCATATAGACTTTCAGGTACATATGACAACAATGCTCCTTGTATTGTAAAAAACACCTCATTTTCAGCTTCAACCATCATTGGTAGATCATCAGGTATCTTTGTACCTGAAAATCTATATGAGATAGAGCACTCTACCTAATCTTAAATTATAGAGCACAAAAATATGCCCAGAAAGATTTTGAAATATACATCTAAATGATAACAATTGGAAGATATTGTTGATCAAAAACCAAAATTCATTATAATTGATTTCAGTACTTAGTACAGAGCTCAGTAGTTATTGGAGATAGTGTAATATTACATTTTTTCTAGATTAAAATTGAATCTTAAATTCGATATTCAAAATATTAATAAAACTTGATAGCAAATATTGGTGTAATCAACATACGGACTAAACTTTTCACAGGGGATTTATCATACTGGGTGCGGCAGGAAGGGTGGATGTTTTTAGAACAGATAGTATTCTGATTTGGGTAGTCGGATTGGGCGAGCTGAAGTGAACATGTGTTCGGTAGATCATACCATTTTTTCTAGTCATTGTTTAATCGGCATCATGGATTCGTGGAATGTGCAACATCGTGTGTTTACTTACGACAGTTTTGTGCGTGATAATGAGAGTATCATTACAGTTCAGCGCGAGTTTCGTCGTCATTTCAATCTTGCGAGGAATGAAAATGTACCCACTCGTAACACCATTTTACGTTGGGTAAAATCATTTCGTTCAGTAGGAACAGTAATGAATAAACGACCACCAGGGGCTCATCGCACTGTACGCACTCCACAAAATGTGGAAAGAGTTCGGCAAGCCATACTCCGTAGTCCTAATCGATCTGCTAGGAGACATTCTTCTGAACTGAAGATCAGTGATCGGTCAGTAAGGCGTATTTTACATAAAGATCTAGGACTTCATCCCTACAAAATGGCCATGGTTCAACAATTGAATCCTGGCGATTAATTTTGCTCGAGAAATGGAGGCCATATTTGACCAAAATGAAAACATCATTTTGTTTACGACAGATGAAGCACATTTTCATTTGAATGGTACCGTTAATCAGCAGAACTATCGTTATTGGTCAGATGAAAATTCGAAATTAATGCATGAGAGACCATTACACAGTCCCAAGGTGACAGTTTGGTGTGCTGTGAGCAGTATATTTGTTATTGGTCCATACTTTTTTGAAGACGACAATGGGACCACTGTAACTGTAACCTCAGAACGTTATAGACAGATGTTCACTGAATTCTTCCTTCCTGAATTAAGAAGGAAACGTATTCCTATCCGGCAAGTATGGTTTCAGCAGGACGGGGCGACAGCTCACACAGCAAGAAATTCAATGGAAGCAATTCGGGCTGTTTTTCGTGGTCGCATCATTTCTCAGTTTGGTGACATTGATTGGCCTCCTCGTTCTCCAGACCTGTCCATGTGCGACTACTTCTTGTGGGGTTTCCTGAAGTCACGTGTTTACCAGCATAAACCACGTACACTTCAAGAACTAAACGGAGCAATTCGTGAGGAAGTCGAACAAATTGGCAGGGCAATGTTAGAAAGAGTACAATCCAACTTCCGAGAGCGGCTTGTAAAGTGCATTGCTGAAAACGGCCGTCACCTGTCAGATATTGTTTTCAAACATTAATTTTCTAAAATTGTAAAATAATGTGAATATTGTTCTGTAAATAAATGTTTTTTTTATGCATAGGTAACGACATATTACTTTTTTGAAAATCGTTCATCCTTTCTGCCGCACTTTGTATATACTAGTGTTGAACATCCCACTGGATCACTGTAACAAAGTTCTATTTCTGAATAAACAGATAATTCTAAACAACATAAAGGTTAATTAAATTTAAAATAACTTTAAAAATAAAGTTTTATTGAAAACAATAGATATAATGTTTGTAAACTTGTTTTCTTTGCTAATTGGCAATCGATGATGACGTGTCTCGGCTTCACCGGAAAGGCTTCTTGTTCTGATCTTTCTCAAACTTTTTAATGGCTGGCTTATGTTAGGATGTTGGCTTCTGTTGAAATTTTCCTAAATAATTGAAATTTAAGATGTGTTATTTGTGATTTAAATGTTTTTGTAAAGTTTATTGATGTTATTGAACATATGTAGATTTGTAGATTTCAAAGAAATTGAAATGTAGATTTCAAAGAAATTGAAATGTAGATCTCAATTTTTCTTTTCATTTTGTGCTGAATTTCTCGTTTAATGTTGAAAGCCATACGCCTGTTTTGAAACCTGTGAACGATAGATAAGTATTCTTAATCTATAAGTTATATATTTTGATATTGATTTGAAACAATAATTTCTGAGTTTTTGTGAAAGCTGTTGGAACTTATTTTGATGAACAGAACAATCATATTAGTCACCTCAATGTTCGTATATTAGTCACATCAATATTAGTGAATATTAGTCACATCATGTTCAATCTATGTCCGATCCATGTATGATTATTTGTTCTGGTGTAAACTGAAATTTTTGAATCATTTCATTAAAAAATTATAATTTGATTTGCTCTGAACTGGATTTCTTATTCATAAGCATTAGATCCATTCATGATATATCAAGATATTAGCTTATTTGGAACCGATGACTTTCCTTAGAGTATAGGTGAAGGCTAACCAACCTATTAGGATAAATTGGTAGCACGTCAATAGAGAGTTCCGAATGATCTCATTTTATACAGAATCTTATAATCTGAAACAAAGGCAAGAAAAAAATTTTCTGTCCGATTACTGGATTTGGCAGAAATAGATGAAAACTGGAAAATGAACTGAAACACAAATCTAGCACAAGGACATTTTGCATGAAGAGATTTGTTCTGCAATTCTCTCATGTATCCAATAATAATATATTAAAAAATCAGAACTACAATATAAATTGCAAGCACACCCCCTTTTTATATCTATATTGACTGGACTAAGAAGCTCCTGTCACAACTAAAGAGGAATCAGCTTGCTAAACACTGCTTACAAAAACTATAGCATGATTATCAAGGAAAGGATGCAGCCCATAATGAAAGTTCTCCTCCTGGAAGAGCAATGTGGCTCTACTTTTAAATACTAACTTACCACGGGGGGGGGGTAAGTATACCCCCAATACTAGGGGGGCGCATATAAAATCTCGCCCAGGGCGCCTATTAACCTCTGGGCGCCCCTGATTGTGAGTAGGTTTTTGATTTTGTATTCGAATTTTTCAAATAAGTGCAATATTTTTAAAGTTTCTATTTATTGTGTTACATTCTGTGATTCATTTAGAGTATATATAACATCAACCTTCAAAATTTTAAATTCATTATTCCTGGACCGAAAATCAAGTGACGAAGCAGTGTGTGATTACATAACCTTAACTTTTGGACAACATGAGCATTTTATCAAAATTTTTGGAGAGAAATAGTACAGGCTCAGCCTAGTTTTTCCTCCAATGTCATAATTGTATTATGATTATAGTGTTTTATACAATAAATGAATAAATAAAAAATGAATAAACCCAGCAGGCACTAAACAGCTGCGGCAGCCTTCCTTCAAGGACAGAGCAGCTACATCTAGCTGTGCTATCAACAAAAATTGACATGTAGCAGAGCTACTTATAGCTCAGATTCTCTTTGATGTTTACCGACAATTTTGGATAGCTCATTTTCTGCTATATAGCTGAGAAAATAGGCTCAAAACTGCTATATAGCAGATCTCCAGTGTCACTTTTTTAACTTGTAGCAGAGCTATATAGGTGAGCTACATGTAGCTCTATAGCTCTGCTACATAGTGTAAACCTAGTTTAACTGGCTTATTTGATTGACATTGGTGTTTCTATTCTCGTCCATCATTCAACAGAGCAGATAGCACTAAACTTTTCTAGCTCCGCAACGTTGCCAGATCGTTTTAAATAATAATAATTTAAAAAATATTCAATCTCAATTATAAAAATTTATTAACTAATCATTGAAAAATATACTTTCTTTCCTCTTAAAATATAATTGATTATTTTCAACATTAATGAACAATATTAATATTACACATCAAGATATTCCGGTATCACCTATACTATATAGAACACAGTGGCAACTGGCAAGGCACAGAATAAGCAACGTTGTTCTCCTATCTTTCTTCACTGCCATTATAAATTACTAGCTTACTCGGCGAACTTCGTAGGTACCGCCAAAAAGTCAATGTATCTCATGTCATACTTGACTTTATTTGGTGAATCATGAAATTTATCTGACAATCAATATTTTCATTCACATCTCAATACGGACTTTCTATGTGCTTAAAACTACCGTTTTAATACCAGTAAACAATTTTATTACAGAGTGACGTGTTTATTACAGCTGGTAAGTTTAGATGCTAACTCATATTATCACAACATGATCTTGAATCATGATGATCTTTCCGTTCTACGTTAGCCGCTCGGCCGACAATTTCGAAAACATAGGTCTTTAAAATGGATTAATGAATAACTATTATTAGCCCCCCTATTGAAATTTCTGGTCAGAAACCATCCCCAATATTTACACAACATAATCCCAAAGTTTCATGCCGTTCTTTCAAGTAGTTTTCGAGTCTATGGGAAACAAACTAACACACAAACAGACATTCATTTTTAAATATATAGATATCGTGAACCACACAACGGTATATTCATCTAAATACCGTGGATCACGCCACTACTAGGCCTACCTGGATAGGTGGTAGTGACCTCACTCTACCTTCAGTAGGTAGGCTACTTATTTATGACAATAATGAAGAAATGTTTGTATTACTTTTAATCAGCTCTAGTAAGACTCATCTAATAAGCTTATTTATGAAATGGCAAAAATAACCAAAAGCTATATGATAAAATTATAACGACTGTGGAGAGGTATATTATTTTATGAAATAATCATTTTATTAATCCATTCACCTTATGTCTGTATGGTACCTATATACCTTTGTAGCCTGCCTTCAAAATATTAATGAATAAACTATAGGCCTAGCAGTGGACTATCAATAATGTATAGGGCTGAGTATTGCAACTTTTCTACAAGATTTAAATGTAATAATATCCCATTTCAAGTTTTAATCAATCTATACTTATAAAATTCTTATCTCACTGACTCACTGATCACGATTTCTGGAAAATTACTAGATGGATTGCAACAAAACTTGGAATATAGCTTCCTTGAACGTCCTAGGTGCTCACTAAGAAATCTTTTGGCGATATTTCAACTCTAAGGGAGGTTTTTAAGGGTTCAAAGTTCGACTTTTAGCATGTATATTCTTCTTCTCCCAATCTCTTGATTATAATAGAAATGTCCATATCATATGTTATTATAGATCTATAATCTGGAGAGAGTACCTCTTCGAAACAGTAGTTAACTGGCAACTAAATTGAAATTTTGACAGGTTGGCATTTAGTTGAGATGACTTCATTAGGTTGGCACCAAGTTGAAGAACTAATCAAAATGCATTTATCGAGAACAAATTGATTGGGCACTGCTGCTTCAATCGGAGCTATTCCTGGGAGTAGTTTATTCCTGATAGTTTTTATTTTTCATAAAACACACTTTTATGATGGGAGTTGCTTCTATCAATAATTATTGATCCTATTCTATCAAGACTAATTTAATTTTGTTAGTTTATCCGATTGCGGTAACTGCTTAATTTCGATGAAATTTTAATAATTCAGTATGATATATGAAGGGTATTTTTAAAACTTCAGAAGTGTCCATTGTGGAATCTGTTTGCAGAAAATGAGGAAATTCGGCAAAAAATTTAATTCGGGCGAAAGAAAGGGAAATTAAAACGGCCAAATAGCTGTTGTTCCTCTTCCTAATGTAGAAATTAATATCTTCCATAGAAGTAAGGCGCTTTTCCCAAGCATCTATATTATTCTCAAACATTGATTGTTTTACCAAAGAAAAAATCTGGTGTGGTGCACTCACACAACTTTCCTTGCCGTTATGAAAATTGATCACCTGACGCTAGTGTTCCCGCGCATCTCAAGTCTACTATTCAAAAACTCGTGCCAGCTGTTGACAGGGCAATAACGCTGGAGACACACGAGGTCTGTTATCTCTTTATAGTGAATCATTAAATAGAAACAACAATTGCCAACAGTTTGCAAATGGATAATCACATTTTTTCTAATTTCGTGCGAATTTTAGGTAAAAATGTTACTGGGCATTAATTGTAGAGATTCTCATGCTCAATCTTTTCCACTCGAAATTTTTTGTTTAAATTGTATCTGATAATTGAGAATCTTAAATCAAACTTTGCATAGATGGGGCGGAGCTCCTGAAATTTTTACAGATATGAGACTTGTGGTAGTTGATAGAGCTTATCGATGATTATTTCAGGTATAGCTTTAATCAAAATCGTTGGAGCCGTTTTCGAGAAAATCGCGAAAAACGCTGTTTTTGACAACATATTCGTCATTTTAGCCGCCATCTTGAATTGCATTTGATCGAAAATGTTCGTGTTGGATCCTTATAGTGTAAGGACCTTAAGTTCCAAATTTCAAGTCATTCCGTTAATTGGGAGATGAGATATCGTGTACACAGACGCACATACACTCATACACACACACACATACAGAACAATACCCAAAAACCTCTTTTTTGGACTCAGGGGACCTTGAAACGTATAGAAATTTAGAAAGTGGGGTACATTATTTTTTTCGGAATGCAATACTTTCCTTACCTATGGTAATAGGGCAAGGAAAGTAATGAAAAGTATAGAAAACATGAAATTAGGGTACCTTAAATTTTTTTGGAAAGCAATACTTTCCTTACCTATGGTAATAGGGCAAGGAAAGTAATAGAAGGTAGCTTTCGTTATAAATATTGGAGAATATGCATAACTGTCCGTTGACTGTCAGCATTTCTCATTAATAGCATCAATGCTCCCCATTCAAACAATGCTGACAAATTGATGTGAATCTTACTATAATTTGGTTACTTCATATCAGATGAAGATAATAATGTTGATGATTGCTACTGTTTCAATTTAATCATGTTTGACAGTTTTGCTTTTGATATTTTTTTGTGAAATAAGCTCTCATTGAATGAAATCATAATCATTGAAGTCAATTATACTTACTAAGCAATTTCTGTTTGAATATTGTGCCGAATTTTTTTTTTTTCAAAATTATAACTTTTTCAAGATAAAATTTTATTAGAGTGCTGGATTAACTTGGAGTAGTTCATGATGTAATTCAGCACATTACGTAATTAAATTCTAATATTTCCTCTATTGTTTTCCAACGTTTTCCTTGAGTACTTAGAATTGTTGTAGACGCAAAATCATCATGAAAAATCAGTTGAACGTCCATTCTATTGCTGAGTTCTACTTTGACTGAGGGAATTTTCCTGTATTCTGTCCTTGTTAGTTTTATTCCTTTCTCGTTCTATTGAGGGAAATTATTGTCGTCCCCACCACGTCCTTTGTAATTTGGTATTTTTTAATGTATAATATTGCTAGCCCTGATACCTAAATTTTGAGCCTGATTTGGTCGACTTGGAGACCTGAACAGGAGACCGCATATCTATGTTTTTACTTCCAAGACCCTCAAACCACTAGAATTAGGATCACTTTATTGATACGATTCAAGTGCCCAGACCTCAGGGCCTAGCACAATTTTAACAACTAAGCCTTCTCCGACAAAATCATTTGTCACCTAGGAGATCGGCTTAATATGTGTATGTGTGGATATGTATGTATGTCAGACGGATCTCGAAAACGGCTCTAACGATTTTGATTAAATCAGGAATATAGTGGGTTTGCAAAAAAAAAAAACATTATTTTGGAACAGGTATAAACTTTGGGAAAATTCGCTGAAGTTCCTTGAGAAAGGATTATTGATCCCTCAAGTAGCAGCTGATCAGAAAAAAGTTTCTCATAGTCTGTTGAAAATGTAAGAGAGAGTGAGCAAATGAAAAAGATTATAATAGCTGTAGTTGAGTTACCAAATTTGGCGACCTTATTTTAAAACATTGCAGTATTCTTGGAACATCTGGTATAATAGGTTCAGAAAGTGACAGGATGATAGCAAAAGAAATTTATAATCGATCTCTCCAAACATATGTTAGTTGAATGTAATGTTCATTGTGAGGTGATAGAAATGCGACTAATCTCTTCAGCTTCTGCTGTATTGTTCCTCTATTGCTCTATGTTTGTACGCAGCCATGGCCTTGAGAGAGCCAGTTGCACTGTTAATTCCTATTCTGGACTAAATACCACGAGAACCAATGAGAGAAGCCATCTATTAAAAAAAGCCTTACTCTGATCAATTCTCATAAAATTTAATCCTGATTGAAATTGAACATGGTTTTGTGCTACTGGGCCTGATATTTTCATGTTTCAAAATCAGCTGAAAACTAAATCGAAAAAAAAACATAATATCCCATCAGCTGCTCCCATTTCCCTTCATGATGTCATTACATGACACATCAAGACAAACCTATTGATATTGATAGATCACAAGTAAATACTAAAGTTGTCAATTTGGATAGAAATAAAATTAAGTTGAATGTTAGTTTACATCCAAATTCTCATCCCTAAGCTTTTGGTTTCAATCTAAGATCAAAAAGAAATCATATAATGGTAGTCAATTATCAGTGAATGAACTCTATTCAGATTTATGCAAATTCACATTAAAATGATTCCACTTCAATATTTATGATAGTAATGTTTAGGACATGAGAAATCAGCTACAATAAATGTAATACTAACTATTATGAATGGACTCTTATGTATGAATGGGCTTCAATGGAAGAAAGAATCAGTGGATTGGCAGCTTTTACACTTTTAAATAAGTGAAACGAAAAGTAAGCGACAGGCTATGCCAAAAATTCCAGAATAAGTAAGAGATCCATGGATACCAGAGTCATTAAATTCCGAATAAACTTTATTTGGAATTTAATCTTCAATTGCATCAAGCAAAAACAAAAATAACATTATCACTGCTAATTTGATAACTGTCAACGGGAAATATTAATTGCCAATGAATAAAGTCGAGGTTGACTCTTGAACCCCGCCCAATATTCTACAAAATTCCCTGCAATTAAACTACTATTCTACAGAGCACTTCCAACACATCAATTATTAATCGAATGATTTGACTCAATAGTTTTCATGCCAAGTTGTGGCCTAATCTCAAAAACGATTATAACAATTTTTGTAGAATTTAGATTGTAAATGGTTCACAAAATAATCTTATCTTTCAATTCCCGTAGCAAAGCACGGGTGCCCTGCTAGTCCCTCTTATAAAGGCATAGAGAAAGCATAGATATTGTTATCTTCACTCTATTATCAATTCTACATGAAAATCTAAGAATATTATTTCGGTTATATTTTAATATTTTTTTTGCTTTGTAAATAAAAAGATTTAAATAAATTACTTTACCATGCGTTTAAACAATTTTTAATAAAGTCAGCTGCACAATCATGCAATTACCTGTTTTTTGTGTCGTAATCTTTAATAAAAACAAGAATCATAATATTATTAATGCTATATTAAAAAAAAACAACGCAATTTATTATCTTAGCAAAAGTATCTGATTGGAACACCTTATGTGTGTTGACGGTTAGCCTACCTACTTTACAAATTTTCAAACAGAGAGATTTATTCAGGTATGAAGCATAATATTATACGAATACTATACCGTACTTGAGGCATGACGATCACATAACATCTATTATAAGTATAACCTTGTTTTTGTTTATACTTCACTTTGATGGCTTCTAAAAATAAAAAAACAAGATCCCCATTAAAAGCTAGTTTTTCCGAATTCCAATGGGAATATTGCATTATTTTCCTCGTCGAATGCGATCAAGTAAGTAACAGTTTTATTTCAACCTTGAATGAAACGGAAATCAGGGATCAACGCATACGTATGATCAAAAAACAAGAGATTCTCAACGATTTAAAACAAAAAAGCAAACCAACAACACCAATCTCAACACAAAGTAGCAGGGCAAAATCTCCAAAAAAAACTGTCAAGGGTGAATTATTACCACCACGAGATGAACAACTGGAACAAGATGAAAATACTATTTTGCATCTTCTCAAATCGAATAAGGATCAGTACCTGAATTTACCTCCAAATTCTTTGGCAAATATCGTCAAACAATTTATGAACAAGTTGAAGGTAAGACTTTTGGAAAATTACAATAGTTCAAGTAGTAAAAAGGATGTAAAAGCTGCTGAGAAAATGTTGAAAAAGGATAAAAAAGGTAGTTCTAAAAAGACTGCAAGTAGCCAAAAAAATAATCAAAGTAAGGGCGAAAAACAAAAAATAGTTTTAGATAAACAGGAGGAACCTCAGCTACCAGAATGTTTGATATTCGTTGGTTTTTACGAGCCTCTGCTACCTGTAGAAATGGCTAAACTAGGTCTACCTATAAGAGCTATAGTGGCACTAAAAAAACGTAGTTTTGAAAACAATCAGTCTCTAGAAATAGAAACTAAAAACTTTAATCTCCAACTCACAAGTAAGAAATTTAATTTTGATTTTTTCAAATTTTGGTCCTATGCTGGTGATAAAGAAATGCCTATGTTGAAATCAAAAGACATTGCTGATATTGATCTTGAACTGCCTGAGCCAATTGCTGTGGTTCTAGAAAATTCAAAACATCGAGGTAAAGCTATGTCAGCTAACATGAAAAAAGATCTAAAGTTAAATATCAATAGATTTCTGTCAAATTTGTCAACTCATATACTGTATGCCCTAGATGTGTACAATCGTTACTTGAGTAACATTGAAACCTATGATATGGAAGCCAAATACAGACCTTTGAGTGAAGCCAAACATTATTTGCATCTTTCAAGTTTGCTACCTTATGAATGTTCAGATGTTAGTTTTGTGCTGAACAATATGGTAGAACAAGTATCAGTGTGGCACAATGAGAAGAAAATAGAGAAAACATTTGAAGAAAATACTAGACAAAGAATACAAAGTCTTCCAAAAATCATCAACCACAACAACACAATCGATTTGGAAACTTTCCACCTTTGCACAAAGTATATGAAATATGACATACATTGTGTGCTCCAAGACTACCTCGCAACAAATCCTGTGTTCAATTCTTGGAAATTTAAAGACAATAGAATGAGTAAAAAGCAAAGCGAACTAAACAAATTCCACTTGAAACGTTTGCACAAACTTGGAGAAGACCTGGACCGATATCGGTTTGATTTATACCTACACTGGTACATTCTGTGTCGTATGAAGATGGAAAAAAATAAATTGAAAGTAAAACGTGTGAAGAAAGAAAAATATGTATCACTGTGCTCTTACCTGAGCCGTGCGAGACTGTTCAGAGATTCGATTAGAATAAGAAAAGGAACAAAACATGTAGTGTTCAAACAAGTGAAAAAGTGGAGAAGATTCTCCTCCATGTCGGTAGAACACGTGAATGCATTGAGGAAAGAAAACTTGAAAATTTTCAAAAAAATTATCGAGATACCGGACATTGTTGAACTTGTACAGAAGGATGAGACTGTCGAGAAATTAATATCATACAAGGATGATTCTCTGTTTAAATACGCTGAAAGTTTATCACCTATTTGTCTATTACAAACTGTGCAAAAGCTTGGTTTGAACTTCCAAATGTGTGACAAGCTACTATTCAAACCATCCAACAAAATCCTTGTCTGGTTTCACAATGATCCAGGTGTTTCCAGTAGAAAAGATATGTTGAAGCTTGAGAGTTTTTTGGGGTTTCGAGATTTTTACAGAAATACCATGATGGAGGAAAGCATTTGTGTTTCGAATTTAAGTGAGAAAGTTTGTGATTACTATACTGATAACGAAGAGAATGGTGATTCTTGTTCTGTAGAGGGAAATCGATCTGGTTCGAGTAAAAATTTATCACAAACGTGCGAATCACCAAAAATAAAAGTTTGTGACCTATGGGGATCACAAATGGAACTGGTAACTTCAACACAATCATTCATATCGGCAGATAGTTCTTCTGTTGTTTTGGAAATTGACCACTGGCTAAATTTGTCAAAAATTATGAAAATCAAAATCAAGAAACAAAATACTGAGCTGGTTTATCATAAAAATATGCAACAAGCCGAGGAACGGGAGACCAGTATCTTCTCAGACGCTGTCGTAAATCTCCCAAACGGAACCAGGGTCTGTGTAGATATTGAGGAGAAGTATCTACCTGAACGATTTTTGAAACTTTTCTACAACTTTTCAATAGTTCTTCCTTCAGGTCTGAGTATACAAGTTGTGAAAACCAAAAGTGATTACTATGTAAAACAGAAATATGTTTTCCACTCTAAATTAACCGAGTCGATAAAGAATGAAAAATATAGATGTTATTCGAAAGCAGGACATGTTATAGTTTTTTACAAAAGTGGTCGGATTAGAATTATATACAGTAATGGGAAAATAGTTGATTGTAATGAGATTGTGGATAATTTTCAACAAACTAATGAGAACGGAACAAATGATTTCAAAGAATCTGAAGAAAACAAGAGAAACACAGTTGAAAAAGAAAAGAACGTGAATAAGAGAGATATAAAAAAAGAACAAAAACTAGAGAAGGAAAATCTAGACAAGAAACACAAATTGAAGAAAAATAGTGACGACAAAGAACAAACAGAGAAGAAAAAAAATGAGAATGGTGAGAAAATACAAACAAAATTGAAAAAGAGTTCGAAAAATGAAAGCAATGATAAGCGATTAACACAAGAATTAGAAACGTTCAAAAGTGAAAATAAAAACTCTTTCACAGTTTCAAAACAAACTGTAACAACAGAATATGGCGAGAGATCTATGTTTGACAACGGAACTGTGAAACCGAAAAAGCATTTCAGTCTTAGATCAATATTTCAACCTTATCAAACTCTCTACATAGACAGGAGTGACGGCTACAAAGCACTGTACACTGCAGATGGAAGTCTGCTATCAACGTTTTCAGACGGAACGAAAATAGCTACAATACCAGATAACGTGCTCAACATTTCTGAGCCGTGTAAAGATCTGGATCTAAACAGCTCTCTGATTAGTATCTACTGTAGAGAGTCAGTTGAATGTTATTCGAGAGCTTTTCTAGACGAAGATTTTTTAGATGATGATAATGATGACTGTTTCACTATTTTCAACCTGATGACTCTATATGAGCACCCTCTTTATGCTAGGGTAGAGTATAATGTGAAACAATGTGCTATCAGAATCACTCTACCAGGCGGAATAATCATATATGTTTTGGAAAATTTGAACGATTTCATAATCGATGTTGATTCTATAACCACTGTAATATTTTCAAAAGAAAACATTGTGTTCTCGTGTGGTCTCCTGAGATCTAGCGGAAAAGAGAACATAACCGTGATCAACAGCGTTTCTAAAACGATAGGACTGAGTGAAAAATCTCAAAAACCACCAATTTTTTGTAAAACTATTGATAGTTTTGGAAAGGCGTTCCTAATTCACAAAGATGGAGATGTGCAACTAATAGCTTCTCCTTCCTCGGATGATAGCTTGGAACTAGTCACCAACAACTCCGAGTATTTGGCTAGGGATTTCTATTTCTACAAAAAAGTACCTAGAAGTGAGTTTGAGAGGTATTTTGTTGTCAATCCTGATTTTTCAGGTCATGAATTTGTGCACAAAGACGACGTGGATCTGATTTTATCTGAGAACAAAACTAAAAATAAAGATGTTATCGTTAATAGTAATCCAACCTGTGGACAACTGAAGTCTAAAACACTCAAATATCCATTGTTTGAGAACTATTTTCAACAGTTTATCACCCCATACACGAACCTAGAATCCCATTATTTCCCAGACAATTTCCTGAGATGTGTCAAAAGCAAACCGTGGAGTTTGCAAGATTCTTTATGGCTTTTCAAAAAAGATGCTATTAGTCGCAAATTAAAGCAAGCCAAAGTGTCCAAGTCTCAAACAGAATGTGATAATGAGCCTGTGGCTATTGTTTATAGAACTTTCAACGAGATTTGTGGGGAAAGTGACAATGCATTGAGGAAGATTGCAAATATTATTCTCAGATATGAGGAAAAGAATAATCAGCTTTTCAGAGAGTATTCCAGGAAAAGGTACACGAGAAGGGAAGTCCTGGACAAGTTGGATGATTTGAATGTAAATGAAGAAATTTAATTATTTTTCTTAGAGAACACAATGTAACGTTATTTTTGCTTCAATATTAGTATTAAAATATATTATATTAAAAACAATTGAATTGCATATTTCTTATTGTAATTATTAAAAACAATGTAAAAACATGAAGTACATTTTTATTTAAAACATTTCAACTTTTGAAAGTTTGAATTTTACATTTTTATTTAAAACATTTCAAACTTTCAAAAGTTGAAATGTTTTAAATAAAAGGGTTCTTTATGTTTGTAATATTTTTTAATAAAGTAGCCCATAAAAGTGAAGTGATTTTCTCATTGTAATCTAAATCTATAATTAATTTTGAAGAAAACAATTGTTAAACTTAATTTTATATTTTCTAAAGCCAGTATAGAAATGGGTGATGCATTAACTTGAAAATTATTTGATCATTACAATCGAAGTAAATCCTTACATAAGAGCGTTAAGCCTGGAAAGTTTAATAGTATTTGGTTACTTAGAAATCATATACATCAATACTTATTAAGATTGGTTCCTGGATAACCAAAGAGTGCTTGATTGACTAAGACTAAGAATCGTTACCAATATGGCCCTTAATTATGTCACCAAGGTTCTCATCAACTGGAGACATAATACAGGTTACTGGCACAGAAATGAAAAACATATTTCGAAAATGACAAATCTATTTATTAAAAACAATAAAACAAAATTACTCCACCTATTATAGCATCAATAGTTTAAATTAAATAAATTATAATAATTATCATAATATATTCATAGTTGAATAATTTTCTCCTACAGGTTTCACTTGAAAAAATAAAGGTTATTTAATAATCGAAAAGAGTGCGCGTATTATAATTTGTTTTCATGTCTCAAATATTCACTGAAAATTGTAGGTTCATTACATACACGTACTTAAAAAATTCTTTTTAATCAGTTTTAGTTGAAAATGAATTTTATTGCGGTAAAAATATGTTATACATTAAAAATTGTTGAATTACTATGATCAGAAAGCCACAAGTTAGAACCAATATTATTATAAAAATAAATTTTGGCTGTCAGAACATAAAATGTATAAATAATTATTTGATTATTTCGAATCAAACTAATTCGCTTCGCAACCAGTTTTATTCAATTATTTATTGTTGATTAGTGCATTCCGAATTTTCAAAAATGCTTGAAGATGACTGTGGTATTCCAAGTGAAATTTTAAAAGAATCTGAAATCCTGACTGCAAATCTTCTACCACTAAAATCAAGAGATAGGTACGATAGCTTAACGAGTATTCTTTATTTATTTTGTCAGCAATACCTGTAGTGTGGCGAAAAATATCGTTCGCACCACGGGCAAAAATGTTTTTCCAGCTCTCAATCTTTTCTAGTCCTCGGCCTACGGCCTCGGACTTGAAAACCGATTTCGAGCTGGAAAAATCTCATTTTCTGCTCTAGGTGCGAAATATACTATTTCCTGATGCAATGTATAGGCCTACATGTGGCATGGATTATTAATTTTTCAGCTAGAACTGTTTTTTTGTGACAAAGTGCTTAATAAACGTCTACAGTTTCATCAATGCTGTATCGGCAATATGAAGACACATACAGTTAATATGTCTTTGAATAAAGGTGTTGATATTTACATAAAGAAATTATTCCCTTCCATTTTTATTTAATTAAAATTTCAAAATTATTCGAGCCCTGAAAGAATGACTGACTCACTGTACAGTCAGTCGAAAATTTTAATAATGGAATGAGGGGTATTTTGGCAAGCTGGGCAAAAAAATAAGGTCCTATGCACCTTTTCGTTATATCTTCAAATGAAAAATAAGTTTTGTGGGTTAGCAAAACTCCTTCTGAAAGGGAAACTATTCAACTTATTCTATCTTTTAGTAAAATAACAATGATTATCCATCCATCTATTATCTTCTATACTATAATAAAGGAAAGAACTAGATTATACACGTATACAGGTGTAAAGTAGTATAGGAAAATTATGTTTGACGCATCATCACGTCTGAACTACTGGACTGATTAACTTGAAATTTTGCATATAGATTCTTGCTTAACCGAGGATGGTTATAGAAATATTTTTAATTCTTCAAGATTTGATTACATCAAGTTTTCAGTTTGTCAAGTTTCTAATGCTTGCAGTTGTTGTATGGAAGCAGCTGAACATTTCTCTTAAAAAGGAAATTAGAAGATAGGTATGATTGGGGATCCTTTTCGAATGATAAAAACAGGTTTTCCGTCGCACTCAAGTTTTTTCCGCCATTTTGAATTCAACTTCTTTTTTTTAATTGAAAGGTGGGCATATGATACATGATTCCGATACAGGATTTCCAGAGAAAAGGTATGGTGAAAACCGCACATCGATATCTCAAACCTTTCAAAATTTATTCTCATTAATTTCCTTTATTATAGTATAGAACTGGCTTAAACACGTATACACGTCGTGTAAAGGATAGGAAAATTATGTTCGACACATCATCACATCTGAACTACTGGACTGATTTACTTGAAATGTTGCATATAAATTCTTAATCAACCGAGGATTCTTATAGGCCTATTTTCAATTCTTCTAGATTTCATTAAGTCAAGTTTTCAGTTTGTCAAGTTTTAAAATAGACCCTTGCGAAGCACGGGTTACCTGCTAGTATTATTATAAACCCTTATTGGAAGAATATACATTTTTATTAACGACTGGCAAGTAACCCGTGCTCCGCAAGGGGCCAATTAGAGACTTGAAAAACTGAAAACTTGGTTTGAAAATAGGCATATAACAATCCTTAGTAAGTTGAAAAAAGAATTTATAAGCAAAATTTCAATTTAATCAGTAAAATAGGCCAGACGTGATAATGCGTGAATTTCCTATCCCGAACATGTAGGCTATAAGCCGATTATTTCCTTTATTTTATTATAGACTGGCAGGTGACCCGTGCTCCGCAAGGGTCTAATTAAAAACCTGACAAACTGAAAACTTGATCTAATGAAATCTTGAAGAATTTAAAATTGGCCTATGACCATCCTAGGTAAATAAAGAATTTATATGCAACATTTCAATTTAATCAGTCCAATAGTTCCGACATGATGATGCGTCATTCGTGAATTTCCGATCCCGTAGGCTACATGTATAAGCTAATTCTTTCCTGTCTCTTTTCTGTATAGAGCTACTTGTAATGTAAATAGAAATAAAAATCTTGGAACCATTCATTGAATTATTTTATCACAACATGTTTTAACATTGATGCCATTTCAAGTGATATCACTTGAAACATTGAAACATGTTGTGAAAATATAATTCAAAAAAGGGTACTAAGATTTTTATTTTTATTCAATTCTTTCCTTTATTATATAATAGATTTTATTAGGTAAACAAAGGCGGAAATTAACAGATAAACAGAAGTTGGCTAGTGCGAAGCATATAAATGATGTTTATGAAAATATAATATAAAAATGAATAAAACCATTGAGAAATCAGGATTTAAGTTGCTAGAGCTTGACTGAGTTAGTGGGGCGGCGGCACTGACCTTGACCGAGTTCTCCTTGTTGATGCGAGGCCGGAAGTTGTTGGGGTCGCGACGGAAAGTGATGCCGAGCAGTTCGAGGAAGCGGTTCATGCCGGCGAGCAGCGACTGAGGCGAGTGCGCCGTCGTGCTCACCGACGCGATGCCCTCGAACACGATCACCCTGTCGGCCAGGTACGTCGCCATTATGAAGTCGTGTTCCACCACGAAGCCTGTCTTCTTTGCGTGCAGGATGAATCTGCAGCACATGCATCAGAAACATTGTATACTGGATGATCAAGAATAAATTGTATACTGGATTCAATGTCCAACAATAAATTAATCAAACTTAGCCAAGTATAGAATCGAAGCAGTTATATTATACTGTGGTATTTTTCCCCATATTTGGACTGATTCTTCATCTATTATTTTCAAAAAAACCAACACATTAAAATGATCACTAAATAAAATCATTGAAACGATTGTCACTGAAATGTGTATTGTTACTAAAATTATCAAGAGAGAGAAAATAAGTCTATTACTATTACTATTGCTATTACTCTCCTGAATTCACATAAGATTACAAAGTCCAAAATAAGGTTAGGCCTATGTCTTTTAGGTCTTCACTTTCACTAAATTTTATTTGTATTTAAACTGGTTATGGAAGTTTGTGGATGACTTGTTTTTGTAATAATTGGTTTTTTGTGCAGACATATTGAAGTCAAAACGCTCAATATTCAACCTCAAAGTGTCCTGTCTGAAGTTTTTAATCACTTTTGAACGTGTAATGTATTGATGTTTTTCTCAAATTTTCATTGTTTCACTTCATTTTTTCTGTGCGGCCTTGTTTGGCCAATCTCTTACTTCTAGTGTGTGGTGGAAGTCGGTCTCTAATTAAATGCCAAATATTTTCTCCTTACCATGAAAAGTATTTGAATTGGGAATGTAGATTCTAAATAACGGGAAAAGGTAAGGATAAAGAAAAGAAGATATTCTTATGTACTTTTGAGTGTACTCAATCCCACAGTATCTTGAATGACTTAGGCTCGACCTACATTGAATCCGTCAACTAGGGTCGGTTGAAGATGGACGGACGGAAGAAAAAACAACTGTTCGATCATATAATAGAGTAAAGATACCGTTTAATCATTGTCATTGTGCTACTTCGAAATATGTAATTATAATATATGATACTGGCAGCGCCTATAAACAATTGCTGTCAGTTTAATTCTAAGATAAAATATTGTAATTTTTTGTTTGTATAAGAAAAAGGAGAATAAATTTCATTTTCATTTTCACTTTTAGTAATCATTTGTCTCTGATCATACTACAAACACAGCTACCTTAGTCGGTTCCAATGTGGGCCCAGCCTAGAACATTCAATAAACTGTAAGATCATGCATTCTTTTTGAAACACATCACGTCTACAGTTGACATAGGATCTTCTTTAAACAAATTTCATCGGAGAACCACATATATTTTGATCCCAAAAAGTTTCTAGCATGTTGAAAATTCCATGTTTTTTGCTCAAAATGTCTCACCATTGACGAACGTAATCATTAATTGGTAAATAACTATATGTCGTATGAAAATGATCCAGACACCAATAGCACCAATAGAAAGGAGCCTTCTCCTCTTTATTTTGATACTAGCATGTAACCCGTGCTTTGCACTAGGAAACATTTGGTGTTGTAAAATGCAATCTCCTTATGTCCACGAAACATAAAATAAATGAAATAATTATTCTTTTTTTTCAAAATTACCTTACGTGGATAATCTTTATAAGAGTTGAAGATTTATAGTGAAAAAATTGCGTTGATATGTCTCGAACCCACAACCTTTGATTCATCAACCGCGCTCGCCAACAACTGAGCTACTTGTTGCTTAGTTGAGCAACGGAGTCATTTCGAGAAAACCCGGTTTGGTTGAGCTTTTATAGTTACGTAAACTTTGAATCACAAATTGAAAAAATTATTAATTAATTTTATATTTAAACTTTAGCACTACTGGAATATCGGAGATGATATTCTGCATACAATTCAGTACTTAGATTCGAAATTTGAGAAAGTTGCAATTTTACACATATTGGCAACGCTGTTGTTTCTTCCGGTGGAGGGCTAAGTCTCAATTTATTTTATAAAAACTATAGATACTATAATTATTATAGAAGTCCAATTTACCGCCCACGGAAGGGGTAATTGGATATGTCAATAATGTAGCCAAATCAAGTTCTATTTAAATTATTATAATACAAACTATAAGTTAGATACCATTATTATTATTATTATTATTAGTCCAATCTACTATCCACGGAAGGGGTATTTGGAAATGTCGATAATTTAGTCAAATCAAGTCCTATTCCAATTATTTGAAACAAGCTATAAGTTGGACACTGACCTCTTGATGACCTTGGCACAGGCCAAGCGCTGTTCGGAGTCGAGGTAGGCGGATGGTTCGTCGATGAGGTAGCCATCATCCAACTCTTTCTGTTTCTTTTCCAATAATTTGCGCTGGATCTGATCACCTTGATGAATTGTACAAACTGTACTATAATTTCAGGAGAGCTGATTTCTTTGGTCTTTATGAATCTTTAGAGATGCTGATTGGTCTGGAGTTTATTTGTCCTCAGATGTCAATGGGGCAACCGAATCATTCTATTTATTCTGTTTTGATTTATTTGTTCCAAAGAGAGCTGTTACTAATGCAACTGGTAAGTATCCCCAATGGTTTACCAAGGATTAATTAGTGACATAAAGCGAAAGAACAGATGTGCCAGGAGGAGAAGAGTCTCGGCTTATCATGATGAGGAGTTCCGGAGACTACGTTCAGGTTTGAAAAGAAAAATTTCCGCAGCCTATCATAACTATATAAATTCGGTTCAATTGAGCGTTAAGGGTGATATGAAAGGTTTCTGGACCTACATTAACAATAAACGTAAAATGAGACGTACTGAGAAGTGATGAAGTGGAATAATAGAGTTTTCATTGGCAATGACATTTCGGATGGTTTTGCTGAATACTTTTCATCTGTATTTAGCAAAAGTGACAGTAACACTGAAGCACGAGACAACCTGATCAATCACTCTCCTTTTCACATTGATGCAATCTCGTCAGATGATATTTATTTATCCATAAGAGGTCTCAAGGGGGTAGGATCAGTTGGCCCTGATGGTATCCCACCTTATATTGTCAAGGGTTGCTGTGAATTGTTTTTGGAACCACTTCAATTCATTTTCAATTTAGCACTAAAGACATCTACGTTCCCTGATCTGTGGAAGCAGGCCAAAGTGATTCCAATTTTCAAAGCTGGTAGTAGACAAGCTATCAATAACTACAGGCCCATTTCTATAATAAACTGTTTTGCTAAAGTTTTTGAAAAATGTATTTATAAGAAAATCTTTGGTCATGTTAACCATTACTGACTGAACATCAGCATGGGTTTTTGCCTGGGAGATCTACTGTCACCAATTTGTTGCATTTCCGAAGTGAGGTATCAGCCTATCTTGATAGGGGTTTGCGTGTTGATACTGTGTACACTGATTTTTCTAAAGCTTTTGACACTCTGAGCCACAAGGTGTTGTGCAATAAATTGTCACTCTTTGGATTTTCCATTCCAAGTGTTGGGCTTATCTCCTCGTATCTGTCTGACCGAGTTCAATCTGTTTCTTTTGGTGGTAACCAGTCTAAATTCTATACTAGTTCGTCAGGCGTTCCGCAGGGTTCTAATCTGGGTCCTCTACTCTTCCTGCTATTCATAAATGATTTGCCTGGAGTCCTAAAGCATTCTTCTTGCCTTCTCTATGCCGATGATGTAAAAATCTACAAGGTGATTGAGTCGGAGGATGATTGTCGAATGCTTCAGAGTGATGTGGATGGCTTATTTTGCTGGTGCAGTGAAAACCAGCTGAAGATCAACATTGATAAATGCGCTACTGTAACTTTCACAAGGCAGAGAGACCCCCAGGTTCCTGTTTATACTATCAATAATCTAGTAGTCAAGCGTGTTGATCAATTTAAGGACCTTGGAGTGTATTTTGATTCTGAGCTTAAGTTTCATTTTCATTGAGAAATTTATGCTCCAAGGCGTGCCAGCAAATAGGATTTATTCGCAGAACTTGCTCTCATTTCAATGAAATTTCAGTCTTATTCTGTTGTACAACTCACTTGTTAAAAGTTTGCTCAATTATTGCTCCGAGGTGTGGCATCCTTATCTAGTTTCTCAGAGTGTGGAGATTGAGAAAATCCAGAATAAATTTTTAAGATATTTGTACTTTAAACACTTCAATGCAGTTTGTCCTTTCAATTACCCAACTTCTGATCTGAGAGTAATGTTTCAAATGCAATCCCTGGGGCATCGCGTAACTGCAGATTGCTTGTATTCCTGTATAATCTTTTAAATGGAAGGATTGATTCTTCTTACCTTCTTTCTTTGCTTAACATCTATGTCCCCCAAGTGGCTCGGCGTTCCAGTTTTAGGTTCCAGCTTCCTCAGTGCAAAACCAATAATCACTATAATTCTCCAGTTATCGTATGATGTGTCTTTTTAATCTTTGTGGAGCTCATCTTGATCCATTTCATTTGTCAACTTTGCAGTTCAAGAAAGCTTGTGCAGCCCTATACCCACCATCTTTCCGCCGGTAATTCTATGTAGGTTATTATCTTTTTTTTGAATCTTCTTTCTCTTCACCCTGGTCTCCATAGTCATCATCATCATCTTCATTGTCAGAATCATCTCCAGCATCATCATCATCATCATCAGCATCTTCATCTCTCATAAAATTTATATAAATTTCCTCTTATTAGTAATGATTTTATTTTTGCATCTCTTTTTTTCAATTATTTTATCTAAATTCGCATATATTATTCAGATTTTGATTATCATTTTATTATTTTTATTTTATTCTATTAGTTTTTAGTTTATTAGTTAATTTTTTTTTAGTTATCACGCTTAGTTTTATAACTTTCTTCAGTTTTGTAGTTTGCTTTAGTTATTTTTTTTATTTTCAGGAGTATATTTTATTTATTGTGTTAAATTAATATTTTTAAGAAATTGATGTATTTTCTATTGTTTTGATGGGGAGCAATTTTGGGGCTTGCCCTGTATGCGCCCATATTGTAATTAAATAAATAAATAAATGAGACCTAGTGCAACCGATTTTTAATCATAAACCTACTATGCTCCAAATTTCGTGAAAATCGTTAGAGCCGTTTTCGAGATCCGTTGAACATAAATAACCAGATATAAAAATACAGAAATTGCTCGCTTAATATAATAGGATAGGAAATAAAATTGAATTTCAATTATATGTTTCAGCTTCTGTTTGGTTCAAAACAGCTGCACATGCTGTCTTTCCTGAACATTTCCAAACTGAGAGTACGTCAGCCACATTCACATTCAATAGTCCTGTACCGTTCCCTGGAATACGAAAGGTAACTACAAGCAATCATTAGATTTTTTTGTTTTCGCAGATATTTATATTCTAATTTATAATTATAATTTAGATTTTGGAAATTTAAATGAAATTTGTGTTATCATAAAATGGTTTTTCAATCAACTTATTTATTTATTCATTCCAATAATTCAATGTATACGTGTAAGCTTGAAATTGGAAAATTCTGTGTAATAATGAACTGGTTTTGTGCAGGTCTTTGTGCAGTGAGCAAGAATGTCATATAAAGGTACCTCCTTGATAAGTCCAGTGGCTCTAGCACTTTCAATGAAGAAAATAATAGATGACATGACTAAATCTTCAAAATATTCTGTACTTATTGTACTGGCCCTTTTCATTATAGATTGAAAGTTGTATTTATGAGCGAGGTCTACTGTTCGCAGAACTACTAGTTTTTAATTACTAATTATGTTCGTCAATGTCGAGACATTTCAAGCAGAAAACATGAAATTTTCGACATGCTGGAAACCTCTTTTGTTTCAAAAGATAAAGGGTGGTGAAAGCGCGAAAGTTTTTCAGAAATAATTGAAATTATTTTTTCAATTGTCAAAAGTAGTCGGAAGATCGTATTTTGGTCTCAAAGGACTTTTAAAGTTCGGAGAGCGGCTGCATGAATGCATTGTGTACCAAATTGTATGCTAAAAGCTGGCAATTTACGAGATATTGACTGAATTATTTCAAACGTAGCAGCTGATTGCCTCTAGAAATAAGGCTGTAATGAAACACTGCTTGGATTATTCGAGGCGAGGTTGTCATTTTACTATTATACAATCATGTGGCTTGCAGTTGCTGAATTTTCAATCGTTCTGTATTTTTTTTTGTTGATCCCAGCTATTGATGAACTATATATTATTATTGTTTTAGAGTACTTTTTCCTTTGTGTAAATTGTGAAATTCGATGATTTTAAAAGTCGTCAAAACAGCTGTTCTACAGATGAAATATCTCGACTGTGTTCTTTTTACTTTCCTTGCCCTACTACCATAGGTAAGGAAAGTATGCTTTCCAAAAAAAATTAAGGTACCCTAATTTCAAGTTTTCTATACGTTTCAAGGTCCCCTGAGTCCAAAAACATGATTTTGGGTATTGGTCTGTGTGTGTGTATATGTGTGTGTGTGTGTGTGTGTGTGTGTGTGTGTGTGTATGTGTGTATGTCTGTGAACACGATAACTCCATTCCTATTAACCGATTGACTTGAAATTTTAAACTTAAGGTCCTTATACCCTGAGGACCCGACAATAAGAATTCAATAAAATTCAATTCAAGATGGCGGAAAAAAATGGCGGATAATTACTTAAAAACCATGTTTTTCACGTTTTTCTCGAAAATGGCTCTAACGATTTTCTTCAAATTCATACCATGGATAGCTATTTATAGCCCTATCAACTGGCATGAGTCTAATTTCAGGGAAAATTTCAGAAGCTCCGTAATATTCTTGAGAAAAATGGCGGATAAGACTAAAAAGCCATGTTTTTCACGTTTTTCTCGAAAACGGCTCCCACAATTTTCTTCAAATTTATACCATGGATAGCTATTCATAAGCCTCATCAACTGAAATGAGTCTCATCTTTGAGAAAATTGCAGGAGCTCCGTAATATTCTTGAGAAAAATGACAGTTACTAAAAAACCATTTTTTTCACGATTTTCTCAAAAACGGCTCTAACGAATTTTTTGAAATCCATACCCTCTATAGTTATTTATTAGCTCTATCAACTGACATGAGTCTTTTCCCTGGGGTACTAATGAGGGGTCCACCCAATCCTTGAGAAATGGACTTTGTAACCTCCTTCTCGTGCATGAGGTAGGTTTGTACACGGTTTTTACTTTTCTTCTTCCATATACCGTGGGTAGGTAGAGCAGTTTATAAAAAGAACACAGTCATAGTCAAGATATTTCATCTGTAGAACAGCTGTTTTGACGAATTTCAAAAAAAATCATCGAATTTCACAATTTACATAAAGGAAAAAGTACTCTGAAAACAATTGTATATACACATATACAGTAGTCTGATCGTAGTTGCAAATATGTTGCCGTCAATCGTCATTATGTTATTCCCCTAAATTATTCTCGTTTGATAATGAGGCTTATAGTTCAATGAGCAAGGAAAGTTGTGTGAGTGTACCACACCAGATTTTTATAAACTGCTCTACCTACCTACCTCATGCACGAGAATGAGGTTACAATGTCAATTTCTCAAAGATGGGGTGGACCCCCATTATTTTCCCAGAAAAAATACTCATGCCAGTTGATAGAGCTGATAATACAGGGTATGAATTTTAAAAAATCGGTCAAGTCATGTTTGAGAAAATCGTGAAAAACATGTTTCTTTAGTTATTAGCTGCCATTTTTCTCAAGAATTACGGAACTCCTGCAATTTTACCAGAAATGAGACACATGTCAGTTGATAGGGCTTATAAATAGCTATCCATCGTATAAATTTGAAGGAAATCGTCAGAGCCGTTTTCGATTTTTTATTCTGTGCAAACAGACTGCAATGGTGGTGGGGGGGACGACGAGCTGTCTCAAGGCTGGTTCTGTTGACATTCCAGAACTCTTATCTAAATGACCTGTACAATTTTTTTGTTCTCCCTCGAACACAGATAATGCAGTTCCCGAAAACTAAACAGTATTATTATTATTATTATTTATTCCATTTAATCAGCTCTTATTGTAACGTGTTCTTATTTGCATATATAATACTTGTTATATGAACAGTTGAATTGCTTGATTCCAGTGTTGATATAATGTGAAAAATATCATTATATATCTGTGATAAATATGATTTAATCTCAGTGAAAATGGGAGAAAGCGTGGGCAATTATAAAATGACAGTGAAAGCACCAAATATATTGACATCTTGCTATTTTACTGCAGTATTTTTTATGTTATTAGTTGATTTTTTTGTTTTGAAATTTGTTTATTTTTTATCAATTCCTATATAGTTTAATCTGAGAGTTGACAGACTGAATTTTAACTTCATATTGGAGTGTTTTTATTATATTATAATTCTATTCAATTTCTACGTAATTGTTCATTCATTCAATCAAAACGTTATTGACTGAAATAGTTGGATACCACTCAAATTAACCTTGTAAAAGCGAAAAGCAATCTATAAACCTTCAAACACATTTCGATAATATTCAGTTTTTGGTAATTGTATTTAACATTTAAAATTTCATGTGTTTCTCACTTTAAGCATGAATATGATATGTATTATAATATATTTTTTTATGTTAATATTCCTATAAACCTACAATGTACTAAAATAAAATACTTATGCAAACTGTGAAATTTCTAGTTATTATGGAAGTGGAATTCACAAGATATACAGTAAATACTAGAAATATCATTACATTTTGAATTTATAATCATGCAATACTTGGATTTTCTTCTATGCTTCATCATCTTGTTATGCTTGAAAAGTTCAAGCTCACCAAAAACTTCCAAGTTCAACTTAATTTTTTTTTTTAAAAAACACTCCATTTTAGGGGTGGTTTTTAATGTTAATAAAGTTCTAACTTTAAGTAGGGGGTGATTTTAGAACAAAACATCAAATACGTTTCTTCATCTCTTTGAACACTTGATGGAAAAAAAAATTTTTTCGAAGATTCAGATATTTAAAGTTTTAAAAATGGACAACCCTAACGATTTCAACCTTCAGCAACCATTGAAAAAAATTATAAATTTTATCTATCAACCACTATCTACCATTCCAAAAAAAAAATTGCCTCAAACAGAGAATTCCGAAAAAACTACCCTTATTTTGTTAACCACCCCCTAACCATTAATCATAAAATGAAAAATCCTCTCAAAGAGTAGAATTGAATGACAAAAAGAACTTTTCTGATATCTAAAAACAAAGGATTTCATTTTTTTCACCCCTAAATTTCAACCCCAAAAATGAGAAAAATCGTGAATAGTCCATTCCTCTGTTTCCAGCATCCTGTCTACTACAAAAATTAATGAAAAAAATACAAAACACTTGATGGAAAAAATAATTTTTCGAAGATTCAGATATTTAAAGTTTTAAAAATGGTCAACCCTTAACGATTTCAACCCTCAGCAACCATTGAAAAAAATTTCATCTATTAACTACTATCTACCATTCCCCAAAAAATTGCATCAACAGAGAATTCCGAAAAAACTACCCTTATTTTGTTAACCACCCCCTAACCATTAATCATAAAATGAAAAATCCTGTCAAAGAGTAGAATTGAATGACAAAAAGAATTTTTCTGATATCTAAACAACAAAGATTTCATTTTTTTCACCCCTAAATTTCAACCCCAAAAATGTGAAAAATCGTGAATAGTCCATTCCACTGTTTACAGCATCCTTTCTACTACAAAAATTTTCCAAAACACTACCCCAAGATTTCGCGGTTTACAAAAAATAGGGGATGCTTTTCGTTTTTTCATAATGTCAGATGGTTTGGGGTATAATAAAATCTAACTCAAACCCTCAATCATCTTCCCCAATCCTTCATCATAATATCTACTATGGAGCTGGGTATGCTTGGAGTTGTAAATACTGGCCAGCCTGCAAGAAATGTAGAAACCTGTTTTGATGAGACAGAGGCTGAAATTTGGCAACACCGCGACAGCTGCTTCAATGTGGCAACATAGGATCTATTTCTAGATACGGCGATGGCTCAATGACCTCGAGTTGACTCTACTGTAGCGCCAGTTAGCGCGTGGTGGAAGGTTGGTGAACCCAGAGTAGCCAGCTAGCGCTAGCGCTAGAGTGGCGGTGTTTGGTGAACTACCCGGGCTGGTTTCAGATACAATGACGTCATTTAATGGGCAGCGCTTTTAAATAAATAAATAAATTATAGTTACGTAAACTTTGAATCACAAATTGAAAAAATTATTAATTAATTTTATATTTAAACTTTAGCACTACTGGAATATCGGAGATGATATTCTGCATACAATTCAGTACTTAAATCGAAATTTGAGAAAGTTGCAATTTAACACATATTGGCAACGCTGTTGTTTCTTCCGGTGGAGGGCTAAGTCTCATTTATTTTATAAAAACTATAGATACTATAATTATTATAGAAGTCCAATTTACCGCCCACGGAAGGGGTAATTGGATATGTCAATAATGTAGCCAAATCAAGTTCTATTTAATTATTATAATACAAACTATAAGTTAGATACCATTATTATTATTATTAGTCCAATCTACTATCCACGGAAGGGGTATTTGGATATGTCAATAATTTAGTCAAATCAAGTCCTATTCCAATTATTTGAAACAAGCTATAAGTTGGACACTGACCTCTTGATGACCTTGGCACAGGCCAAGCGCTGTTCGGAGTCGAGGTAGGCGGATGGTTCGTCGATGAGGTAGACGTCAGCCGGCTTGCCGAGGCAGAGTGCCATCGCGACACGCTGCAGCTCCCCGCCCGACAGATTCTGCACCTCCTGGTCGATTATGTCGTCCAGCTTCATCGGCTTCATCACGTCTGTCACAAACTACACCAAACAAAACCAACGCCCACATTACAATGCACAAATTGCATGAAAATCAATTATGCCAAAAGCAAGACACTTGAGTTACATTACTATTAAACACCATTAGAAAGCATAGAAACAACACAAATTGGTTGGAGTCAATATGACAAATTCAACATAGAAGGAACATGAAAGTGGAACATCATTAGTAAACAGCTCTTCGATCGAGATTCGACACTGGATAGCGATTACAATATTAATGATACTATATATTTGAACTAGTAACTTAATGCATTTCAGTGATCAACCTTCGAAATGATCCTAGTTATTTATAAATATATGTCAACTTCCCAGCCATGACTTCAACTATGAAACTTTAACTGCTTTAAATAAATAGCAACCCAACATAACCTCAAATCAAGATTATAATAGTGGATTCATTACTTCAACTTCAACTAGATAGACAAATATTCGACTAAAAGACCTTCGACTAGATAATGAAGATATATGAACTGACAAATATTTAGTATACTAGGTAGCGAGCACATAAAGATACTAGATATAACTATGCAATAAGGCCCTGAGAAAAGAATGATGGAGGACTTATAAATAGGAGCTTTAATTTATAAACCGATGTATATTATAATGATTGTAGGCATCGATTGTAAGAATGATCGAACGAATGTAGGCATCCTTAATCTAGTCAAGTAGAAGGTACTACATTATTGTCAGGGAAGTGGATGAAGAAACATATAAAGAACAAGAATAATAGATGAATAGGAGTGGGGGGGGGCGTTTTACTAACATACCTGTGGATGTATGTAGGCGTCCTTGATCTTGTCATGCAGGAGGGAGCGGACCTGGCCATTGTACTTGGGACTGATCTTCTGTGGCTTGTAGCTGATGTTGAGCACGGGCACGTCTGCCGAGCCGCTGTCGGGTCGGTCTCTGCCGGCCAGCAGTCGGATGAATGTCGTCTTGCCCGTGCCGTTCTCGCCCAGCAACACCAGGATTTCACTGTCGGTGAACTGACCCTGTCGTACCTAAACAAATAATCCAAACACTCGTATTCTCTAAAACAAGAAAAAGAAAATACAATAATTGTACAAGAATAGGTAATTAAAAACACCGAATATAGTGCCCTTTTATACACAAGCGTTTCGCTTTCCATCAGCGAATCCCATATCATCTGTATCTTACTGTTTCTGTACAAATACATATATAATCAGCTGATGAAAAATCACTGTAATCACTGTTCGTGGCGCAAAAGTCTGTACGCAGCTAAACTTTAAACACCTATTTTTAGGTTATTATATTCGGTCTATTTTATCACTAAATGTAGCCCTGGTAATTTATAAGATTAAGTAACCTCGATAATTCGGAACCTCTATAACTCGAAATCCTCTTTAATTTCTAGTAGACGTTTCATCCCTGAAAATCCTCTTTAATTTGTAGTCTTGTTTGGAACAACTCTCTGTAATTCGTATTTTTTTCAATTTTATAATACGGGAGGGGAAGATAATAATATTACAGTATACTATGCTATACAGTTTACTTACTATCACTAACCAATTCTCCAAATATGTGGTCATCAAACAGAATTTACATAGACTGCCAGACGAAATTTTTTCTATAGACAAGGTATTCAGTCCGATTCAGTACAGTATTGGACGTCGGCGTAAAGATTTCGTTAATCGGTTTGTGAATATTATTTGTAAGGCCGGCCACCAACGGACAAGACAAGCGTTGAACATGCGTTTGATAGATAAGTTGTGTCAATAGCGAAAAGCTTCGAACCCCTTTTTTCAAGGTTTCTATTCACATAGAACGTGAATTTCTGTCCATTAAGGCTGTGCAAAGGCTAAAAATAAACTTTCTACTAGTGATATTTTTCATAGTTTCTCGATTTGTATATCATCAAGCCATCAAAATAAAAACGTTTTCCAGGAAAACATTTTTTTCCCGATCATTACTTTTTACTTTCCTTGCCCTATTACCATAGGTAAGGAAAGTATTGCTTTCCGAAAAAATTAAGGTACCCCAATTTCAAAATTTCTATACGTTTCAAGGTCCCCTGAGTCCAAAAATTGGTTTTTGGGTATTGGTCTTTATGTGTGTGTGTGTGTTGTGTGTGTGTGTGTGTGTGTGTGTGTGTGTGTGTGTGTGTGTGTGTGTGTGTGTGTGTGTGTGTGTGTGTGTGTATGTGCATGTGCGTCTGTATACACGATATCTAATCTCCCAATTAACGGAATGACTTGAGATTTGGAACTTAAGGTCCTTACACTATAAGTATCCGACACGGACAATTTCGATCAAAAGATGGCGGCTAAAATGTTGTCAAAAACAGGGTTTTCGCGATTTTCTCGAAAATGGCTTCAACGATTTCGATCAAATTTATAACTAAAATAGTCATTGATAAGCTATATCAACTGCCACAAGTCCCATATCTGTAAAAATTTCAGGAGCTCCGCCCCATCTATGCAAAGTTTGATTTTAGATTTCCAATTATCAGGTGTCAGATATAATTTAAACGAAATATTCAGAGTGGAAAAGATTGAGCATAAAATGTCCAGTATTATTTTCACCTAAAATTGAAAATAAGCTTGAAATTTGAGAAAATGTGATTATTCAATTGCAAATGTTGATTCTATTATTCTAATCTTCGAAAGATGGGTGCCAGGAAACAGACCTGGAAATGCGGTGAGTGTAAAGACTCTACTCAATCGGATAAAACTTCGGTTTCAAAAAGTGATTCTAATATCGGTGCACTGGCCGAGGCCATGAAAAACCTCAGTGAGAAGATTGATATCAAATTTGAAAAACTTGAATTCGAAATTTCAGGGCTGCGATCGGAAATCAGTGGTTTTCGAGACGAAACTAACGCTGTAAAAATTGAGTGTGCTGCGGTAAATAAAGAATTTATATGCAACATTTCAATTTAATCAGTCCAATAGTTCCGACATGATGATGCGTCATTCGTGAATTTCCGATCCCGTAGGCTACATGTATAAGCTAATTCTTTCCTGTCTCTTTTCTGTATAGAGCTACTTGTAATGTAAATAGAAATAAAAATCTTGGAACCATTCATTGAATTATTTTATCACAACATGTTTTAACATTGATGCCATTTCAAGTGATATCACTTGAAACATTGAAACATGTTGTGAAAATATAATTAAAAAAAGGGTACTAAGATTTTTATTTTTATTCAATTCTTTCCTTTATTATATAATAGATTTTATTAGGTAAACAAAGGCGGAAATTAACAGATAAACAGAAGTTGGCTAGTGCGAAGCATATAAATGATGTTTATGAAAATATAATATAAAAATGAATAAAACCATTGAGAAATCAGGATTTAAGTTGCTAGAGCTTGACTGAGTTAGTGGGGCGGCGGCACTGACCTTGACCGAGTTCTCCTTGTTGATGCGAGGCCGGAAGTTGTTGGGGTCGCGACGGAAAGTGATGCCGAGCAGTTCGAGGAAGCGGTTCATGCCGGCGAGCAGCGACTGAGGCGAGTGCGCCGTCGTGCTCACCGACGCGATGCCCTCGAACACGATCACCCTGTCGGCCAGGTACGTCGCCATTATGAAGTCGTGCTCCACCACGAAGCCTGTCTTCTTTGCGTGCAGGATGAATCTGCAGCACATGCATCAGAAACATTGCATACTGGATGATCAAGAATAAATTGTATACTGGATTCAATGTCCAACAATAAATTAATCAAACTTAGCCAAGTATAGAATCGAAGCAGTTATATTATACTGTGGTATTTTCCCCCATATTTGGACTGATTCTTCATCTATTATTTTCAAAAAAACCAACACATTAAAATGATCACTAAATAAAATCATTGAAACGATTGTCACTGAAATGTGTATTGTTACTAAAATTATCAAGAGAGAGAAAATAAGTCTATTACTATTACTATTGCTATTACTCTCCTGAATTCACATAAGATTACAAAGTCCAAAATAAGGTTAGGCCTATGTCTTTTAGGTCTTCACTTTCACTAAATTTTATTTGTATTTAAACTGGTTATGGAAGTTTGTGGATGACTTGTTTTTGTAATAATTGTTTTTTTGTGCAGACATATTGAAGTCAAAACGCTCAATATTCAACCTCAAAGTGTCCTGTCTGAAGTTTTTAATCACTTTTGAACGTGTAATGTATTGATGTTTTTCTCAAATTTTCATTGTTTCACTTCATTTTTTCTGTGCGGCCTTGTTTGGCCAATCTCTTACTTCTAGTGTGTGGTGGAAGTCGGTCTCTAATTAAATGCCAAATATTTTCTCCTTACCATGAAAAGTATAATTTGAATTGGGAATGTAGATTCTAAATAACGGGAAAAGGTAAGGATAAAGAAAAGAAGATATTCTTATGTACTTTTGAGTGTACTCAATCCCACAGTATCTTGAATGACTTAGGCTCGACCTACATTGAATCCGTCAACTAGGGTCGGTTGAAGATGGACGGACGGAAGAAAAAACAACTGTTCGATCATATAATAGAGTAAAGATACCGTAATCATTGTCATTGTGCTACTTCGAAATATGTAATTATAATATATGATACTGGCAGCGCCTATAAACAATTGCTGTCAGTTTAATTCTAAGATAAAATATTGTAATTTTTTGTTTGTATAAGAAAAAGGAGAATAAATTTCATTTTCATTTTCACTTTTAGTAATCATTTGTCTCTGATCATACTACAAACACAGCTACCTTAGTCGGTTCCAATGTGGGCCCAGCCTAGAACATTCAATAAACTGTAAGATCATGCATTCTTTTTGAAACACATCACGTCTACAGTTGACATAGGATCTTCTTTAAACAAATTTCATCGGAGAACCACATATATTTTGATCCCAAAAAGTTTCTAGCATGTTGAAAATTCCATGTTTTTTGCTCAAAATGTCTCACCATTGACGAACGTAATCATTAATTGGTAAATAACTATATGTCGTATGAAAATGATCCAGACACCAATAGCACCAATAGAAAGGAGCCTTCTCCTCTTTATTTTGATACTAGCATGTAACCCGTGCTTTGCACTAGGAACATTTGGTGTTGTAAAATGCAATCTCCTTATGTCCACGAAACATAAAATAAATGAAATAATTATTCTTTTTTTTCAAAATTACCTTACGTGGATAATCTTTATAAGAGTTGAAGATTTATAGTGAAAAAATGGCGTTGATATGTCTCGAACCCACAACCTTTGATTCATCAACCGCGCTCGCCAACAACTGAGCTACTTGTTGCTTAGTTGAGCAACGGAGTCATTTCGAGAAAACCCGGTTTGGTTGAGCTTTTATAGTTACGTAAACTTTGAATCACAAATTGAAAAAATTATTAATTAATTTTATATACTTTAGCACTACTGGAATATCGGAGATGATATTCTGCATACAATTCAGTACTTAGATTCGAAATTTGAGAAAGTTGCAATTTACACATATTGGCAACGCTGTTGTTTCTTCCGGTGGAGGGCTAAGTCTCATTTATTTTATAAAAACTATAGATACTATAATTATTATAGAAGTCCAATTTACCGCCCACGGAAGGGGTAATTGGATATGTCAATAATGTAGCCAAATCAGTTCTATTTAAATTATTATAATACAAACTATAAGTTAGATACCATTATTATTACTATTAGTCCAATCTACTATCCACGGAAGGGGTATTTGGAAATGTCGATAATTTAGTCAAATCAAGTCCTATTCCAATTATTTGAAACAAGCTATAAGTTGGACACTGACCTCTTGATGACCTTGGCACAGGCCAAGCGCTGTTCGGAGTCGAGGTAGGCGGATGGTTCGTCGATGAGGTAGACGTCAGCCGGCTTGCCGAGGCAGAGTGCCATCGCGACACGCTGCAGCTCCCCGCCCGACAGATTCTGCACCTCCTGGTCGATTATGTCGTCCAGCTTCATCGGCTTCATCACGTCTGTCACAAACTACACCAAACAAAACCAACGCCCATATTACAATGCACAAATTGCATGAAAATCAATTATGCCAAAAGCAAGACACTTGAGTTACATTACTATTAAACACCATTAGAAAGCATAGAAACAACACAAATTGGTTGAAATTTAGGTTGGAGTCAATATGACAAATTCAACATAGAAGGAACATGAAAGTGGAACATCATTAGTAAACAGCTCTTCGATCGAGATTCGACACTAGATAGCGATTACAATATTAATGATACTATAGGCTATATTTGAACTAGTAACTTGATGCATTTCAGTGATCAACCTTCGAAACGATCCTAGTTATTTATAAATATATGTCAACTTCCCAGCCATGACTTCAAATATGAAACTTTAACTGCTTTAAATAAATAGCAACCCAACATAACCTCAAATCAAGATTATAATAGTGGATTCATTACTTCAACTTCAACTCGATAGACAAATATTCGACTAAAAGACCTTCGACTAGATAATGAAGATATATGAACTGACAAATATTTAGTATACTAGGTAGCGAGCACATAAAGATACTAGATATAACTATGTAATAAGGCCCTGAGAAAAGAATGATGGAGGACATATAAATAGGAGCTTTAATTTATAAACCGATGTATATTATAATGATTGTAGGCATCGATTGTAAGAATGATCGAACGAATGTAGGCATCCTTAATCTAGTCAAGTAGAAGGTACTACATTCTTGTCCACTTTCTTGTCAAGGAAGTGGATGAAGAAACATATAAAGAACAAGAATAATAGATGAATAGGAGTGGGGGGGGGGGCGTTTTACTAACATACCTGTGGATGTATGTAGGCGTCCTTGATCTTGTCATGCAGGAGGGAGCGGACCTGGCCATTGTACTTGGGACTGATCTTCTGTGGCTTGTAGCTGATGTTGAGCACGGGCACGTCTGCCGAGCCGCTGTCGGGTCGGTCTCTGCCGGCCAGCAGTCGGATGAATGTCGTTTTGCCCGTGCCGTTCTCGCCCAGCAACACCAGGATTTCACTGTCGGTGAACTGACCCTGTCGTACCTAAACAAATAATCCAAACACTCGTATTCTCTAAAACAAGAAAAAAAAAATACAATAATTGTACAAGAATAAGTAATTAAAAACACCGAATATAGTGCCCTTTTATACACAAGCGTTTCGCTTTCCATCAGCGAATCCCATATCATCTGTATCTTACTGTTTCTGTACAAATACATATATAATCACTGATGTATTGTATACAGCTGATGAAAAATCACTGTAATCACTGTTCATGGCGCAAAAGTCTGTACGCAGCTAAACTTTAAACACCTATTTTTAGGTTATTATATTCGTTCTATTTTATCACTAAATGTAACCCTGGTAATTTATAAGATTAAGTAACTTCGATAATTCGGACCTCTATAACTCGAAATCCTCTTTAATTTCTAGTAGACGTTTCAACCCTGAAAATCCTCTTTAATTTGTAGTCTTGTTTGGAACAACTCTCTGTAATTCGTTTTTATTTTTTTTAATTTTATAATACGGGAGGGGAAGATAATAATATTACAGTATACTATGCTATACAGTATACTTACTATCACTAACCAATTCTCCAAATATGTGGTCATCAAACAGAATTTACATAGACTGCCAGACGAAATTTTTTCTATAGACAAGGTATTCAGTCCGATTCAGTACAGTATTGGACGTCGGCGTAAAGATTTCGTTAATCGGTTTGTGAATATTATTTGTAAGGTCGGCCACCAACGGACAAGACAAGCGTTGAACATGTGTGGACACACATGTTTGATAGACAAGTTGTGTCAATAGCGAAAAGCTTCGAATACATTTTTTCGAGGTTTCTATTCACATAGAACGTGAATTTCTGTCCATTAAGGCTGTGCAAAGGCTAAAAATAAACATTCTACTAGTGATATTTTTCATAGTTTCTCGATTTGTATATCATCAAGCCATCAAAATAAAAACGTTTTCCAGGAAAACATTTTTTTCCCGATCATTACTTTTTACTTTCCTTGCCCTATTACCATGGGTAAGGAAAGTATTGCTTTTCGAAAAAAATTAAGGTACCCCAATTTCAAAATTTCTATACGTTTCAAGGTCCCCTGAGTCCAAAAATTGGTTTTTGGTCTTTATGTGTGTGTGTGTGGTGTGTGTGTGTGTGTGTGGTGTGTGTGTGTGTGTGTGTGGTGTGTGTGTGTGTGTATATATGTGCGTCTGTATACACGATATCTCATCTCCCAATTAACGGAATGACTTGAAATTTGGAACTTAAGGTCCTTACACTATAAGTATCCGACATGGACAATTTCGATCAAATGCAATTCAAGATGGCGGCTAAAATGGCGAAAATGTTGTCAAAAACAGGGTTTTACGCGATTTTCTCGAAAATGGCTTCAACGATTTCGATCAAATTTATAACTAAAATAGTCATTGATAAGCTATATCAACTGCCACAAGTCCCATATCTGTAAAAATTTCAGGAGCTCCGCCCCATCTATGCAAAGTTTGATTTTAGATTTCCAATTATCAGGTGTCAGATATAATTTAAACGAAATATTCAGAGTGGAAAAGATTGAGCATAAAATGTCCAGTATTATTTTCACCTAAAATTGAAAATAAGCTTGAAATTTGAGAAAATGTGATTATTCAATTGCAAATGTTGATTCTATTAAATCATTCACTATGAAGAGATAGCAGATCTCAGGTGTATCCAGCGTTATTGTCCTGTCACCAGCTGGCTCAGATCTTTGAATAGTAGACTTGAGATGCGCGGGAACACTAGCGTCAGTTGATCAATTTTCATAGCGGCAAGGAAAGTTGTGTGAGTGCGCCACACCAGATTTTTGAGATATGAGCGCCTAAAGTTCAAATTTTTGGGACAGAATGTTTCAAATTCGGTTAGAGATAAATCGATGAGATTCAGAGGATAAATTCTTCATGGTATTGTTGATTTAATAAAACAAAAATGTTTTGAAAATATTTTTGATAAAGTTATTCAATTTACTAAAAATGACCAAAAATAACTTAAAAAAAGTTATTTTTTTACTTATTTTTGGTCATTTTGAATAACTTTATCAAAAATTGATATTTTCAGGAAATTTTTGTTTTATTCAATCATCAATACCATGAAGAATTCATCTACTAAATCTCATGGATTTATTTATTACCGAATTTGAAATGTTGTCCCAAAAATTTGAACTTTAGGCGCTCATATCACAAAAAGTAATGATCGGAAAAAATATTTTCCTGAGAAAACTTTTTCATTTTGATAGATTGATGATATACAAATCGAGAAACTATGAAAAATATCACCAGTAGAAAGTTTATTTTTAGCCTTTGCACAGCCTCAAGATCTGCTTTGCCTAATGACACACAAGGGTAGTAAACCAATGTTAATCAAGTAATGATCAACGTAAATCAATGTCTACTTTAAAACGTAAATCTCACTATAGAAATTATTTATTTATTCAAACAAATAGAATTAAGTTTTAACTTTTATTGAATTTACCTCGAGATGGAAGTCGCCCATGGTTTTAGTCATGGCCGGATACTCGTAGTGGTTCATACGCTTCACTTCTTCCTCAGTGGCAGATTCGGCCACTTTGAAAACAAGTGACTCATCGCGAAAACGAAGGTTCTCCGTCGGAACGAATCCGTCCAAGAATATGTTGATACCTGACAATAGATAAGTTCCAATTAGTAAGATTACAAACAAAGATTTAATTTGTGTATTTATGTACACAAAATTTAACTGAAATTGATAAAAATAAAGGAAAATATTAAGCTACTCTTTGGAACTATTTTTATCAAAATTTGGGGAAGGAGTATTTTTGGGCTACCTAAAAATGAGAATGTTGTTCGTTTCCCAATTATCTGAATGTATTGTGTATGATTAAATGTAAAAATAAATAAAGATGCACAATAAAATGTGCGATAGTAAGAAACAGCATATAAAAACCATGCAGATAAAACAACCTACATTTCCCAGACCCCCCCCCCACCAAGCCCAATTGCGATTTGAGCATTACACATCGTTTGTGCTTCGTTTTTGCACGAATGTGGTGCACGTACATGTAACGTTTGTGCACACTTTTTAAGCAAAGAAATGAATCGTTGCAGGAGTGAGGTATAGTACAGTGGTCAAGGGGGGCTGGGGAAATGCTATCCCCCAAACAGTCAAAACACTCTAATTTTTGGCTCAATCGTTTGAGCATAGTTTGTGCACGAGTGTGCACATACATGTAACGTTTGTGCACACTTTTTAACCAAAGAAATTGATCGTTGCAGGAGTAAGGTATAGTACAGTGGTCAAGGGGGGCTGGGGAAATGCTATCCCCCAAACAGTCAAAACACTCCAATTTTCGGCTCAATCGTTTGTGCACGAAAGAGGTGCAAATACATGTAACGTTTGTGCACACTTTTTAAGCGAAGAAATGGATCGTTGCAGAAGTGAGGTATAGTACAGTGGTCAAGGGGGGCTGGGGAAATGCTATCCCTCAAACAGTCAAAACACTCCAATTTTCGGCTCAATCGTTTGTGCACGAATGTGCACATACATGTAACGTTTGTGCACACTTTTTAAGCAAAGAAATGAATCGTTGCAGGAGTGAGGTATAGTACAGTGGTCAAGGGGGGCTGGGGAAATGCTATCCCCCAAACAGTCAAAACACTCCAATTTTCGGCTCAATCGTTTGTGCACGAGTGTGCACATACATGTAACGTTTGTGCACACTTTTTAACCAAAGAAATGGATCGTTGCAGGAGTGAGGTATAGTACAGTGGTCAAGGGGGGCTGGGGAAATGCTATCCCCCAAACAGTCAAAACACTCCAATTTTCGGCTCAATCGTTTGTGCACGAAAGAGGTGCAAATACATGTAACGTTTGTGCACACTTTTTAAGCGAAGAAATGGATCGTTGCAGGAGTGAGGTATAGTACAGTGGTCAAGGAGGGCTGGGGAAATGCTATCCCTCAAACAGTCAAAACACTCAATTTTCGGCTCAATCGTTTGTGTACGAATGTGGTGCACATACATGTAACGTTTGTGCACACTTTTTAAGCAAAGAAATGAATCGTTGCAGGAGTGAGGTATAGTACAGTGGTCAAGGGGGGCTGGGGAAATGCTATCCCCCAAACAGTCAAAACACTCCAATTTTCGGCTCAATCGTTTGTGTACGAATGTGGTGCACATACATGTAACGTTTGTGCACACTTTTTAAGCAAAGAAATGAATCGTTGCAGGAGTGAGGTATAGTACAGTGGTCAAGGGGGGCTGGGGAAATGCTATCCCCCAAACAGTCAAAACACTCCAACTTTCGGCTCAATCATTTGTGCATAGTTTGTGCACGAATGTGGAGCACAAACGTAACGTTTGTGCTCACTTTTTAAGCAAAGAAATGAATCGTTGCAGGAGTGAGGTATAGTACAGTGGTCAAGGGGGGCTGGGGAAATGCTATCCCTCAAACAGTCAAACACTCTAATTTTTGGCTCAATCGTTTGAGCATAGTTTGTCCACGAGTGTGCACATACATGTAACGTTTGTGCACACTTTTTAAGCAAAGAAATTGATCGTTTATTAATTAGTAAATTGATAGATTTTTATTAGTAATAATAAAGTGAAAATGATATAATGTACTGTATATGATACTTTACACTACTTATTCTTCTAAAAATGATAAAACAGGGTGAAATCAATTTGATTGAACCCACATCACTTCTGTTATTAAGCTCACAGATTAGCCTATTAGTTTATTATTTTGTATAGATATTTGTCAATTATTTCGGAAGTTGATTGATTTATTGGTATAATCTCATAAATCTCGAAATACTTAAAAAGTACAGAAAATACTTCTAAAGTGACTACAATTTTATCTGGAGCTATTGTTTCAATATTTCAACAGTTACTAACTGGAATTACAGAAATTTTGGACTTGTGGTATTCAAGTAACAGTCTTTCGAATAATTGAAGTCAGGTTGTGACTAGAAAGATATATTAATTCTAGCTCACAAGATTCGTCATCTTCATAGTTAAGTCAGAAACCTCCCGGGATATCCTCGAAGATTCTGTCTTGGAATTTCATCCTAAGCTAATTTTAGCAATCATTGATACTCATATCGTACCGGTATTCATTCAATACCTGATAGTTTTATTTAGGGAATGAAAATAAATTAAGTTTTTTTAGATGGATATCTACACTCCTTACAATACGAGGACCTTTATTCCAGAGCTAGATTAATTGGTGTTGAACGTATGTTGAGGAAATCTCTTGTAATAAGAAAAAACTCTATATTCCTAAGAAACAAAGAATCTGATCTCTTATTCAATTCTAAATAAGTATCTAACCTTGACAAGGGCTACAGAAGTTATGTGAATCTTCAAGAGTATCCAACAGTCTCATATAAAAATACAGAGAGCCTGATTGAAAAATTCTTTTTAGTTGGGAAAAACATCGGATGACCGATGTCTAGATAAAACCATCGAACAGTAGAAGTAAACATCGATGTTTGATGTAGAAACATCCATGTTTTTAAACATCAATGTATCGATACCCATCCCTAATTGAAACTCTACTTCATACACAAGCGGAATAATCATTTGAAGATATTATTTTTTAGATACAATTTTTGTTAACTATTTCATGTGTAGTAGCCTACATGTCGCCGAAAATTTTGGTGTTTTGACAGTTCGGGGGGGATAGCATTTTCCCAGCCCCCATATCCAGTTACAGGCTTTTGAAGATGATTTTGATAAGTGCTCAAACGGAGAAAGTACATGCACATTGTACACATTCAAAGCACAAACGGTTGACCCAAATTTACTGTTTTTTATCACTTTGGGGGGGAGGGGGACGTTCCCTTGGCCACTCTACTGTACCTCACTCCTGCAACGATCCATTTCCTTGCTTAAAAAGTGTGCACAAACGTTACATGTATGTGCACATTCGTGCACAAACGATTGAGTCGAAAATTTAAGTGTTTTGACTGTTTGGGGGATAGCATTTCCCCAGCCCCCCCTTGACCACTGTACTACATCTCACTCCTGCAACGATCCATTTCCTTGCTTAAAAAGTGTGCACAAACGTTACATTTATGTGCACAAATGATGCACAAACGATGTGTGATGCTCAAATCGCAATTACGATGAGTGGGGGGGCTATCGTTTCCTCATCCCTCTTGACCACTGTACTCTACCTCACTCCTGTGATGACCCATTTCCTTGCTTAAAAAGTGTGCACAAACTTTACATGTACGTGCACAAACGATGCACAAACTCTCGTTTCCCAAGCCCCCTAATAGAATTTTCAAATAATTTGTCCAGTTTGCGTGCACAAACGCAGAGTGGTCGTGCACATTCGTGCACAAACGATGTGTAATGCTCAAATCGCAATTACGATGAGTGGGGGGCTCTCGTTTCCCCATCCCCCCTTGACCACTGTACTATACCTCACTCCTTTGATGACCCACTTCCTTGCTTAAAAAGTGTGCACAAACGATGTACAAGCTCAAATCGCCTTTGGGCTAGGTGGGGGGCCAGGGAAATGTACGTGATAGATAGAACAAGTTAATAAGCCATGAAATTCTAAAACAAGACTATATAAAATGAATTGAGATCGAGATAATTTCAGAAGTTTCTTCTCATTATTTCTTGATAGTCGACTGAAGCTGGAGAAGTGTGAGATACTGAAATTATTATGCATTGAAAGACTTGATGAGGTAATTTCATAAGTTTTAAGATTTTTCTCATCTTTTGCAGATATTTTGGACAAAACTAGCAGACTAAGGATGGAAGGAAAAATGAGATACTGTAATTATTCAATTTTTAAACACGAAAGACTTTTCCAAAACTAATAACGTTACAACGCCTCACGTTACAATGGACTACATTACATACGATGTGTATCAAAACATAGGTTAGCCTTCCTATTCTTCAATTTTTATTTTATTTTGCAGGTTCAATTTGCATTTAGAAAAATCTGGTGTGGCGCACTCACACAACTTTCCTTGCCGTTATGAAAATTTCGGCAAAAACCGTCTCGTGTGTCTCCGGCGTAAGAGTCGAGTTTTCGGAAATATAATTTAAAATTGTTCAGCTGACGAGATCAAATTCTGCTATCTCTTCCAGTGAATGATTTAATAGAATTAACAGTTGCCTTTCTCATTAAGTTTGCATTTTAATAATCACATTTTTTTGAATTTCGAGCTTATTTTCAATTTTAGGTGGACGTATTTCAAATTTACAGGACATTAATTGTAGAGATTTTCATGCTCAATCTTTTCCACTTGAAATTTTTAGTTTAAATTGTTTCTGAAGCCTGATAATTGGGAATCTAAAATCAAACTTTGCATTGATGGGGCAGACAGAGCTCCTGAAATTTTTACGGATATGGGACTCGTGGCAGTTGATAGAGCTCATCAATGACTATTTTAGGTATAAATTTGATCGAAGTCGTTGGAGCAATTTTCGAGAAAATCGCGAAAAACCCTGTTTTTGAAGACATTTTTGTCATTCTAGCCGCCATCTTGAATTGCATTTGATCGAAATTTATAGTGTCGGATCCTTATAGTGTAAGGACCTTAAGTTCCAAATTTCAAGTCATTCCATTAATTGGGAGATGAGATATCGTGTATACAGACGTACATACACACACACACACGTACAGAACAATACCCAAAAACCACTTTTTGGACTCAGGGGAACTTGAAACGTATAGAAATTTACAAATTGAGGTATCTTAATTTTTTCAAAAAAAAGGAAAGCAATTAGGCCTACCTATGGTAATAGGGCAGGGAAAGTAAAGATGAAACACCAATAATGGTTTAAAATTTTTATCATGTGAGAATGGATGGTGGTCTTGACTCGTAGCTTTCTGACAACTAGGGCCCGGTTGCACAACAGCCGGCTAAATTTTAACTGTGATTAATTCCACGAGAACCAATCAGAGAAGTTTTATTTTCAAAAACGCCTTCTCTGATTGGTTCTCGAAGGCGTTTTAGAAAAGACGGCATTTCTGATTGGTTCTCGTGGAATTAATCACGGTTAAAATTTAGCCGGTTGTTGTGCAACAGGCACTTAGTTCTAATGCTTTGAATTGATTGTTAGATAGATTATTGGATAAACCGACAGCAAAATTAAAAAAAAAAAACAAGCGGCCCTTGGCGCTGTGTGTGTGTGTGTGTGTGTGTGTGTGTGTGTGTGTGTGTGTGTGTGTGTGTGTGGTGTGTGTGTGTGTGTGTGTGTGTGTGTGTATGAATAACACTAATGGTCCCCATTCAACCATTAATGACAGTCTCATTAAGGTATGTCTCAAATATACCAACTCAGCCAGTCGCTTACAAGGTATTTTAATGTGGTATGATTTGTTGAACTGACCTTCCCTGACCGAGAAAGGCATAGTGACCACTCCATATGCTCCAGGCACACCGTACAGGCAGCAAATGAAATCAGACAAATAGTCAAGCACCGACAGATCGTGTTCCACCACTATTATGAACCTGAAACAATACATTTTCATACATTTCGTGCAATTCAATTTCTAATAAAACTACATACAATGAAACTTCTTGATCTCTTGATGAACCAGTAAGTTTCTCAGCAGATTCGATCTATCAATTATATTTTATAAATATTACTCTAAAGTTTATTGATGACAAATGTGCAAGTTTATGTTTAGCTTTGAACTTGTAGCATGCGCTCAGGTTTTCCTTGCCGGCTGTGCCAACCAGTAATATTTATTTTATTCTATAGTAAAAAGCTTATTTGATTTCATTGTATTGTAAAATTGAAATTATTGTAAGTTTTCTTAGGTAATATTATTTTGGCAAATAAATTATCATCATTATTATTGATTAAAACCTGTCTAACAATAGAGAAAATAAAAATAAATTTCTCGACTCTTATTCTGTGTTCTAACTGACTTATCCTCCAATGGAATAAGAATCATTGAGATATTAAGATGTTACATGTGAAACTAATGTGTCCGTAACACATTAAATGTGGAAGAGACAACATATTTTCCATTTCAACAGTCTGTGTGATAGCCTATCTCCCAAATAGCATAAGCTTTTTCAAATAAATGGAAAAATTAAAGAAATTGTATGCAATTAATTCCAGCTGACTAAATGATAAAATCAAAACAATTTTTTTTCTTATGCACTTTCAATGTTATTTTCATATCCTGAAAAAAGACGAAGGAGTGAGTCAATTTTGTAGTCCAACAAACTTGAACTGTAAAAAGATTCGAAGAATATGTGTTCAAAATTAAAATATGATTGATCAATTATTTTTAAAGTTATTGTAGAACAAAAAAACAGACGGACAACGACTTTGGACTTCAGTACCTAAGTCAAAAGTGAGAACTCGCTAAAGCTAAACAATTTCTAAAATTTTAAACAATTTTCCCAAATTAATAATGCGAATATTTTGAAATTTAATTGGAAAACTTTTAACTGATGATTACGTACTTATCAGGCTGTATGAGGGATCGGATAGTGGAGGCGGCTTTGAGACGCTGCTTCACGTCCAAATAGCTGGACGGCTCATCGAACATGAATATGTCGCCATCTTGGATGCACACCATGGCACACGCAAACCGCTGCAGTTCACCACCAGACAAGTCCTCTATCGACCGGTTCCTGATCTTTTGTAAATCTAAAAGAATAAAATGAAAATAGATTTCAAATGTTCATAATATTTATGACCAGACTCAAAACCTCTTTTAATCGTCTTTCACGAAACCATTTTTCCTGATTTTTGTAAATCCTGAATAATAAAACAAAACTGACCATTCCGTTTACCATTCAAATAAAACCAAGCCCAATTTCTTTATCACGAGGTTCCTAATCTTTTGTAAATCTACAATTTCATGAACTATTCAAGTAGGTCTTAGTATGTAGCCATACGAGCAATTTTTCATGCGCGAACACAGCTTGATTTCTCACGAATGGGCAACATTCAATGTGATTGGATTAAGACACACAAGCTTATTTTCAAGCTGCAACAGGATCGTTTTCAAGGTCACACGGTTAGTGTTCACGAACATCCATGCTGGAAAAAAAGCTCAACTATAAGCCCTGAAAATATAATTTCGTGCTTTCTTGCGAGTTTGAAAGCGGCGTGAAACCATGGTTCCTTCGAGCGTGAAAACAATGTCCTCTATGCCATTGACTAACGGTATTATCACATTGGATGCACGTATGTGCGAGTGCTCGTGAGATCATGCATGACCAAGTACGCAGATGATAAACAAAATGTGGAAAGAGCCGTTGCGACTTGCCTGTAGCTACTCACACTGAACGCCAACACCAAATGCACGCGTTTAGTGTGAGTGTTCCTATGGCTCTTTCCACATTTTGTCTATCATCTGCGTACTTGGTCATGCATGATCTCACGAGCACTCGCACATAAGTGCATCCAATGAGATCATACCCTGAGGGTGAGGGTGTGTGCACACACAGAGTGGTCAGGCGTACCAGGTTCCTGGAAACCAAATAATTATATGGATACTAAAGTTTATAATTAATTGAATTAACACGAGAAAGAGAAAAGTTGATCTTTAAATTACTGATACTGAAGCTACAGATGACAGCTCTCTCTCTCTGATAGTATATTGTTTTCCTTAAATTTATCTTCAATTGAGATATCCAACTAGAACGCTTGACTCTCGCCATTTTGACGTAAGTGAACCGCAGAACCCGGGACGCCTGACCGCTCTCTGTGTGCCAACTCGATTCAACCACCGTAAAATAATTTCCGCTTCCCTCATTGGTTCTGAAGCATTCCGATCATACAAAATTTTCATACTAAATAGAAGCGACTTGATGTTGTTGAAACCACTGGTTTATTAAAACAAATTGAGATACTAGTTTCGGTTGTTAGACCATAATTATCAATCTCTAGGAAACTCAGTTTACTACCATTACCTCAGTTATTACACAATTATCTTCAAGTAAAAACTGAAACTAGTATTTCAAATTGGTTTAATAAATAGGTGGTTTTGACAAAATCAAGACCTGTTCATTTATCTGCATCACCTTCACAACAACACAGAATGTTAAATCTTCATACTTTGTAAAAATTATTGAATAACTCATTATAGTTGTAATTTATCATGAATTAGTGCATTAAGCAAGCATTATAATGTTACTATTGTATTTTAATATAACTTTAAAGTGAAAAAACACTCACATTCTTTGGTGTGGCGACGACCGTTTCGTGCTGGTATTGCACATTTTCAAGCCAGACAGAAACTAAAGTATTTAAGGTTATGAGGTTGAGTATTTGGTCGAAGTGGGGGTCGAGGGGAGTTTTGGCGGCTGATGGAGGTGGTTTTAAATGAGTTTGTCGAACAGGGTGTGGGAAGAAAAGTTGATTTGATCATTGAGAATATTGTTTGGCTGTTGTTTGGTATACTTGTATATTTCAAACTGTTCCAGTACCTCAATACATCTAATTTGTATATTTCACAATTAATTTAATTTGTATATTTTTTTATACTCGTATATTTCAAACTAGAAAATTAGATGTACTATTGAAATATACAAGTAGCCTACACCAAACAACAGCCAAACAATATTCTCAATGATCAAATCAACTTTTCTACCCACACCCTGTTCGACAAACTCATTTAAATCCACCTCCATCAACCGCCAAAACTCCCCTCGACCCCCACTCCGACCAAATACTCAACCTCATAACCTTAAATACTTTAGTTTCTGTCTGGCTTGAAAATGTGCAATACCAGCACGAAACGGTCGTCGCCACACCAAAGAATGTGAGTGTTTTTTCACTTTAAAGTTATATTAAAATACAATAGTAATAATAATAGTGGAAACAAGATGGATAACCAACAAGGCATTATGATGTATTTACATAGGTAAAGAATTCTAATGCATCTATTTTATTAGATGACGTCATTTAGTCGCGGTTGAATTAAATGGTTAGAATAACGGCTGTTAAATGCAATCTGAGAGTGAATTGAGGTTTCAAATTGATTTGAACCCTCATTAAAATGCTTTCAATTTCGACTCACCTAATAAATCACAGATAAGATTTTGATTGTCCCTCTCGTTCTTCTTGTCTAGTAGTTGCTGAACGGTACCCTTGACAGCTTTTGGTATCTGATCCACGTACTGCGGCTTTATTAAAGCTTTCAAATCGTCCTCCAGGATTTTTGTGAAATAGTTTTGCAGTTCCGAACCTCGAAAGTGGTTAAGAATTACCGTCCAATCGGGTGGATTCTGTAATAAATATCAAATCAAATTTTATTCTCACAATTTACAAATAATACAGTACATTTATATATACCCTTATGTTATGAGAGACTCACATGTAGGCTTAAGCCTGTGTTTGTGAGGGCCTGGCGTGATTCGCTGAATTTAAAATCGATAAACTAAATTATGAAAATTGATATTATATTAAACTAAATTGAGAAAAATACAGATTAAAAAAAATGATATGAGTAAATGTTGATATTGTAGGAAGAAAACAAATAATTGGCTGCAGAAACAGCCAGTTATAATTAATGACTAAAAGTTAGTAAAACTATATATATAAAAAGTAAATTGACTGAAATTCGCATTAGATAGGACAAAGTGAATTATATTCAAACCCATTTCAAGGAGCATTCTGATACAATCTAAGTTTTTTCATTCTGATCAATCTAGTTTTTGTCTACAACTGCTCGTTAAACACTTCTTTACGTACTGCAAACAAAACGTAAAATAGTTGATTTTTGGGTAGGTAAACGATAATCTATTTTACGCTCAATGCACATGCTCAGTACAGTTTTTACTTTACCGGTCATCCAAGTTTCATGATCGCTAATGTTCTTAATCTCAACAACGATTACAATATGATGAATGTATTATTGTATTTATTGTTTAGTAGTCCCATACTGCAGTTGTAGAAAGAATGTCATATTTAATTCGAACTTCTTCATTGCTTTCGCAAAATTATCGCGCTCCATCAGGTGTCGCGCTATAACTATTTCGCTCAAGCAGTCTATTCACTGTCCAGTTAGAAATACAATGCCTATTTTGCCTATGCGATCGCGGCCGACGGCCGAGAAACAATACATTTGCTACTTAAGAGAATGTTCAAACATTCACAGGCTATTTATATTTATATTTAACGTATGGAATTTTTTGTCAAATTTTAAAAATTTCACACTTTTATAAGTGCACATCGAGGGATGAAATGTACTGTATTGCCTGGGGACTGGCTACAGCGAAGTCGTTAGCCTCGCCCTCGCCCAGGTAGGCACGTCTCTCACACTACAGTCACAGGCTGTGAACACTCCTATAAGAGTCAATGAATTCTTTCTGGGAGATATTAGAAACAGTAAAATAAAAAAAGTGACACAATAGGAGCCAATATTGAGAAAAACAATTGAATAAACATAATTTGAGAGAAATCTGAAGTTTTCTCTTGAAAATTACAAACTATCAACTAACCTACATTTTAATAATTGATTGTGACACAATAGGAGCCACATTTAGGCTACATTGTATATTTTTCAACTTGTAATAATGTACATTCTACTGTTGTATACCGTATTTGATAAAAGGAAAAGTTTATTGAAAATGTGCCAAAAAATAGTTTCTTTTCAGTCAAAATTTAATTACAATGAATTCATGAACGAAACAGAGTAATTCCTAATTAATTTCAAATTTATAATCAACGTTGGGTTTATGAAATAATGTGAATAGATTTATGATCTTCAAATTTTAAATTAATAAATGGTTCAGTCAAGAGAAAAAGGTCGACTGCTATTGCTTAAGCAGCTGAAATTTCAATATTTTTCTCGTATTCAACTATCTATACTTGTAATTTTCGATCATTTCCACTTCGTGATTTTTTACATTGTATAATTTTGAATGACACAAACCGTGAACTGTCCCAGATTGGGTTTCTGCTTGCCGGCCAGGATTTTGAGTGCGGTCGACTTGCCAATTCCGTTGGTGCCGACCAATCCCAGAACTTCACCAGGTCTGGGAATCGGCAGCCGGTGCAACTTGAATGAGTTCTGGGAGTAACGATGCGTCGTGTCCTTCTCCAAGTTGCTCGGCAAGTTTATAATTGTGATCGCCTCGAATGGACATTTCTACAACAAAAAACAACAACCGAGAAAATAAATATATGTAATTAATACTGATCAACAGAAGAGGGTAAATTTTTCTATTGAAATTTTTTGACAGTATATAAAAATAATTATTGTGGAAATAAAATTAATTGTAGGCTACCTACAATTGATCCACCCCTGCAATGTGAAGTGAAAAAATAGATAAATCTTATTGTAAAACGCTCATCAAACACATAGATTGTATTGAGGTTTCAATCGACTTCACTAATACAGTGACATAGGGTATAGAATTAAGTATAGAAATTATTCTTTATAATATATTATTACGGTATTCTATTATTATATATGGGAAATTTTCAAATATAGGCCTTTAGAAATAAAGTTAGTTATAGAGGAATACTAAAGTAAAGTTTGTAAAATTATAATTCATATTGTGAATATTATTTTGATTATACCACTCCGTAATTAATTGGAATGAAGATTTCATAAATTTATAATATTATAAAATTCCACATTTAAAAAACACATGGTCGGGGATAGGAAATACTTAGTTGGAGGCCTGGAAGTCCATTTCAGCTGAGCGAGTCACAAAAATCAATGGGAAACTGATAAATTCAATACCGCAGGATATACAGGGATTGTCTTCTTTTGTGCTGAAATACAGGAATAATAGCGGAACCAATGACTGCTGCCATAAACAGATACTTTGAGTCTGACAGGTACCCTGATATCCTCGATGTGGCCAGGACGGTGCCCATACACAAACAAGGAGATACTGATAACCCTGCAAACTATATACCAAACTCTATAGTTTGAGTATTCTCAAAGGTTATAGAAACTGAGATGGAGCAACAACTGGTGAAGTTCTTTGAAGACAACAATCTGCTGACATGGATTTAGGCATGGACGATCCCCATCAGTGCTTTTGATGCTGGGGACTCTCTTGCTTTGGCGATGTGTGACCTTAATAAGGTTTTGACTGTGTGCCCCATGAGTCCCTGATCATCAAACTTCAGAGTGGCACAGTCTTAAAGATGGTGGAGTCCTACCTGAGGAACAGTTAGCTCAGCTTGGTAGTGTTACTTCCAGACTGCAAAGTGTGAATAAACCTCGTTGCAGACTGGCGGGGACCCAAAGTAGCTTCCCAACGCGGGGGCCATAGAATGCTTCACCATTTTTTAAAGAGAAGTGCATGATATGGAATGAAAAAATTCAGCTCGGAACTGAGGAAGAGGCTGCTTTATAGGCCCCTGTAATCGCTGCAGGAGTTGAATGAGAAGCGAGTTTGGCGTTACAGCGCCTTCATAACCCAGATGACTTTGGGTTTCCAAATAACACTGCCGATCTGGAAACTCCAGTTCTAGGCGACGACATCAAGTAGGCCCTACATGTTTAACGCATTATCACTTCTGAACTGATTATTCAACATTTTACATAAAGATTCTGAATTTACCGAGGATGACCTATCTTTATTTTTCCTATTTTAGACCTATCTTTATAGATAGACCTATCTTTATTTTTAATTAACAATGTATTATTTTATATTTGTATTAATTTAATAAAATTAGAATTCTAATTTTGATAATTAGGCTAAAACAAATTTATTCAATTTGTTATGCAAAGTTTCGAGTTACGTATGTTACAATAGTGAGAGTATTGAGTGTAGCCGTGACCGAGATGAAACCTCTCAGACTCTGGTGATCGGTTCTGGATGAGGTCTCCGGTTCGAAGCCCATATTATTTCGCTACGAGTTTTTAACAATAATTGTTTTTTCTATTGTAATATTTGTTAAGATAATACTTCCAATTTTTACCATGAAGCTATAATTAATTCATTTGTGTTTCTTCCAGACTATGGCGGAGAGCGGTTAACACCTGTTTGTTCTGAATAGTTAACAATTCATGGTAGACATGGAGTTCAATTTAATAAAAATAGTATGATTCTGTGATGCCCAAGATTGAATAGATGGACATTAGTCAATATACATTGATAAACCAATTATTTTTCCAAGATTTTTTGCTTTTCTTCTATCAATATTTCACAATTTTCCAAAGTGATGATTCACATAAAAAGAATGTAATACTAACCTTTACACAAATACCACAACCAATGCAGAGTTCTTCGGATATAGATGCGAGTTTGTCATTTGGTGACACTTCTATACACAGTTTGCCCATACGCACAACAGGACAGGACTTTTTGCATTCCTGACGACATCTTTTAGGCTTGCATTTGTCAGAATTAACAATGGCAATCCTAGTCAATTTGTCAGTTTCCTCTGTTGCTTTACTGCGAGGCATTTTAAAGCCGGTAACTATCTACCTGTTGACAAAAATCAAATCGAGTTATAACTAAACTTCATCAAATAAATTTCTCAAAAAATGAGAAATAATATCATAATTGTATCTCAATTCTAGTTACCAATGATAGAATGTACATTCTTATGGACTTTTCAAATGAAAAACTATTTCAATAAAAGAGTTTATTTTTGAGTAAGTTATTGTATTTGATAACTTACACAAAATCAAATAAATGTCGTTTATGATTAGTAACTCATAGAAAAGATACCCTAAAATTTAGGAATTCTTTTTCACTAAAATAAGTCACTGTTCCCAATATTATTTTACTTAGCATCGGCTTAGATATTTGTCATAACCTAAATGTCACAACCAAAACATATTCTATCAATGATTGGCAATCTTACTGGATTGAGATTATTGAAACGTTTTTAAATCATTGAAAGTAGAAAATAAGATTCTAAATTTATAGAATTTGTTGATTAATCAAATGAAATACTTACGTTGAACTACAAAAATTTCTTGCATTGGCCAAACCACGCGGCCTATGCAGTTGATACGTTGAGTTACAAACTTGTAATTGTAATGGAGATTTTGGAGGTTATGTGGAATTCAGCATTCAGGTATGCCAGCGCATCATTATTAAATTATGAAAAATTATTCTAATAGAACATGTTTTCTTTATTCTCAGAGAAAAATTAGAATACGTCAATTCAATCAAGATCCAAAGATACTTATTTGTTCAATCAAATGATCTTGATATATTGGGAAGAAGATTTGGAAAACATTATTGAGTTAAGGTTGGTAGACTATCTCTTTAGCCACATTTTTTGAATCAAATTCTATTACGATAGATTAAAATATTATAGGGTTACTAAATTGTTCAAATACAATTTATTACTTTGAATTTTATAGATTATAGAGACAATAATTGATTTGAATAATTAATTTGCAATTGGAAAGTTTACAAAACATTTGCTCAATCAACAAGAAAGATGCCGTAAAACAAAAAAAAAACATGAAACACCACATAATCTTATTGTTATTATTCAATAATTTCATCACTTTCAAAGTGAGCATTTTTTATTACAACCTAAGTCGGCCATTGGCAAGACTTTGGTACATCTCTATTCTGTCAAATTTAAAAAGGATCTAATCATTGATACCGTGCTGAGTACAACCGCCCTTTGAATTCCATGTTTTGCACTCCCTGAGACACCAAGGCAACCTGTTCTGTGCCAAGGCGACCGAGGTTCGCTGAAACCTTGTGCCTGATCACTACAATAGTAGAGATAATAATAGGGACAAAATTGTAGCTTTTTCCTGCTTCCAGACATCCCTGATCTCAGCAGCAAGGGGGAAATACTTGGATATTTTCTCATTGTAATATTGTTCCAAGCTGTGGCAACATGGTATGATCAATTATATTATTATTATCATAGTATTATTTTTTATTATTCTACTCAATACTTTGCCGATCACCATGTACATGAGAAGTTCTTTCAATTCAATACACTCAATAATATAATAGACAATAGTTCAAGACAACACACTCAGATACAAATAAAAAAACATTGCTCAAGCCGCCCTAAAAATCTGAGCACAGCAGCAATATGCAATAAAATCAGTAGGTAGATAAGTATGATTGTCTTGAAATAGTGGCACATCCAGGGGGGATATAGATATTTATCCCTCCCCCTCACGAGAAGAGACCTACATTTTTTGTTGCCAGATCTTGATACTTACTTACTTACTTGTAACTAATACAATTATTATGCCACTTACTAATACAAGTAATATGTAACTAATACAAGCCACTAATAATAATTATGATTGATACAGTAATAAGTAGATACAATACCTAGACTAAGCACATAACATAATTAGGATGTTGGTTTTTAATGAATAAATGATCTTTATTACCTTGTAAGCTAATTGTAGCAATTGGTTCGTCATAAAACAAGCATACAAAACATATATATCAACAAAGGAGAAATTGATAAAGCCTATATTAAAAGCAAAAGTCTTCCTTTTACTTTTTGTGTAGTTGAGAAGTTGATATTGTGGTAATTATTCATATTGAATGAAAAAGACTGAGAAATTGTCAAAAACCACTGATTTATTGATAATTAGAAAGACCGGTTTCGGTTATTGAGTTTATCAGAGATTGACAATGGTGTAATAACCGAAACCAGTCTTTCTAATAATCAATAAATCAGTGGTTTTTGACAATTTCTCAGTCTTTTTCATGCAAAAGTCTTTGGTGCAAAAAAGACAATATCACATGAAAAAAGAACAGTATCTCATAAAGTTCATGAATAAAATTTTTTGATGGGATATCAAAAAACTCCCTTATTGAATACAGAGGGGTTTTCACGAGGAATGCATGGGTGCATTTGTTGAACTGCCAAGCAATAATGTACTAATATTATTGATTAAAATCGCCTCTGATTGAAGATATTTTTTAAAAGTTTTCTAGGGGAAGGCTCTTGGATCCCCTTGTGGGTAGGCGTATTCCATACCATCCACACCCTCTCGTGTTTCCTCACAGTTTGAGTGCTTTCTAGGACTTGTACAATGTTATGATCCACCTTGAAAAAATATTTTTCTGGATACGCCGCTCTCTTGGGATACAGTTGCTTCTGCTAATAATTATTGTTTCTTTGAGTCCTTGCTTGTCCATGGATTCATGGAGGGCTTTGCATTCTCTTTTTGTGTCTCGAGATAGGGTGCTTATAGGCTGATGTTTAGCAAGCCAAAATGATTCCACCCATGTGATATGTGTATTCGGTGATGTGAGTACCCAGTCTCTACATACGGTAAACATAACTAATACACTAATATTACGATCTTGTAGTTTTAGCATTCAAATCAAGGGTAAACTGTTTGAGAGATAAATACGGTACTTGCAACTTACAACATTTTCGTTTTAGGAATCTGAGAAGGGTTCAGCAGCAAAGTGAAATACATCCTAATAATAAAATTATGTTAGGAAACGATATCTTAACTCGCTGACTGATATAAGCCTTCTGTGCAGGATGCCCCCCCTTCCCTCAATGAATTTAACAGCAGATTAAATCCATATGGCTCATTGAGAATTGATCTTACAGTTTCCAGAGCCTGTTAAACTTTTCAATCATTGTTGTTCTCATTATATTACTACTCTGCAAAACGTTTTTAACAATAATTATTGTCAAACTTGATATTATTAGTGCTTTGACTGGGGCTGCCAATTATCTAAAACCAGCCCCAAGTTCATTTGTTAGTATATAGCAGCAACATGCCCGACATGCTTTATAAAGGCTATGGTAGGATTACATTCAATTTCATTTTTATATTTTGGTAAATTACAATATAGTTGGCTAGTAGGATGGATAGCCTTGGGAGGAGGTAACTAACAAAAAAGTTAGTATGTTTTTTAATGAAAGATGTATTTATATTATAAGAAATTTCAAATTATTATATCACACGATGATGAGTTGTGTAATCATGTTCATTTGTTGATATTAGATACAGACCTAGAAAGAGCTTTCTCCTTTCTTTTTCTCTTCCTTTCTATCAAAAGCTATGAAAGGAGGATAGGAACAGCCTTGATAGGAATTTAAAGATTCATTCTCTGATCATGTATAGGCTAGGCGCACAGCAGTTAGTCAAGACAAGACAAGACATGATCAGACACGTTTAGTCACAATTCTTCACATTGTTGCTTATGACGCAACTCACACTGATTAGTCATTGCAATTAGATATGTCTTCATAAGCAACTATGTGAAATATTGTGACAGAACGTGTCTCATCATGTCTTGTCTTGTCTTGACTAACTAGTGTGTGCCTAGCCTAATACAGTATAAGATGAAATATTTATTCCATCATCAATGATAACCATAATTCAAGATAATATATTGTATAATTATTATCATTTTCTCTTATAATGTTCCTGATGGAAGAAAATATAAACGTAAATTCATAAAATAGGATAGTATATTTGTTACTCATATATGACACATTCAAGTAATGTTCTATATAATTATGGGAAATAATATAATGTGTTATTCTTCAGGTTAAATATAATTAGACCCTTGAGGAGAGAAATGAATTTTCCACAACTTCCCAACTTTTTAAAATAGTTTATTATTAAAAACACTTTTTACACGAATCACTAGACGACTCGGACTCAGCAATTGAATAAATACGGAATTCTGATTAACACCAATTTTCATTAATCGCCTCAATTAATCAACTAATGACTTAAATAATTCAACTATCGATTATTAACTAACAGGATTATTTTATAGAAAGCAATGATAAACTATTTCAATATAATAATAACATATCTATAGAGAATTCCTGATGAGATGATTAGGCAATCAATGTATAAAACTATAACAAACATAAACACAACAACAATCACTCATAACACTACTTATAGTAGGACTATAATATTATCATAAACATTGAATGAATTATCAATATCAATAATATTACATAATTTAGTAGACACAACATACAACTTACTTTCATAATATTTATCAACATGTGGAGCACAAAATAACACTGACTTAAATGTACTTATGATATTTATTTTATGAATTACCCTACATTTCGACACTCATATATATTGAGTCATGCATGCTACAATGCTTCTAAAAGGATATGATTATATAAGCTAATATTATATATGTTTTTTGAATAATATAAATATCATAATAGGAGTGAGTATAGTTTGTAATACACTTACAAGTGTAAGTGTTACACTAATAATACATATAATTGTTTAGATGTGCATAGTAAATTGAAACTAATCCTTGATTAATAACTCTGAATAAAATATAGTGAAATAATTGACAACAAAAGGTCGAGAAGAAAATCATTAACATAAAGATAAAATGAAGATAAAAACTCAGGAAAAATTATGTCTAAGAGTGGAACGTGAAATGAAAAAATAATGGTGTGCAAAGCATTAAATAAAACAAATAAAAATAATACTGATGATCAAAGTAGAATTGCTTATGGAAAAAATAGTCGGAAACGATAATAAAAGAACTGAAAAAATTAAACATAAAATAGGGAAAAGTGATGAAAATTGAAACAAAAAAGAATCAAAGGGGAAAATTAAATGAGATAAGGGGATATCCACTGCAAACATAATATGTACTGTATATTACAATAATAGAAACGAATTCTGATGGAATGTATATCTAAAAAATTCTGTTTGGAATTTATTAAGAGTTTATTTGATTCTCTCGAAATGGAAAATTCACTTTTAAAGAATACTCTATTTCAAATAGTCTACAAAATAGACTACTATGGAATAAAGCTACAATTCATGGAAAGAAATTCCGATTTCAAAGCTGATAAGCATACAGTATAATTTGTCTAGTAGTACCTATTTATTCTTAACCAACTATAAACTTTTAGGGGAGTTCATCAGAGTATTAGGTATCTTAAATTATCTTCTTTATTAATCACACCTTTGAATGTAATGTGAAGTTATCATTAACTCTACTGAACACACATGTAATAACGTACATCAATATAGATATTATTTTCTTATGAGATTATTACTAGGGCTACATGGTCCAAAAGTGAAAAATAGTCTGTCAAAATATATAAGACAATACAGCAATATTATGAAATATTTTATCAATTCATTGAGGATTATATATGTTTTTCATTCAAGATAAATCCAAAATTGATAAATTGAATTTTGTAGAATACTCTAAAGAGATATTTCTTTTGATTTTGCAGAAAATTGGGTTTTAGATTCATTTGATGAATGAAATTTCTATGACAGAAAACTGCTTATGAGATGTTCTATTTGATGATAATTTTTATGATATGCTTTCATATTTTATTATAGAAAGCTGAGAACTGTGTGATTTCTTGAGTAAACAAAAGCATTATTTTGAATATATGGAATTTTGTGACTCATGTAATTTGGTGGGATCTAGCTTTATATCAGATTTATACATCCAACACTTTTCCTACATGTAATTTGAATTTGTGGTAAGTATTAATATTTTAGAGCATACTATAATTTGGAGTATGAGGTGTAGCGTATAGGTATTATTATAATCTGAACATTCCTTGTTTTTAGGGTGTAACTCATGATATAAAAATGTAGGCCAGACTAAAAATATTATTTTTCCCATTATACCGTACTTTCTCCATATCGACTTTGAACCTTCCAATTGGCACAAAAATTCTTCGAAACTGATATCGTTAATCCTTTTTGAGTTATATAATCCAAGTAATTATAAAAGGTGAACGTACAAAGTCTTCTATTGTAAATGCATTAGTTTATTGTCAAATCACTGATTTTCTATTTGATTTACCGGTACATAATTTCTTCAAGCTCTCGCTAAGATCTCAATAGAGATTGTCTATCCAGAAAAAATTGAAGTAGCCTAAAATTTTTGAAAACTACCGTATCTACTCAAACACTATACTGTCTTTTTATTGTTTTTACAACTCTTGTAAACATTTTTCGAGTTCCTCTCCATTTTAACTAAATATGCTACAAGAATATTACTGAATTTTTGAATAGCTAATTATCTACTAATTTTGGTAAACTTTCCTCTATATTTATCCAAATCTAACTATTTTCTCTCCTAAGAAAATGGCCCCTTCTTATTTCAAAACACATTGTAAGCTCGAATTTATAACAGTCTGTGAGTTCTTGAACTTGTATATTATTAGAATCAGTATTTTGATAATCTGCTGAACTTGTGATAAAATAGTATACGGTAGGCTAAAAAATTGTAGAGTATAAATTGAACACATTCAGTTTCAGTTACAGTAGTATAATTTCAAAAGTAAATATCTAGATAAACCTGTCAGTAATATTTGGGTGAATACTCAATAATAATTACCCGACTAGAATATTGTCGGATAGTATCCAAATTTTGTAAATATTTCACAGAGGAAATACGCTTTGTGCGTTGAAATGCTGCTGATGAACTGTTGCAGAGAATAAATAGGGTAAGCAAAAGTGTCTTAAATATAGAAACAGGTTGACGAATTCTTGTTTGGGGTTAGTTGATGAGAATAGAACATGATAAATTGTGAGAAGAAAACAATCTTCAGTTCTAAGATCTACGGGAACACAGCATCATTTAAAGATTTTACAATAATTACTTCTCTACTACACTAGACTACTTTATTTTATAGACCGGGTAAAATATTATAGAAGCTACATAGGCATGCTTTGCAGATATATATTAGTGGTAAAGTTATTTATTAAAATGCAATCAAAATTTCAATTATTTCGCAGCCCAAAACTAGCTCTAAAAATATTGATATTTTTCTATCACCTACATTCAAATAGGTACTATATAGATGCCTAGATCATTGTTTCACAAGCTGCAAGAGTTCTTTATAAATAATAAATGGTTGTAGAAATGAATAGCATACGGTACGTTTTTCATGTGGTTTTCTTGGATTTGATCCCCTTGATTCACTATCAACATATATCACTTTCTTTAGGAATTTGGTTGCTGACATTATATATTTTCTCCCCTTCTATCCTGAAAACTGTAATTTTTTATTTGAGTTGACTAAAAGACAAACAGTAGACTATAGGTTGATTAAGATTTGTTTGAAAAGAGGTTTTCAAAGAAGCCTCAAAACATTAGGCCTTATCTATTCGAATACAGGTTATTAATGTGCTTTAAAAATTAGGCCTGTAGCTTAGGACATTCTACAAAGTGATAATATTCAATGTTATTTTATCAATATTTAGCTGTTTTGAAACAATATTATAATCTTTGGCAATAATAATCACACAACAGTACACCGTACTGAAATATAATGCTACTTAAAAAAAAAGATTGATGGGGGAATTAATAGGCTACTATAAAATTATGTTTTCATGTTTTTGAATCATAATGATCTTACAACTGTATTATAAAGTACGGTATGGTACGTGGTTCTCCAAAAATACATGTTTTTCTTTTGAAAAATGCTTTAAAAACGACTTTTTCATCAAATAAATCGGGATCTTTTTCTTCATGCGTTTACATTTTTAGCTCTGTAACCATAGCATGATGCTGACTTTGTATGGGATTTTCAATGATGGACTTGGACACAGGATCGCACTCCATGTTGAGTACTACTTCTCTCCTTGTTCCTTCGCCATTCTCCCCCTCTCTCTCCACATTCCTCTCCGCGTCCATTTTATCCAGTTCGTCCTTAGAAAGATGGTAGACTATGGCGGCTCCATATCCATCACCCAACACATTGATCGAGGTTCTTATGCGATCCCTGAAAACGTTCACAATGGAGACAAATATTTATAAATACTTTTTTTATGACAGAGAGATATTGACAGCAACAGATTATAATTGATCAGTTTTGATTGATTAACACACAACAGAAGTATACACACTTATGACAGCTCCATGTAACTTATTTATTGAGATACAAAACACATATAAATCTCATAAGTCTCAAATGCCTACCGGTACATACATAATATTATACAATGTATATTTCCTATTTCTTTGTATGTAACTTATGTGAGAGCTTGATATTAGTTCAGCATTTAATTAGAGAATTAGGCAAAAAAGAATGAGGAGAGTGAAAAAAAGAAGTTATAACAAAAATAGTGGCGAAGAAGATAGTGGAGGAAGAAGGAGATAAGGGATATAGATGAGGGATTCGAGAGGGGGAAGTGGAAAAAGTACTCTACCACTTAAAAGAAAGTACTCTACTTCCATATGATCAGTCTCCAATAACATCTCCAACAATGTCTACCAGTTTGAAATGAAAAGTAATCGATTTCCTATAGAAATATAAAAAATATCCATACAACTTCATCAACTTATCATCTTCAAGTATTATTCCAAGTAATAAGTATTGAGCCAACTCATTGTAGGCCTATTATATTTAACAATTGTTCATCGAGTACTATTGATCCGGGCAACATATTTATCTCGGGCCATTCTCGTGTTTCGTTAAGACGTCGGTCCCGGCTGCCTAAAAAGCAGTCGTTAGGTCATGACAGAGGCTCTAAAATTGATCCGTTGCGACCTGAAAACTCTGACACCAGACGCCAGGTCACTCGGTATTATTATTATTATTATCGAGCACTAACAGAATTTCTATTCATGTAGTGAAAATTGTTCAGTTAGTGAATATTATTCATCGAATGAGTTGTAGCTTGAGAAGCTTGAATTGTTGACTTACAGCAGCCAGTCAACGGCAAAAAGCAGCGAAACATCGGAAGTGGGCAAACCCAGAGCTGTTAGAACCAGTAGCATTGTGATGAGAGCTGCGCTGGGAATTGATGCTGCTCCTATACTGGCCAAGGTTGCTGTTAAACTGCCAAAATAATAGAAAAATAAGCCAGGTTAAATGAATACAATTTTCTATAGATTCAACTTTTATTGGTGTAAACTGAGCTGTAAATGAGCTCTACGCATGTATTATGGGACAGACGAGATCATGATGAAAGATGGCCCTTCTCAGTCGTTGAATGGTTTTAGGTACCCTAAGAGATTTAAAAGTTCATAATGGTCAGTTGGATTAGGAAGTCATTAATGTTTATATATTCATTACATTGATATATATTCTAGTATTATTTACATGCATCATGCATCCCTTCTCAATGCAGTGAAGTCAACAACTAATCATTCAGATTAGATGAGTAATGTACTCTGGTTTACCGGTTTGCAGGGTGAAATAGGTGATAACAAAAAAGTGAAACAGGAGATAATAAGGGCCAAACCAACTAAGCGATGGCCGGGACACACATATCCGCACCGAGCCCGTGCCGCGGCACGGCCGTGTGACGGACGTACTACGGCGAGTGAGAAAACAAATGCTTTCAAACGTGCTTTCAATCGTTTAACACATTCAGAAATCAGACCACAGTAGCACTACAGAACTGAGACACTGCTGCCGCTCGGCTGTCGCAGGGATATGTGTGTTCTCCTTCCACCATCACCGTGTCGCGGACGTAGCTCGGCCGTACCTCCGCACGGGTTTGGTGCGGTTGTATGTGTCCCGAGCTTAATATGTGGCTTGCTCTCAAATGGCAGCAGCACATTTAATAAAAACATCAGATTCAAGCACATAAATTGAGGAGTTAAAACTAAAATATGTAATGTATTTTTTATCGAATTAAATTAGGAGTAGAACTCAATAGAAATTAGGAAACAGTAAGGACTATGCATTAAATACAATCTATAGAACAGTGTTCAGAATGTGAAAGAGCTAGCATTATTTCTACAATATTACTGTATATTTCCACAATATAATTCATGGTACATCAGCATGATACATCCAATGGTACATCGGTGATGATATTATACATCCAATTCTGACGTTGAATTGGAAATTTGAGAAAGTTGCATTTTTACACGATTTGGCAACCCTGTAATTTCTTCGGATGGAGGGCCAAGTCTCAACTTGTTTCACACAAACTATAAGCACCATTTTCTACTTCATACTTCTATCGAATTGAAACAATCTCTGTCGATGAATGAAGGGTTTGTTCAACAGTCTTCATTAAATTGCTATCTCTAAAGACTAGAACCGACCTGACAGTGATAACCTCGCCCAATCCGAGCGGAATGCCATTCATCTGTGCGATGAAAATGGCGGCGACCGCCTCGTAAAGGGCAGTGCCGTCCATGTTGACAGTGGCTCCCACCGACACCACGAACCGGGTCACCCGGGAGTCGAGCTCCAGTTCGCCCTCCAGGCACTGGAACGTCACTGGAAGGGTGGCCGCGCTGTCCAACACACAACATCACCGCGTTACATTGCATTTGCTCAATAGATGCATGTTTCACTGGCAATGAATACATATCAATGCATATCACAAAGTATAAACTGCAATATAGTCAACGATATCCAATGATACTCAATTTCAACAAGTTCATTCTTGGAATAGGATTTATGTAATAAATATTGAAAAATCGAATTATCTTTCTAATATTATATGAATTGCATAATGGAACATTTCAAATCATGCACTTGAAACACATACAATTGAGAAGATCAATCAGATAGAAATATAATAATCATGATGATTGAGAAGTAACTATATCGACTTCCAGCATCTGATTTATTCTCGGTGAAGGTAGAAGATGGTTATGGGGGGAAGTAATATTGAGAATCTCACGTATGAATTCTTCCTACATAGTAGCATAGGATGCTATCCATTAAAATGTTTCCAGTTTATTTCATGATAATTAAAAATATAATATTACTTGTTCAATTTACCATTATTAGTGGATCGGCAGAGTTAGAGGGTATCAGTGAAGAAGGTAGCAGAGAAGGTAGTAGCTGTGAATGCATGTATCTGAATGTTTCCGCTTCCTTCTACCTTCTACCCTACCTTCGCCGATCCACTTTGCTCCGACACATTTTTGAACAAATGCATTACATTTAACTCTCTCAGCTGCTTTTCCAAATACCTTCGCTGTTCCAACATGTTCCGACACATTTTTAAAAACATGCATCACATTATAATTCTCTCAGCTTCTTTTCCGAAAACCCTCTACCTTCGCCGCTCCACTATGGTCTGACATATTTGAACACATCCATTACTTCTTAATGCTCTCAGCTACTTCCTCAAATACTTTCGTGGTTTATTGGAGATTACTGTCCGAATTTCGACGCGTCATCAAACCAGTAAGTCATTCTATTCTATCACTTCCTATTCTATACCTTCTACCATCGCCGCTCTACTCGTTTTGACTCTAGGAATCAATTAAGTCTGATTTGGTCTCATCTGAACCAGTTACTCTATAACTTTTTCAACAGTTTGCATTGATAATAGTCTGAATAAGTTATGGAGAGTTAGTAATGAACAGTTAGTAATAATCTGAATAGGTAGTAGTAATTATAAGAAGAGAAGTAGAGAGGGACATTATTTGAATAGTTTGTGTCAGGTACCGTACCTGGAAGCAGTTCCCAGAGCAGTGACCCAGGCCTGCAACATTCCCCTGAAGAACAAGGCCGGATTTTTGCGAGTGATGAGGAAGTAGATAGTGGGCAGAGTGCAGACTGCATGTATGAGCAGGCCCACAATCACGGTCACCATGTACATGCCCAGCTGTTGGGCGGTTGATGCCAGGTTCGCGATGCCCATGATCTTGCCAGCTATCAGGCACATTATGCCGAACGGAGAGTACCTAAATTAACAAAAAAACAAAAAAAACAAGAACAATGTGAATCTCTGTTCTACGTTTGAGAAGTATATAACGATTCATCAATCCATTTATTGTATTGAGGAGTGAACGGAAAGAACCTACATAAACAAAGAACAATGTGAGAGAGAGGGAGAAGAAGAAAAAATTAAATTATAAGAAGAAGAAGAAGAAGAGAAGAAGAAGAAGAGAGGTGACGGAGATGCGGTGATGAAGAGAGGAGGAAGTAAAACTATTAGAGAAGAGAAGAAGGAAGGATATAAAGTAGGAGAAGAGAGGAGAAGGAAAAGAAGTAGGGCGGTGAAGAAGGGCGGAGAAGAGGAGAGGTGAAGGAGAAGAAAGAAGACGGAGAAAGGAGGAGAAAGAAAGAGTAAGATGATGAGAGAGGAGGAGAAGAAGAAGAGATTGGAAGTGAAAGAAGAAGTGCATTGAGTTTGAAGTTGTAGTATTGATACTCACCACATGACGACTCCAACCAATTTCATGATGATATCGTTGAGAACTACAAAGAAGTCGACCATCAGCTTCCCTCTGTTGCCCATCTGACCAGCCAGCAGGCCGAATGCCAAGCAGAACACAATCATACCTGTAACACACAGCGATTTTTTATTGGCTAACACTAAAAAAACAGACAATATCAAAAGTAGCAGCGAATAAAATAATATGCAATCACTGTCACTCCCAGAACTCAGAGTTTTGTTTTGCAAATGATCTTTTTAGCACAAAATATCGTTGGGTGAGTCTGCTGTTGCGTTGTTGTGAATTCTGATAGTGCACTAGATCCAATTCTCAGATTGCAGAAAATCTACAATTAGAAATTTAAAAAGTACATAACCATATCATAATTTGTTTATTATTCAATCAATTCAAATAGTTTTGAATAATATATTAATGGAACAGGATAGCAACTTTAAATATCTCGGCTGTGATATATCCTATGACAGAGAATGTTATATACCTCAGAAAATATCAAAGTTTAACTCAATTTGTGGAGCCTTTTACCAAACATTGAAGGGTTAGGCCAGAAAAGAGACAGAGATTAAGTTCTATAGAACAATGGCTATTCTTTTAATGACATACGGTAGTGTGGTATGGACAAATACGACGAATTGGACAAATGATGACTCACGAATTCAGGCATCAGAGATGAGGTTTCTGCGCAGCATTCAAGGATACTCAATACGAGATCATAAAAAATGAAATAATCCGAAGTGAGTGCAATGTGCAACCACCAGCAGAAATAATAAAATAATACACATTGAAGTGGCCAAATCACCTATGTCGTATAATCACCAACGCGCCTTCCACTATAAACTTGGATGTTGCAGTTGGATGGAAAAATGAAAAAGAGACGCTGGAAGGAAGACCAAGGAAGTGGTGGACACCGGAAACAGGCTTTAGAAGCCTAGTCAATGATGGATGATGATCGATTAAATCATTAATGGATTTATTGATGGTTAGATAAATTGATTAATACAGTAGAGGCATACTGTAAAGAAGTAAAAATGTTGCAAGCTGAGTATAGTAAGACTAAACTGTAGAGTCAAGTGGAATTAGATTTAGGAATTAGATCAAGTGGAGTATTCGATTTTATTCACAAATTTTTTTAAGATCTCCATGAACAATATGGAGCTAAGGGAAATTCATTATGATATGAGAATCTAGACTGTTGTTAAACAATATGTTCTGTGGTAAGTTGGTAAAAGTTCAGTAAGTTTATGACTAGTTAATGAAAACGAATTACAGTGAAATGAGTTGCAATGTGAGAAAAAAGTATTAAAGTAAGTAAATGAAATGTGAGAGAAAATATATAATAAAATTGTGATTAGGTCTACTTACCCATAACATTGGTTCCATCCTTATAAACAAGCTCTTTTTTGAATTGCACTGTATTGTTGCTTTCAAGCTCATTTACAGCAGGTGTGTTTATCTGTAAAATGATGAAGATATTATTTATAATAATAATAATAATAATAATAATAATAATAATAATAATAATAATAATAATAATAATAATAATAATAATAATAATAAATTTTCGTATCCTTCCTCAACTTAAATGATTTAATTTTAATCTTCAAAAGGTCTATTTGATGGTCTGAAGATGACTTCAAGTTTACAAGTAACATTAGTTTGACTTTTGGTTACAATTCAAATTCAAATTTATTTATTCAAGTAAGTAAGTTACAATACATTCTGGTTTATACACGAATCCACAATAAATTACAGTACAACAGCTAACTATGCAACACATTTCACATATTATGAAAACTTATTAATTACAATGAAGATTGAATGAAACATTAGAATATTGATAATATAGTATTGTAATGTAACTACATAAATCAGCGGTGTTTCAACAATGAATAAATTATAATTTCAATGAATAAATATACACCCCACTATAATTGAAGTAAGCTTTCTGGTGCAGAGATATTGAGCTTTCAAATTCAAACTCCAAGTTACAATCGATACTACGTTGTTTAATTGTGATTTAAGTTTATTGATTATTAACAAGTAGTGTTACTGTGGTAATCTATTGAAATATGTCTTACCATTTTGTATGTTGTTTGAACCTGTTGAAAGCATGCTTGAACCAAATTGTCGGGGAACATATTCCTATAAACAGAAAATATAAAACATTAGTACGTACCTCATATAAGACATTGTATTCTAGATAATTGGTAAAAAATTATTTTCTCAATGTGAGCTATGTCATCACACTTCTGATACTAATGGTTTCTACTCATTACAACTTGAATTTACAATGTCTAGGTTGTCAAAATATACGAATATAAATTGAATAAATAAACATGATATTTATATTAATACAAATGAATATGATCAGCATTCAAATACAGATCCTTAAAGGTATATATCTTGAATTATAAAAACCAAGGTCTATAAAAATACGAGGTCTATCAAGGTATTTATCGACCTTGATAAAAACGATTAGATACCAGTGTAACCATGTGGTCAACGCCTTAACTACTGATTTACTACCCTCTAATGCTGCGGTGTGTGATTGAAAAGTTTTCATCAAATTAATGTGTCACTAATAATTCAATAGTAATACAGTTATAATGTACTGGAATAGTTGTGTATTTTTAAACGATCCAGGGCCTGGTTGCTCAAAAGCCTGTTGAATTTTGATAATGATTAAATGACACAAGAACCAATCGCAAAAGGCTTTTTCAAATATTTTATATTTATTTAGCGTATGTCATCTTTGTCAAATTTGGAAGATTTCACACTGTTATAAGTGCACGTGAAGGGTTGAAATGTACTGTATTGCCTGGAGACTGGCTACAGTATAGTCGTTTGCCTCGTCCAGGTAGGCACGTCTCTCACATTCAAATATGATGTGGTGCACTGTTTGCTCCATCGCCCCACAGTCACATAGTGGGGAGTCTGCAAGTCCTCATTTGAAAAATGCATTGCATCTCTCATGTTGAGATCGAATTCTGTTAAGTGCCACTCAGATTTGCCGGGGGAGCTCAAAACCAGGAGGCCTAGTGCATGAGAAATAGCTCTCCAGCATTCCTGGTTTTTTTCGAAAAGAAGGCTCCTCCGATTGGTTCGTAATCATTTGGTTCTCGTGGCAGTTAATCACGATTAGAATTTAACAGGATTTGTGCAACCAGGCATTAGTTGTAATGTATGCTTAGAATGGCACCTGATGATGTCCAATATGGCGTCGAGAGTGGAGACCTTGGTGTGGTCGGCAGGCCGTGCCATGTTAGCCTTGATGTGCGGATTGCCCGGGTGGATGATGAGCACCAGGATGATGCCCACGATGGCCGCCATTATGGTCGTTGTGAAGTAGTAGACCAGCGCACGCACGCCCATGCGCCCTGACGAGCGCGCGTCCAGCTGGGCCATGCCTAACATAACAAAATTGTTGAATACTGATTGTATAGATAGGCGTTAATGATGACTACATCACAATAAATGTACACTCATCGACAAGTTATTAATGAATTTGAAACAATTTATTGATGATGTAGTTCGGAGTACACCTAAATCTGTACCTTAATAGATACAATAAATGTATTACCTGCAATAAATCGATTACCTACAATAAATGTATACTGATGGATAACTTGATAATACATGTGATACAATTATTGATAATGTGGTTCGGGGCGAGTGGGTCTACACAGTCATCACATCTACACATCATCCTTCTCGTTATACATGCACAAGCCTTCAGCAATATTTTTCCCAATTTACAATGATAACATATTGATTACTTAATGGAATGAATCGACTACCGTATTTGTATTTATTTTTCAATTTTACAACTGAAAAATTCCTAATTCTGCCTGTACTGTGATAGTGTTTAGTGTAAAGTTTATAACATACCTAGATTACTTTTCTCTATTCATAGTATGGAGGATAAATAAGACTACACTCAGACTTCTTAGAAGTGATGATTTTTCCTTTACATGTGAAAGTTGTCAGATACCAATTGAGGACGAAGCAAATGTTACATTTCAAAAGTTGTGATATGATGTCACTCATTAACGTTCTGTGTGGTAGTGTAGATGATAGTGTGGTGAATATAAAAAAATTTCCATCTAAAATATGAAAATTTGAAATTGACAAAGCCTTCTGTTAATTGAGTATCTAGATTTTGTTATTACGAGTATAATCTTTCATCAATACATTACTGAGTATTTAGATTTTGTTTATATATTCTATCATGTATTATCTATTATGTTAATATAATCCAATATCAATATCCTGTAAATAGATACTCAATCACCGTTGAGCAGAATATAAATAGTAGTTGGAATGGATCAGAATAACAGACAGTGTATTATCATTTGAATAAGCTATTCCGAATATTCCAATTAAATTCAATTATACAAACTTGATTCAAATTGATATTGGTATATTTATTTAGGAATTCAAGAATTTGAAATTTATTATTATTGGGTATGTATCATGGGCTTAACTCAGGTTTATTTTTGAGTTTCCAAGAGATCTAAGATTACTTGGAATTAGAATTATCAATGAAAATTTCAAGTGTATGATCGATGAATGTCTGACAGACCTGCTATTAGTGATGATATGATAAGCGGCAGAATGAACATTTTGAGGAGCCGCATGAGAATCTCCCCCGGAAATGAGATGAGCATAATGGTGTCATCCTCCAACTGAGCCAATCGCCCTATGAAGCCCAGCAGCATTCCCAGCACCACCCCACCTATGGTTAGCACCAGTAGGATGTTTAGGCGCATCCATTCCAACACCTGAAACATCAAATCTTTTGTCAAAGACAAGACATAAAGATTAGCCCCACAAATGTCCGACAAGAATCTTGCAAAGTGGAATCTAATCAACACAATATGAAGACTCAATTATTATATCAGACATTCTAGCTCTGCAGTCTTTTTTCTAAGAAGCTGAATGAGTTCGTTAGGCTGGCCACTAACGGTAGGATATGCATGATGCACATGTCGTCATACATTGCTATGTCATCACAACGAAAGAATTCAAACAAAATTTTCCGAGGCTAGTTATCTCCTATTTTTCGTTGTTTTTTTCTTTGCTGCTCTACTTGAAGAAAAATTATTTTTCTATCATTATAATTCATAATTTTCCAATTGTTTATTTATTGTTTATTTTATGTTAGAAGCCTCTCGATGATAGCAAAACATGTATGATGAACATGTGTATGTGTGCATGATAAACATATTTATCATGCGTGTCCTACAATTAGTGGCCAGTCTCAGATAGTAGAGCTCTTGAAAATGTTTACTTTGCTCTATTCCATTCACTTCTGCCATAAAAAGTTGTGTTTTGAGTAGCTACCTAGTTCAACCCATGCAGTTCAGATATTCAGAATGTTAACATGGACAATGACAAATCATGAAATATGAGAGAATTCATTCGCACAAGCTGTATAGCTCATTATAAAAATCCAAATACTCTTTCACTACCAAGCTTGTTGATTTTTGAAGCCCTCTACTTTATTGATAGAAATAAAAATGAATTCAACAAAGGTGGAATGTTCCAATCAATACTAGAAAAAGATGAAACCTGAGAGATGACAATCATCGGACCAGTTGAATTATTTATGAGAAAACAGTGAAGAGTGTTGGCTCTATTATAACTTATTGCCAGAACAAGTATGTACTGGGGATGAGTTCAAAGTGAAGTTTGAGAAAAGATTATTGACTATAATTATTATGTTATTTATGTAATGATTAATTCTAAGCTAATTATAAGAACAGTAGAGTAACTCCTTCACTTTTCAAATTACTTATAAATCCTTATACTCCTCAACCCTTCTATAAGCGGTCAGCTTCCGTTAGAAAATGATATTTTTCAAAGTGAAACAGCTTTACAAAATACATTTCGATGATGTTTCAATCAATAAATAATAAAGGAATAAAGGAATGAAGGAAAGCTCTTGATTTAATTGAATTCTTATTGCCAGGAATTGAAAATACATTGATGTACAATACATCTTCTAGAGAATAGAATAGAATAGAATAGAATAAATTTAATTTCACTTGCTCAAAATGCAATACAATATGAATATATAGTAAATAGTATATATTTATGCATTAAACAATATTATTACAAAGCATTTGAAAATAAATAAATAAAAAGTATATAATACATAACTAGCATATCACCTATTTGTTCATATAAATAATAAACTGTAAATTGTTATAATATACTTATACTTATACTATAATTTGTTATAATAATAAACTGTAAATTTAAAAATTTGAAGGGAATTTTGTATTATGACCAAATGAACATAAAATATATCTTCTCGAAAATACAAATATATTATAATTATTGACATTGTACAACCAAAAAATAATGCATAATATGCATATTGATGCAAGTGGAATAAATACTAGCTTGCAAAGTGAGAGAAATATCACTTGAGTGCAAGCAGGAGTCGTTTGGTTCTTCAAGCGCACACACACACGCACACACACACACATTCACACATTAAAAAAATTATAAATGCCTAATAGGACTCGAATTTTGAGATACAAAATTATTCAAAGGGTGTATAATCATGCTCAATGCAGCACAATAAACCATTCCTCAACATCATTTGGATGAGCTTCGAAAAGCCAAGGCTTTAGTTTTGATTTAAATTTTTTGAAGGTTCTCAAATTTTTAATTTCTGCAGGCAGAATATTGTAGAACTTCGGCCCAAGAAATAGAAAGCACTTCTGAAAGAGAGTACAGCTTGCTTTAGGGCATCTCACCAATCCCAGAGTTATCTGCCGCGTTTGCTGGGAATGATTACCCTCAACCATGGGCTGACCAATAGAGCTAGGACCTTGAAGACGTACATATGTCTGAAAGGCAATGCATTTATCCGTCTGAAGAAAGGGAAAGAATGGGTTTGTCTGTGAACTCCAAATATAACTCGAACTGCTGCTTTTTGTAATGTAATTATTGATTTGGAGTGAGAAATGTAGGTTGAAGCCCAGCATGCTATCCCATAATCCAATTTGGAGTTAAGGAAAGCAAAGTATAGTTGACGCAAAATATTTGGGGGAAGGAATTGCCTTAGATTATAGAAAACTCTTAACAAGTAGAATAGATGCTTCCTTAGACCCAGAACATGGATATTCCATGACAATTTATCATCTACAACCAACCCAAGATATCTTATAGACGGATTTCTTTCTACAACAATGCAGTTACACTGCATCCTATTGCAGTCAATTTCATGATAGAAAATAGGGACATTCAACATGAGTGGTGATGACAAAGAAAAAGTTAAGTAATTTGTTTTTGCAGCATTTAGTGTTAACTTATTGTAATTAAACCAAAGGCGGAGTGTATCAAGATCTTGCTGCATCATCACTTGCAGTTCTTCAACATTTTTAGATGAGTAAGAAAATGCAGTGTCATCAGCAAAAGACGTTGTAATGCCATTGAACTTGTAAGAGAATAGGTCATTAATGTACACAAGAAATAGTAGGGGTCCAAGAACAGATCCTTGGGGCACACCATTGCTAATACCAAGAATGTTACTGTTTACACCTCCAATGGAAACATACTGCTCCCTATTTTCAAGGTATGATTTCATCTATTCTGAAGCCCGGCCACGGATACCAGCAGTATTTAGTTTTTTAAGTAGAATAGAATGGTCAACCGTATCAAATGCCTTCTGTATGTCAAGGAATAGTCCAGAAACCTTTACATTTCTTGCATTCAATCCCGAATAAATCTGTGAAATGAAGTTATATAATGCCATTTCAGTACTCAATCCCTCCTGAAATCCAAACTGACTCCTATAGAAAAAGTTATTACTCTTCAAAAAGTGAAAAATTCTCCTCCTCACAATCTTCTCAAATATTTTTGAGAACACAGACAAGAGAGATATTGGTCTGTAATTTGAAGGATCCGAACGACTCCCACTCTTAAATACAGGAATCACCTTGGCAATCTTCAAGGGATCAGGGAAAATACCTGTATATATACTTGCATTAAAGATATCATATAGAACTGGAACCAATGGTACGGCAATTTTTTTTAAAAGATGTGAGGAGATACAATCAGGACCAGGAGACTTACCATCCTTCAAAGAATTTATTTCAGTAAGGATCTCATGGAAATCTATTGGTCTTATGAAAATAGTATTATAGACATTCTCTGATTTGAAACAAGATTTGTAATTATCTATATTATTTTGAGTCAATGGACTCATTGAAGAGATTAGTCTGGTGGGAACTCCAATGAAGTAATTATTGAAAGACTCAGCTATCATTTGCTCATCAGATATTACCGCATCATCCATTTTCAATTCAATAGTCTGATTCTTCTTCGAGGTCTGTCCACATAAGTTATTTATTTCCCTCCATTGATTTTTTACAGATAGGTCTTTCAAATTCGAATAGTACTTTGTTTTCTCTAGTTTGATCCATGTTTTTATATTATTTTTCAAAGCAATATACGAATTTTTGTGCCTATTATTATTAGGATTCCTAGCTAGTGCCTTAAAAATCTTATCACGATTTTTTATTGCTATACATAAACCGTCTGTCATCCAAGGTTTGAGCTTTTCAAGTCGGGTATAAGGAGACTTAATACCACTGTGCGTTTGGACTGGTTCAAATAGTTCTTCAATACATCTAAAAATAAAGACATTTTAGTATTTATATTGTCACTCAAATAAATGGGATCCCAATCATGGTGCATCAACAATGATATTAATTTATCATAATCAATTCTATCTTTTTAAAAATCAGCTTGGCTATTTTTATGAACATTTGACTCTGAGATAGCAATCGACACAGCTCGGTGATCGGTTAGCAGAGTATCAATAACATAACTACTGAACTCATGATTATGTTTTATTGACCTGAAGAAGATATGATCTATGCATGTTGAGCTTGACGAAGTCACTCTGGTGTCTATATCAATAAGCGATTTATATCCATTACTAATCATAATTTCCAGATATTCGAGCGTATTACTATTATTCATATCATTTATATTGATATTGAGGTCGCCTATCATCAAAGAATCCGAGTCACGATGTTGCTCCAAGAAAGCAACAAGGCCACTCAAGAATTGACTGATCTCAACTCCATGTCATCTATATAAGCACAGAATACTAAATTTATAATTCAAAAGTTCACACTCTAAGAAAATGGAGTCAGATCCATCAATAATTATACTATCAATTTTAGAGCATCGAAGGCCACTCTCCACTGAAACATAAACCATTATACCTGATGCTGCAGTAAAATCACTACCAGCATGGAAACTCTCATAACCTTCAATATTAAATAATCGATGATCATGACAAGATTGAAGCCAAGTCTCAGACAAAACAATGATTGATGGTAACTTCTTCCAAGAATTAATATAAGTGATAAAATCGTCGAAATTTCTATTTATACTGCGTATATTCTGATGCACTATGGTTCTATTACCATCTTCTGCTAAGGAGGATGAATTTATTTCATCTATACCTAAAATATAGCTACAGCTACCGGTACCTTCCATTTTGAACAAAAGTACATTTTATAATACTATTACCAACATTCATACAAAACACATTCACACATGAACCAACTAAATAAGAAACAAACTTATTAAAGTAAATAAGAGTATTGGGAAAAATGAAAAGAAAATACTCAATCTAGAGTATGTAAGATAGAACAAATCAATTTAATCACAATTATTGTGGAAGAGACGTTCCAAGTAGAATTCAGAATAGATGAGCATTGGAAGGCAAAATTATCGAGGAAGAGTCATAGATTCATGGAAATTATCCATTCATCAATCTTCCTAGACATATCTTCATAATCTTCGAGTAAATATGGAATACATTTTAAAGAATTAACTTTTAATCTGTGAAGAAATCACGATCAATCTAGGTCTGAGTTGAATAGAAAAATCTATAATCAGATTCACTTAAAATTGTCAGCATTTCTTGAAGCGAAGCGTTTGCGATATCCATAAGGAATGCTGACAGTTGGAGGTTAATCTCACTGTATAATCAAGTAAAGAATTATGAATTGATCTTGGAGGTCATAGAGATTAATAATATTTGAAGGGATGAAAATTGAATTGAAAGAATCTCACTTACCACATCGGCTCTGCTCAGATCAGGTAATTGTATGTGGATGACATGTGCCTTTCCTTTTTTCTCCTTATCTGAGGATGTAGCAGAGCTTTTGCCTCCTCCAGAGGAACCGGCATTTTGGTCATTCCTGCAATTCGAAACAATTGGAAAATTCATTATTCTATGTTGATCTAGTAAACATACCAAAACACGTTCAATAACATGTCAGATAGCTTCAAAGGCAGGGCAAAAGGAAATTCTTAGTCTATATGGAGATGAGCTGTCAACATTGCTTGTAAATAACGTAGGGGATTTCTATCCAACCATTGCTTACGTGAATACTGAATTGCATTGTACTATAGCTAGTAATATTAGCAGTGAATTAGTTCGAGGATACACAGGGATACATGCTGTTGAGTTTCAATTCAGTGTATTTCAGTGTTCAGTGATTTTCGTTCTATCTCTTTCTGGCTTGTTTTCTTTTCTTCTTTTCCACTCTTCATTCACCCTTGCTGTTGAAAGCATGAGATGAACATCGACTTGTCAGGATCTGCAGTGGTGAGTGCTTGCCAATAATGTCATGACAAATTAATTGCTTTGCGTTCGCTTACTTAGAGGGGCTAAACGCCAAGCACGAAGCACGAAGCATCAGTCTCCAACTTGATATGATTTCGACAGGTCTAAAGGAAGAGACGATGAGGAGGAGGGGAAGGAGAAGGTGAGATAGAAGTGAGAAAGAGTGAAGAAGAAACCGGAGAATGAGAGAAAGTCATTAGGAGAGAGAACTGAAAGGTGTAGAGTAGTAGAAAAATTGATAAGAAGTTAAGGGCGGAGAAATGGGAGGATAAAGGAGAAATAAAAGTGAAAAGACAGAGGAAAAATATGGTGATTGGAGGGAGATAGGAGTGAAGGGGAAAGGATAATGAGGAGGAAGGGGAGATGGGTGAAAAGGTTTATATAAAAATAAAGGAGACTCGAGAGTATGTATAACGTATAAGGGAGATGAATGAGGAATTGTTGACGAAAACAAACAAGATGGTCTCATATGGAAATGGAGGTACTATAGAAAGAAGAAGAAGAAGAAGAAAAAGAAGAAGAAAAAGATGAAGAAGAAGAAGAAGAAGAGAAGAAGAAGAAGAAGAAGAAGAAGAAGAAGAAGAAGAAGAAGAAAAAGAAGAAGAAGATGATGATGATGATGATGATGATGAAGAAGAGAGGTTTCATGCTTCTCAACTCCATGCTTCTGGTTGAATGCTTTTACATAGCTGAAAGGAAGCTTCTGTAATGACAAACTCCATGTAAACAGGCTAATGCTTGGCTGATTGCAAATATTGATGAGTAGATAATCAGGATATCGGATGGATATTGAGTGAAGAAATCGAGTAAATGGCTGAGAAAATTGAATAAGAGACAAGAAGGAAGTAAGTTAGGTTGACATCGGATTTAACTTACTGTAGTGACATTCAGAGTCAATAGAAATGATAGGACAGCTTAATTGCCACGTTTCTATAGTAGGTAGCTGTGATCCAAGTCATACCGTATATCGGTATATATTATCATAGAGAAACAATAGCTTAAGTAGATATCACATGGTATAGGACGTTTATGTCGCAACTTTTACTGTTAAGCTTATCTCAAGCCGATTACTGTTGATTATTGTCGAATTTCACCACTGTTTTGTTGGGGTGAGAGTGTATGAACGGTACAATATGAGAGACTACCAGTGTCACTCAGCTTCACGGGAAAGAATTACATGATCTATTGGCTTGAGATAACAGTAAGAGTTGCGACATAAACGCCCTATACCATGCGATATCTACTTATGCTATCGTTTCTCTATGATATTATATAATACCAGTGACACCTTGGGTTGGAGAACTGGCTCATGAACTGTTGTATTGTTCTTTCAAATCCGCAACTTGTAATTATACGGAGTTAATGAAAATTATGCAAAGAACTAAAATATTTATCCGCAACTTGTAATTATACTGAGTTAATGAAAATTATGGAAACAACTAAAATATTTTTTTTCCAATGATAGATTGACAGTAGGTTTCATGGGGATCGTATTCGAATTAGAAGAAAAACAACTTTTCTGTCGCTTCAAAATTTTTGTCCGTCATCTTGGATCTCTCATAAGAATCCAATTTCATCTTGAATCCAGCTTCATTTTGAATAATTTAATACATAATTAAAAACAGAATTTCAAGAGAAAATAAATGGCGAAAACCGCACATCGATATCTCAAATCGTTTCAAAGATATTCACATTTAGGGCCGGTTTCCGAGCTCGGAATTTAGCCAAGTTTTAGACTTTAAACAGCTGGAGTCAGAAAATTGGCTTTCCGAAGCGGGGCGTAGTCGTAGTTTTTATGATAAACTTTATTTTCTCATTTCCATAATAATTGGAAACGTTTTTCCTTGACGAAATGAAACATTCCTAAATAATTCAAAATAGCTGAAACTTTACACTATTTTCTCTTTATTTTATTTTGTGTTCAATTTTATAGTTTTTCGAAATTCAAACGTGGACTACGACTATGCCCCTTTTCGGAAATCCAATTTTCTGACTTTATCTGTTCAAAGTTTAGAACTCAGTTAAATCCCAAGTTCGGAAACCGGCCCTAAAAATACCAATAAAATCATAGAGAAATTGAATAAATGAGTACATTGAAAATCTAAGTATATCAACTATCTTATTTTGCTTTTTCAATATAACCTTTGCGGTCTTTTGCTTTTTCAATAGTAACTTCAACTTTCATTTCAACACTTTGAAAAAAATTATCTGTTGTATTTCTAATGTACTCATAATTCCATTTCTCCAAGTATTTTGAATGTCAATATATTTGAGAGATTGATGTGCGGTTCTTACAATCCATATTCTCTTGGAAATCTGTTTTAAGCTGGGTTTACACCAAAGTTATTAACAAAATGTTAATAACTCAATCCTTATAGATTCTATTAGACTGAACATAACTTATCATACATATGATGAACATATGTGTTTGTCAAGTCCCGTTCAATCCAATAGAATCTATAAGGATAAAGTTATTAACATTTTGTTAATAACTTTGGTGTAAACCCAGCTTAATCATGTATTAATGGGCCCGTTCTGTGTACATGGAATGTGGTAAATTGTCTGATTCACAATTTACCAAGTAAAAAGTTCCGCGTTCCATGGGAGGAATTTTGACAGATTCTGTTCTAGAAACCTGTTCCAGTTCCAAAATCCTGCCCCACAGTCGAAATGTGGTAAATTGTCCGACCTGGTACAGTTCCAACTATCTGAGCTCTCATTGGTCGATTATTGTAGTCTGCTTGCTTCTCTGCGCATGCGCTGATAGTTTGTTCACCATAGTATAGCATAGAATACATAACCAACAATATGATTTTTGATAACCATTCATTAAATGAATTTTTCTCAATAGAAAATTTGAAAGTAATGGAATAAAATAAATTTGCACTTTTCTAAACGGTAGGTTTGTAAAACAGCCTTTCTTCATTCACGCAGCTAGTAAACGACACATTTTAGTGTAAATCAACTTTATAATTATGTGCGCGCCAAAAGCTTGGACCAACGATTTTGAAATGGCGTTCGATGGGAACATTTTGCATTAGTCACGTGATGGAACAATTTACGATTGGAACTGGAACAATTTACTGTACACAATATTGACAACCCTCCCATTTGAAAAATGAAGTTTAATTCAATATGCCGGATCCAAGATGCCGATCCAAATTTTGAAGCTACAGAAAAATGTTTTTTCTATTCAATTCAAATAGGATCGTCAATGAAACCTACTGTCAAATTATTTTTGGAAAAGAAATATTTAGCTGTTTCCATAATTTTCACCAATTCTGTTGGCCTATGTGAATCCATGGAACTATAGGCTACAGACGATTTGGCAATGGTGCGGAATTGGAAAAGGATAGGGATAACTGCTTTGTCTAATGACAGACAACGATAGCAAACCAATTTCAATCATGACTCAAAAGCATAAGTTTCACAACATTAGTAGAAGATGTGATGTGATACAGATTGGATTAGACTGGAATGAGGTAAACAGTTAGGCTAACAAGGAATTGGTGTTCAATGACAGAAGTTTCCAACCAAATTTTCTTTTTGGCGAATCAGCTCTGGGTATATGTCACTTTTCGCGACCCATTTAAACACCCCCTCTCTCTCCAGCTATTAGTCATCATTATACATATTATGCTAGGTGCGAGACACATTTTATTTGCTCATACATTATTTAATTTCAAATTATCCAACTATCTATTACTTGAGAACTTGAAATACTTCATGGCCTTTTCATCAAACATACACTGAACATATATATACATATACTCAATCTCTCAAATAGATCCATTTTCAACGAAGACATTCATAAAAAAGCTGGGGTAATTTCAAAAGTACTAAAGAATCTTAGTAGTATCAAGCATGATTGGGATATTTTAAAAAATGCCTTGGTGACCCATTCGTGGGACACGACCCACGGGTTGGGAACCGGTGTTCTATGATAATGAGAGCTCTGTTCACTTCTCATTGAATCGCAATAATTTAGTTTAAATTCTATCAGAAAATACAAAGATAATTGCGACTCAAACAACAAGTCTTGAAAAATGCAGAATAATCCCACATTAAGGGGTGCTACCCAGTAGGGCAGAAAAAGAATACTATTAGAGCTTATGGGAGTATTCACACACTGGAAGAATACAAAAATGTATTAACATTCAAACATTTAAACATTTAAACATTTAAACATTTAAACATTTAAACATTTAAACATTTAAACATTTAAACATTTAAACATTTAAACATTAAACATTTAAACATTTAAACATTTAAACATTTAACATTTAACATTTAAACATTTAAACATTTAAACATTTAACATTTAAACATTTAAACATTTAACATTAAACATTAAACATTTAAACATTAAACATTTAACATTTAAACATTTAAACATTTAAACATTTAAACATTTAAACATTAAACATTTAAACATTTAAACATTTAAACATTTAAACATTTAAACATTTAAACATTAAACATTAAACATTTAAACATTTAAACATTTAAACATTTAAACATTTAAACATTTAAACATTTAAACATTAAACATTTAAACATTTAAACATTTAAACATTTAAACATTTAAACATTTAAACATTAAACATTTAAACATTTAAACATTCAAACATTTAAACATTAAACATTTAACATTTAAACATTTAAACATTTAAACATTTAAACATTCAAACATTGAACATTTAACATTTAAACATTTAAACATTTAAACATTTAAAATTTAAACATTTAAACATTTAAACATTTAAACATTTAAACATTTAAACATTTAAACATTTAAACATTTAAACATTTAAACATTTAAACATTTAAACATTTAAACATTTAAAATTTAAACATTTAAACATTTAAACATTTAAACATTTAAACATTTAAACATTTAAACATTTAAACATTTAAACATTTAAACATTTGAACATTTAAACATTAAACATTTAAACTTAAACATTTATACATTTAAACATTTAAACATTTAAACATTTAAACATTTAAACATTTAAACATTTAAACATTTAAACATTAAACATTTAAACATTTAAACATTTAAACATTTGAACATTTAAACATTTAACATTTAAACATTTAAACATTTAAACATTTAAACATTTAAACATTTAAACATTTAAACATTTGAACATTTAAACATTTAAACATTTAAACATTTAAACATTTAAACATTTAAACATTTGAGCATTTAAACATTTAAACATTTAATCATTTAATCATTTAATCATTTAATCATTTAATCATTTATACATTTAAACATTTAAACATTTAAACATTTAAACATTTAATCATTTAATCATTTAAACATTTAAATATTAAGAGAAATGCCCAACCGTCAACTTGAATCTTAGTCCTCACTTCGCTCGGTCAATTATTATGTTAGATTTCAGCTGAAATCATGCTTCGGCGCATAAAACACAGCCAGTCTGATAACTCCCAAATAACATAAGCTGTTTTAAATGAATGGAAAAAAATTTAGAAATTACTTTATTAATCCAGCTGACTGGATGATAAATCCCAAACAATTTTTTTCTTATTCATTTTCAATGTTATTTTGTTATTTATGTCGAAAAAGGACGAAGTGGTGAGCTAATTTCATTGTCCAACGAACTTGACATGTGAAGAGGTTCGAAGAATACGTGTTCAAAATTTGAAGCTGATTGATAAAATTGTTCAAAAGTTATTGGTAAACATTCGGTAGACAAACATACAAACAGACAGACACACAAACGGACAACGATTCTGGCCTTAACTCAAAAGTAAAAACTCGCTAGCGTTCATTCGATTAGTTGATTATTGTTAATCAATAATGATTACTTATACCTCAAACATATTTAATTTGCCAGATAAATATAAATTTTCTATGATTGAGGCTACAGACGATTTGGCAATGGTGCGGAATTGGAAAAGGATAGAGCTAACTGCTTTGTCTAATGACAGACAAGGATAGCAAACCAATGTTAATCATGACTCAAAAGCATAGATCTCACAACATTAGTAGATGATGTGATGTGATACAGATATTGGATTGGACTGGAATGAGGTAAACAGTTATGCTAGCAAGGAATTGGTGTTCAATGACACAAGTTTCCAACCAAATTCTCTTTTTGGCGAATAAGCTCTGGGTATATGTCACTTTTCGCGACCCATTTAAACACCCCCTCTCTCTCCAGCTATTAGTCATCATTATACATATTATGCTAGGTGCGAGACACATTTTATTTGCCCATATATTATTTAATTTCAAATTATCCAACTATCTATTACTTGAGAACTTGAAACACTTCATGGCCTTTTCATCACACATACACTGAACATTATATATACATATTATACTCAATCTCTCAATAACAAATTGATCCATTTTCAACGAAGACATTCATAAAAAAGCTGGGGTAATTTCAAAAGTACTAAAGAATTTTAGTAATATCAAGCATGATTGGGATATCTTAAAAAATGACTTGGTGACCCATTCGTGGGACACGACCCACGGGTTGGGAACCGGTGTTCTATGATAATGAGAGCTCTCTTCACTTCTTATTGGATCGCAATAATTTAGTTTAAATTCTAACAGAAAATACAAAGATAATTGCGACTTAAACAACAAGTGTTAACAACAAAAAATGTATTAATACTCATGTATAAACCAATCTGTTTTATTTCTGATCAGCAGAGTAGGAATTAATTGGAAAGTTGGTACTGATGGAGAATTACATGATTCTATAGTTATATTATGGTAACTAGAATATCTAGTTAAGCTGATTAATCTATTAAATTTAGTCATTCCAGAATTTTCCAGTAAATTAATTCATTGACAGAAATGAGTTCCATTGATGTGCAATTGTATTAAATTCAGTTTAGGTAACACTCAAACGTAGAAGAAAGTAACAGCATGGTTTTTCCTGTACTTAGAAATAGAGTATAAATGATAGTTTTTCTCAGCCAATTAGCGTTCAGCAAATTAAAATGACTGCTTGTACTTGATTGGTTGACATACAAGAAGGCAGTTGGCGATAGAGTTGGCATCTACCAATCTCATTGGAGGTGAGCGCTCTTTAAACTGTTGGCGTCGATTGACTGAGCAGCATCGATATTGATTTTATTTATAACTAGCCGTCAGGCTCGCTTCGCTCGCCATATCCGTCTAGCCAGGGGGCTCCGCCCTCTGGACCACCGTCTGGATCGTTCAGGAATGAGAACAGCAGGCTCGCTTCGCTCGCCTGCATTTTTCATTTGAGCATTTTTATCATATGTTAGGAGAATCAAGTCGGGGGTCCAGACTAAACGTCTTGCTAAACGGATATGGCGAGCGAAGGGAGCCTGACGGCTAGTAATATAATATTCCCAGGATTGAAGTAGCAGTGCCCAATCAATTTTTCCGCGATAAATGCATTTAAATCTTCAACTTGGTGCCAACCTAACAAAGTCAACTCAACTTAATGCCAACCTGACAAAATTATTAATTTAGTTGCCAGTTAACAACTGTTTCGAAGAGGTACTCTATCTAGATTATAGTTCTATAGTAACATATGATATGGAAATTCCAATTATAATTAAGAGATTGGGAGAAGAAGAATATACATGCTAAAAGACGAACTTTAAACCCTTAAAAACAACCCTTAGAGTTAAAATATTGCCAAAAGATTTCTTAGTGCGCCTCTAAAGGGCCAACTGGACATACCTACCAAATTTAAACGTTTTTGGTCCGGTAGATTTTTAGTTCTGCGAATGAGTGAGTGAGTGAGTGAGTGAGTGAGTGAGTGAGTGAGTCAGTCAGTCAGTGAGTGAGTGCCATTTCGCTTTTATATATATAGATCAACGCTGACAGTTCAGAAGCATATACAAAAAAATTGAATCCCACAATATTGATTTAAACAAGCAGCTTTCAGTGTCAATCTCTTCCTATGAATTTATTCGCTACTTTCAAAGTGTTTCAGTGTAATTTTGTATAGGAATTGATGATTTAGATTATGAAACAAGAATTCGATAATAGTTTTTTGATTTGAAGAGAAATGTTTGAGTCTATTTCAAGTCATTTCATCTATTCCATTAGTACCATTGAAGAACTTGATATTATTTTCCTATTCTTGATCATTTCATTCAGTCTAGAATGAAAAATTATTTCCAACTAATACTGCGTGTAGAGAAAGACATTACTTAGATTGTAGTTATATAACCCATTTTCAAAGAGATCCACAGTTATATCTTATGATATAAGATGTCATATCTTATGACATCTTATGAAAACCCTATATGAACGTATGTTTCTTACATTACATCAATTTTACTGTAGTACAGTATTTTATTATTATAACAATAATAACCATTGTAATATTTTACCACCAATATTTATCAGATTCCAAATTGAGAGATCATTTGAAAGCTATGATATCATTCTTTTTGAAAGTGAAAATCCACTCAGAAGTGAATAATCATCATGTTTATTCCTTTATTCACATTGAAGATTCTATTGGCCTTCATTACAAAATGAAAATGAGATCATAAAGTAACAGGCCCACGACAAGAAAAGCTTGAATCCTCAGTTTGATTGAAGCTATCTACAGTCGAAAGATGGTGCTTTCATTAAAAAAAGTTATTCTGCTTTCAATTCTCTCTAAAGAAAATAATGATTTCCTTATTAACCTATAAGGTAAAAGTCTCTGAAATAGGTTCTGTTGCTTAAGCAAACGTATAAGAAAAAGCTTTGGAATACTGCCTCACTTCCAAAAAACAAATTTCAAAGTTTCCCAAGCAAAACTTTCGAAGGTTCCTAAATTCTATTGACAAAGTTTTCACTTCAAGTTCCTCTACAAAACTCAAACTTTAGAAGCAAGCTTCGACAAACTGCTGCATACAAAATTGACCTCTATTGCATAGAACTTTGATGTCAGTTCGGTCTATAATTGAATGAAGGCCAACGCAGCCTTTCGGTCTATGAGATCCACTTCAAACGGTCAGCTCAATTCCAATGCTTCTCATTCAACCAATGCTAACTGTTCAAAGTGAAGCTCACTTGTTTGATTCAATTCTGTTCACAATCCTGTTGTTGTTGATGTCGATGATTATGACTATGATAGTGATGACGTTTATTCCGCAATCGAGATGCACTCCAGTGTAGCCTACATAATGCAATTTCAGTTGCATTGCAATTTAAACTGCTTTGTTGATAATGCAATTGGAGTTGCATTGTTGGAGATGTAGTTTAAATTGCTTTGGTGCAACGGGAGAAAGCCTTATTGCTTTTGGACAGTGATTGACAGTGTCACGTAAATGCATTTGTGCGCAAGGTTACTCCGCATATCAACGTGGAATAGTGGTAAAGTTATTTATTCAATATTGTATAATATAAAATCAGAGATAATACAAAGTGTCACTGACAGAGTCAGAGATAATACTGAATTAGTATCCATCTTAGTTTGAAAAGATCGTTCAAAATATTTATAATAACAATACAGAAACATGTGAACATGTTCACAAGAACATAAGAACCAATTGCATTATATTTCTGATCAGCAGAAGAGGAATAACCTTCCGGCAGTCGCGCTTTTGTAAAAAGGACAACAGTGTCAGTTTTTTTGCTGCACAAAACTATTGAATGGGGTGGATATCAGTGAATGAGTCACCTATGCATTCCAAAGCTTTCCCTCCATCACATCACTGAGTTGCAGTATCAACTGAGCAATGGTTCAGTCTTTAGGGGCCATTTAGTCGCGACAGTGCATAAGATAGGAAAGACTGTCTAGGGGACTGTAAACGAACCAATAACACAGAATTGATGGCTTTGCTAGATATACCTTATTGGGCTATGAAATGGTAATGATCCAAATGTTCATAGGCGTAAAATAATCCAAGAAGATGGAAAAAGTAATTATATAATTAACTAATATGTTTTGACAGTAAAGAGAGTACATAATAACACTTGGAAAATTGGATGTTGTACAAAATACAACACGCGCATGCTCGTGTGATTGAGTAGGGCGCGACTACCGGAAGATTAAGTAACGCATCATGCTTATGGAATATCCACAAATTTTATTACATTCACAATGGAATTTTCTTCTATATTCGTGTACATGTTTTATTGTTGAAACTGGAAAAATATAATTAATTCTCCTCTCAATATCTTAATGTCAAATTCATGCTTCAGTACCTAATAATCAACACGCCACTCATGTTTTCCTCTGTATTAATACATCTTAGGCCCGGTTGCCCAAAGCCAGTTTAATTTTAACCGTGATTAATTTCACTAAACCAATTAGAGTAGCCGTATTATCAAAGAAGCCTTCTCTGATTGGCTCTCCTGGAATTAATCACGGTTAAAATTTAACTTTTTTGTGCAACCGACACTTAGTAATGAAGTATTCAAGTGAATAAGTATTAAGAATTGAGTATGAACTCTAATTATTCAGACAGTGGTTCAGTCTGCATTTCGCAAAGAAGATAATGTGTGGAATGATTCAAATGTAATGAAATTACTTTTCCAGCAGAATGATCAAATTCAAATTTATCAATAACTGAATATCAAAGTTGAATTGAACATATTGGGAAATGACGAATGGGGAATTGTGTTAGTGATTTCACACACTAGCTAACAAATCACTATAACCTGTCTAGTTTGCTCATTTCTTAAGCTGGATTCGTACATATCAGTATCAGTGGACGCATCCGGTACATTGAGAATAATTTCACTGATTCCTAATGGGGCTATTCATACTTGCTCGGCCGGGCTGCGTGGCAATAGTCCCATTAGAAATCATGAGAATCATATTATCTTCCTTATACCAGACGCACGGATATTGGTGTGTGGGAAGGTAACTTGATACTGTACGAAATTTCCATCACAATAAAATAATATATTATAGAAAACTGAAAAGAATGTTGAAAAGGGAGAAGAAGAAGAAGGTTAAGAAGAGAGAAAGAGAAGAAGAAGAAGAAGAAGAGGAGAGAAAAGGAAGAAGGGAGAAGATACAATGATACGGATATGTAGGGATTCAGCTAAACCTCTACCACCTAGATTTGCAAAGCCATAGCTTGCGAATAGGTTACAAAGCCATAGTTTAAACTAACAGCTGACATTTCTCCGTTCAAACCGAGATTTGCATACGGGCCTTAGCCAAGTATGATAATTATAAAAAAAATCCAATCACCCAAATCAAATCCAATTCAGGGTGCTTTACGTCTAGGTTGCAACGTCATCAGTAGTGAATTAAATCAACCAATCAGAAATCTGATTAGAAATCAGCTGAATTGAAACTCTAGATTTGCAGTTTTCTGATTGGATAACACATCTCACATGTATTTTTCAGAGCTTACATATGCACATACAATAATTCTCAAGTACGAACTTGGCCAAATGTGCTCTGTGTGCCTGACAACCATAAACTAGGATTGTTCTGATTGGCTCCTGCTGGACAATCAATTTATACTTGACTTATAATGAAAAGAAATATGATACTGCAATTTCTCAAATGCTTATCAATACAATTATTACAATCGCTGTATTATTCTAATTCATAAGGTAAAATAATGATCATTGAACAATAATCCAAATTGACATGCTATCACTTCGACTGCAATTATTGATAGCAAACCACTAGGCCTATATCTCAGCATTTCAATTCCAATACTCATCAAAGCTCTTTCCTGTTGCCAATATTTAAAGTTGCATAAGTCTTCAGGGTGCATTAACCCTTGATAGAATGCTGATTGGATTTTCTTTTTTATAATTATCATACTTGGCTAAGGCCCGTATGCAAATACTCGGTTTGAACGGAGAAATGTCAGCTGTTCGTTTAAACTCCGTATGAAAAACATTATAATAATAATGTAGCCATATCTACTAGTAAACGTGGTTTAGCGTTAATCGTGGATGGTGCATATGGTCCTAAGCTGACTAAGTTCGATTCTAAAATTCGTTTATTAATACGTTCTTGCATGTAGAGCTGTACATTTATAATACAGAATCCCCATCCCCAAACATCCTGTAGTGAGTCCTACTCCAAACTGTCAGCAAAAATTATTAAAAATTACATTAATGCTTTCCAGCCAACCGATACTCATGATGGAGTGAATTTGACTGAAGACAACTAAAACAGACTTGGCTGACTTTGTTCTTGAAAATAGTTAATAAATGCTATCCTACATGTTTCATAGATTTAATATGTAATGTATTCAAAGCTCTATCATTCCTAAGTTTTTACTTAATATAGCTTGAAAAACATTTGTAACTCTGGGAGATAAATAGCTTTGGTACTCACCCACTTGCAGCCGTATTTTGCTCCTCAATAGTAGCCTCCTCCACTGGCGCTGATTCTTTTTTTTCTGAACTTGACATTCTATCACTTCTTAAAGTTCCCCTTCAATTCACTCAAAATCCAAACTGTTAAAAGGGTAAAAAACTGTAGCTGTGATAACTGGTGTGAGAGAATCCACTTGTTGATTCCCCACTGTTGAGTTTCATCCGATTCAAAATTCCTGTATATTAACGATTTTCACTGTATTTATTCAAGTTTCAGTACTACCATTTTCTGCTTTGATCTGATCTGCTATCACAGGTTCCACTATAACTGCTTATACCGCAATATTATTCTCCTGCATTCTTGAAGTTATTGTTTACTTTACTTGTGTAGCAATTCTTACCATTTTTTAAGCATTCTATATTATTTAAATGGGTTTCTTGAACTTCTCATCATTAGCATCTGGATATTTCTATGGAAATAGTTCCAACTTATACTTGTTCTATACTTTCAATTGCACATTTATACAGAAATCCTCTTCTTCACTCATGAATTGAACCTGCTCTCTACCTTCATGGTAACCACATAATATGTTTTACCTTATTTCATCTAATTCTATCTTGTTTCTATAATTTGTACTGCACTTGGCTCGTATACTCTTATATTTAGGACTATCTTCTTAATATTTAATGCCAACAATGGTTATAGGTTTTTATAAAGTATCCAATTGAAGTTGTTATTTCTCTTCCAAATGTAGGCCGATTTTTGCAATTTTATTCACTGCTTACTTCGTATCCATTCCAGTGGATAGCTTACTATTGTAGTCAAGAATGTAGTTGTGGGAATAGCTTGTAGCCTTACCTTTCCACCCCTGATGTTTGCAAACAATACTATATTTGAGGTGATCAACTTATCACTCAATTGTTTTTTGAATCTTCACTGATTAGTATTAGTATTCCAATATCATGCTTATCAGACTATCAGTTACTAGCTCTCCAGTGTTACTTTGCAATTTCCATTACCAGTTCCAGTTTTTCCAGTTATTTTTCAATAGTCAAATACCAACCAATCGATCAATGGAACTACTATTCTCACACTTATCTGTTATTCCACTTGTATATTTATTTCCAAAACCCTTAAAAAATTACCAAATCATTAGCTGTTTTAGCATGTATTGGATAGTTTTCAAATCCAACTATTCCCCAGCAACTTTCAACCTGTTGAATACTACTAGTTTGCGACCTGTGACTGTCTTCTGTTATATGATAGTTATCCTTAAAATAATGGTCGATGAAGGATGACTTGATGAGAATGATTACTACCTAATCATGAATATGAACAATGATAAGAAATGATCAAATGATCTATGAAAAGATCCCTGTATACGACATAATGACGGAACCGCACATTATCAGCGTTGCTCCACACCTGTTGAATACCACTACTTGTTGAAAATCGAACTTCCTGTAACTTTGAAACTGTCAAATCCCGTTTTTGGTATCTATTGCTGAGTTGTTATATTTGTGTTACAAATTCCTGTTCTATTCCATATTTGAATCGCACATTTTGAGACGTTTTACTTTTGCAAAACTCCGGATGATGTCACGCTGTATGTGATGTTCACGGTTTAAAATTATGGTTTTTCCGAGGGTTTTTTCGGAGTTTCCCGGGGTTTTCAGAGACGCGTGGTGGCTTCCATGTCAGCAGCAGCAGCGGCCGCGTGACGTGACGTGACGCAGCGTTACGTAACGCAGCGTCAACCGACCTCGGCCAGTCAACTCAGACCAGAGGGGAAATGCGAGCAAAAGGAGGGGAAACGGTGGAGAGAGAATGCGTGACGAGAGATAGCTATGATGAGGAGGTGACAAGGAGGGGAATTGGTGGAGAGAGAATGCGTGATGCGAGAAAGCTAGAATGAGGAGGTGATCGAAGAGTATGAGGAGGGCAATATGAGCCAGGACAGGAAAAGGAAAGGGTGAGGAAAAGAAAACGACAAAGAAGAATATAGAAAAGAAGGGAATAGGAATGAGATGGAGCATACGATGATAAAGATGAATAAGAAAAAAGAAAGAGGGAGGAAGTAGAAGAAGTGTAGAGGACGGGAAGAAGAGAAAGAAGAAGCAGAATAAAAAGAAGAAAAAATGAGGAGAAAGAGTTGTAGTAGATGGGAGTGGCGAAGCATGGTGAAGAGAGGGATGAGTAAGAGGAGGCACGCCGGAGGACAAATTTCTCGCCGCTGCAAATGACGTGTGCGAACATTGAGGGGAGAAATAATGAGTGAGACGGAAATAGGTATAGGTATAAAGATGATGAGAGGAAGAATGTGAGTGGCGGTATTTGAAAAGAGAGAAGATTAGATTAGTAAGAATGAAATGAGAATGAGGGAGAATATTATCAAAGATAAAGAGATTGGAAGACAGATTAAATGGAGAAAGAAAGGTGCAGATAATGGATATCACGGAGGGCAGAAATAATTTGAATAGGAAGAGATTTGAAGGGGATGGAGAGCAGAATTTTGTAACTGAGAAAATAATAAATAGAGGGAGGTAACATGTTGTAGTAAAGGGAGCTCATGAAAATGTTAAAAAGTTATTTGGAGAAGGATGATAGAAAGGAATGTAGCTGGAATAAAGAGAAATACGAGAATTTAGAAAGTATGATCGTGAAGTAGACGAATAGAAACATTGCTTGGAAAAATCGGGGAATGTGAGTGGGAAGACAGGCGGGGAAGCATGATGAAGAGGTTAATGAGAGGGAGAAATAATTTCCCTTATTAAATTTTCCTTTCCGAATAGATTGAAGAGAAGTAGCGTTAATAGAAGATTTGAGTAGAAGGACTGATGAAGGAGGGTGACGTGAGGATGTAGATTAGTAGATGAGAATGTTGGTGGAATGGGGGTGGGGATAGCATTGAGAAGATATGCTCTAAAACAGTTTCTGGGAATTCATTTTGTCCGTAATTTCAGTTAGAGGAAAAGTGTATGAGATGTGGTACTTATTCATAATCTTTGGTCAAATTATTATTTATATTATGGGAAATATCCGATCATTAATGGAATGCCTTCAAGGATTCAGATATTTCTCAATGAGTCTGGGAGTTATCATTAATCAATCACCGTTAGAATATAATATACAATAATAACGTAATGATTATTGCGTTTATATTAATAAGTTTATAACGTTATCCATTTGAAAATGGAACGTTCATTACAATCAGTTTGAAAAATCTACTGGCTTCTAAATCTTCTGGAAACTGACTTGAAACAAACAAATGAGTAACTTCACATACACTCATCCATCAAAATTATAAGTATTACGCAAATATTATAAAATATTTCAAATAATTTTTCTCGGGATTCAATTCCACAGGGAGAAGATTCACGTTATGAAGTCATCACTTGATTAACATTGGTGTCGCTATCCCTGTCTGTCATTAGACAAAAAAGATAGGTATCCTTTTTTAACTCCACATAGTTGTTACATTGTTTGAAGTCTAAGTAGAACTATGATGAACTACCAAAATATCATTATCAACAAGATTCAACAATTGATATCAGACCATATTTACCGGGATAACTTGAATCACATAAGAGGATGGTGGAAAAAGAAAAATAATAGCAATGCCTCTCTATCATTTCCACTGATATTTCATTATGAATTTCACTGTAAATCCAGCTTTTGAGCACAGATGAATGTTCCACAAACTCAGTAACAAACTGAAAGCAGCGCATGGCTATTGGAAATCTGATTTGCTGTTTGAAGATCGGCGGCGTGTGTGTGGGCGCCCCAACCTGTTGCCATGGTGACCAAAATTCTGATCCTTTGCTCGCTATGTGGACGCTTCCATTTGAATCAAGCATCATCAAAAATTTCTCCTTCAAAGATGCGGCGCGGTAGTCCATAATATCAGCACAAACTGGCTGATGGCTTTCAAAGCTCCTATTCCTCCTCCTTCTATTTCGTCTTCTCCTCTCTTCTCATTGTAAACCAATTTCAGCCAGATGCTCTTTGATGGAATCTTTGACGGTTTCCATAGCAACCATTACTCAGCTCCCCGATGAATTTTCAGAGAAACCTGAGAGAAAGAGAGAACTTTAGAAAAGGAGGACGAATGGTGGACAAGAAGTGAGAGAGTGATAGACAAGGAGGGAAAATGTTAGGAAGGAGAAGTAAATGTTAGACGAGGAGAACGACTGATATAGAAGAAGAAAAATAGCTTTAATGATTATAATAAGAAGATGAGAGATATAAGAGATAAGAAAAGATAATTAACAGACAAGATAGAACAATGGTAGATGGGAAGAAAAGTAGTTACTGGCAGAATAATATAGATGAGAGGTAGTGGTAGAGAAGGAGGGAAAGATGGAGAAGGAAAAGAAAGGTGATGATGAAAAAGAAGAAAGAAGAAGAGGAAAGCAGGAAAGCGAGTAGATTCTGATAAAAAGTTCAGAGTGAAGTTCATTGACAGATGAAGAGATAAGGAAATAAGATAGAGAGGTGAATAAGGATGAGTTGAGGAAAGAGAAGGATAAGTAATATAGGAGGGAAGGCGGAGTGAAAATGGAAAGAGAAAAAAATTCTGAGTGAGACATAGAAAGGAAGTGAGAGCTTTCCTTCGCTGCTACTCGATTTCCCTTGAATGACTCACCTATCATTCCTCTTCCTCTTCATTTATTCTTCTCCCCCTCATAATACTTGCCGCTTACTCCTCTCTCTCCAACCACATTCACTTATTTTCGTGCTTCTCATTATCAGGCTGCGCATCTTTTCACGCTTGTTGAGCCGGCTCCATCTCGGGTTTTTAGCATTGTTGGCAGAATTTTCGAACGCGGAAAAAGCGTGATGCTTATTTTAAAGGCTTGACAACGGTTTTAGTTCCCGGCTCCCTGGGGCTATAGTGAGATTTATTTTACACTTCCCACATTCCTCTTAAACATCATCAATCCATCCCGTTCAACTATAGCTGACAGTTAGAAGTGAATCATCGTTCTACCGAAGAAAATTCATTTTATTCTCTAGAGTGGTACAGATACAGAGCAGTCTAGTGTTTAGTTGAAATATTAGAAATATAGTACTGCACTCTCTAGATGTATAGATTATAGAGCGGTTTGATAAAAATAAAAAATATATCTGTGTGATTTTTGTTAGTCAAGAGTCCCTTACGAGAAGGTTCTACCTAGCCTGAATCTATAACTTCAAGTCGATAATCATAATATAATCTATTTATAATAATTTAAAGTCGGATCAAAAGAGGTTTCTACTTCAACTAGGACCAACAATTTAACGTGCACATACGAAAATACGATAGTGTTCTGGCTATACACATTTGTAAAAATCTGGGTCATATCTAGCAGCCTGGTGTTGAGTGGAATCACGGTTTTTGTATAGTCTTATTTATTCATTCATTTTTTAATGTTGTAGAAATTGTGTAGTCTTGTAGAATAATACAATCACTTGAAAAATGTAAGATAAGCCTACTCATATTATTTCGAATTTATCACCAAATGACTGTATGAATATTATTTTAAAGGTGATGGTTTCTTGATCCATTCCTGCTTTGTATAAACACACTTTTTCTATGTATTTGAACACGACATGCAGTCGATTATTAAGTAAATATTAAAAACTTTTACTTACTGACTGGAGTACTTTCAATCGTCTAGCGATCATTTTCAACAGTGTAGACCGGAAATGTTCTGATGGTTAGGAAGATTTCTTGTGTTTATTATGTGATCAAAAAGTTTGTTGGATTTGAAATTCAGCTGTTCATTTAGTATGTTGTTACTGTCTAGGATGGTGACTTTATAAATTACAAACTGTTCTGTTGTATTTAATTCATGTCCATTTCTTTTTACTTTCAATATTGTAAGGTTGGTATCTATGTTTGTGTAGGAGTGCCCGGTTTCATTTAAATCTGATGCAAAAGCTGATTCTGTCTTGGTTTAAAGTGCGTTGATATGTTCTTTAAATCTAAGTTTGAATGATCGTCCACTTTTTCACAATCGCTACATTTTAGCTTATATACCCCAGGGAGGTTGTGTTTGTCGGTGGTTTTGGGGGTGATATTATTTTACTATTTATATAGTAAAATAATATATATATATATAATATATATATATATATATAATATATATATATGATATATATATATATAATATGATATTATTTTACTTCATTATTACCTTATTCAGTCATTGTATCATTCTTAAGAGAAAACCCTCATTTCTACATAAACAAATTGAAAAAAAGCTGATTTTGTAGTGTGCGTCAAATAGTTTCTGATTTGAATATTCTCATATTATTCATTATTTCTAATAACTTCATGAGAAAGTTTGGGTCCAGCATCTGTAGAGTTTAAAGGTCTGTTTGAAATATTTTCTCCACATAATAAAATGGATTCAGTTGATTAGCCAACTATAAACAGTATTGTGTTTTTCAATTCTTTAAACTTCATGTCTCTAGTAGCTACGTCAATATGAAATAATGCATCCCTTCAATCAAATACGAATAAATGATATTAATACCTAAATATGATTGAGTGTGAACTAATTATGATTAGGTTTATATACCTACACATTTTCTATGTAGCTTGAGAATATTTTGCAATGTGGGGTTTTAATGAGGAAATTGCAAGAAAATTGAATCCAACATCACACTCCTCATAGACTGAGATAGAATGAATAACTAAAAATTTTCTAGTATATGGTGATGCATGAAGTGGAATATCTTAATCCGTTCAGTGCTATAAACATAGAAATCGAATATTCTTTCTAGTTCATTCCATCTTCCTAAAGAGCAAAGATCATTATAGAGTTCGTTTTGAAGAGTTCCTTTCCGTAAGTGAAGAAATCAGCGGGAAACCCAGAAACCCTCATTAGATAGTTTTTCAAAGAGGAAACAACCCTTTCTTGAAATCTTTTGATTCTTTCAAAATTCTGGTAAGGGGCAGTCTTAAACTGAGCCTGTTGTCCCCTCCCAATTATTATACAGTACATAAAATGAATGGAACAACCTCACCCCTCCCAAAGCATAGGCCTACTATTATCAGACTGAGGAAGGTGACAATGAATTTAACTACATGTTATATTGAAACAAACAAACACGTGAATGCATCGTGTTGGGATGTCAGGATGTAGTGAAACGCTCCCTCCTCCTCCTCCTCCTCCTTCTTCCACCGCTCCTTCTCATTCTTCTCCTTCTGCTATCCCCCTGGGGAGTGTGCCCCTATACACAGGAAACCGGTGATTGAAAACTAGCCTAACACACATACACACATGTAGTAGTGATAAGCGTTATCTAAACAGACTAGTTGATTGTTGGTCAACGATTCAACTGCATTTGCTTAACCAGTTGACGTAACACGTTTTGCTTCTTTCTATACTATCCACTAGACATAGTAATTATATAGCTGTCTACTGGCTTGAAGCGAACGCATTTATCGGACTAAGTGTCTGAACACCCAAACACATGTGTCTCAACACAAACTCAAACTCATGTGTCTCAACACATTATATGTCTATAAGCCATATAGCAGCAGAATAGACGTCTGCAGACAGAGAGAAAATTTTCCCTGTTGTTCGAATGTTGAAACGCACACAGAGACGTTAATCTTCCTCTATATGTCTGCTCTCTTGTGCATGCATACGTTTTATTTTTCCTCCATTTGTATGCATACGAATGTCTGCTGCTGAGTGCATGAAGTAAGATACAGATATAATAAGCATAGCTTAAGGCATCTGAAGAGTGCGTTTGTGGGCGTAGAGACCAGCGCACAAAGCGTATGCAGACAGACAGACGTTTGTAGTCATACGGATAAAAAATCAAACGTCTTCATGCAGACATATATTATGGTGACAGATGGTCTGTATGCGTTGCAACATTCAAACACCTAGGAATGTGTGTTTCTCCATCATCAGTCTTTAGACGTCTGTTTGCTGCTACGACAGATGTAAGCACACAAATGGAAAAATATAGAACGTCCGCATGCAGACTGACAGACATCTGCATTGCGTTGCTATATTTGAACCCCCGGCTCGAACACCTGGAAAGAGATTATCCCTACGTCTGTCTGCATTACACTGACTTTTCTTGTGTAAGTTTGTCAGTCAGCAAGCACACTGGACATTGTGACGTCACGTAAGACTCACGATGTAATTATTGAATAAAACAAATTATCCTAGAAAGAATTAGCGAACTGAAAACGACCAGCCTAGTCAAGGTAGAATTATTATAAAATCGAATCTTCTTTTTTGATAAGAGGTACAGCTATTATCGATAAAGCGATAAGAGATCTATGAAAGATCTAATTATACGCTAGTCTAAACTCTTTGGCATAAACTAGTAGTTCTGTGAACAGTAGACCTCACGCAGTATTCTCATCCACAAGTACCAGATGTCAACTGTTTTAAATGTTAACAAACTCAGTTCACGTTTGAATTTGTATTTCATATGGTATAATTCATCCAGTTCCGTAATGATCTTTCTATCTGATGGAAATTAATTTTTTAGAATCAAAAATATTATAATTCCTCCAGCATTATCTAGTTCATTTGTTTATTTTTATTCACCTATTGAATTAGTTTTTTCGAATGTGAGAATATTGATACTGATGGGCACGCATAATAATACCATGACTGCAAAACAAAATATTGAAACCAAATACCTTAAAGCTGCGATTAGACCAAATTTATTAAAACAATGTTAATGACTCAATCCTTTTAGATTATATCAGATTGAACATAACTTATCATACACATGATGAACATATGTGTTTGTCAACTTCCGTTCAATCTAATAGAATCTATAAGGATTAAGTTATAACCATTTTATTAATAGCTTTGGTGTAAACCCAGCTTAAAGATGCATACCTCTTCAAGGTCTTTGATTGAAACTCATCATCATCATCATCCATCATGGACTAGGCTTGTAAAGCCTGTTCCGGTGTCCACCGCTTCCTCGGTCTTCCGACGTCCCTTTTCCCATCCAACTGTAACTTCCAAGCTTGTAGTGGAAGACGAGTTGGTGGCATACGGCGCAGGTGATTTGTCCATTTGATTGAAACTATATACCTTATACAAATACAGTAATAGACTGGCTTCTCCACACATCTGTGTAATCACTTGTCAGCTGATTTATGATGAATAATTCTATAGTCTGATTTTTACTCTAATATTGGCTTATGAAGGAGGCTCGATCCTTTTTCCTTTTATATTATCATTGAAATGCAAAATTTCCAAAATCCTTGTATATACGTCGTCGCGCAATTTGAAAAGGAACATACCTGTCAAATTTCATGAAAATCTATTACCGCGTTTCGCCGTAAATGCGCAACATGTAATAGTATATTTCGCACCTAGGGCCGAAAATGAGATATTTCCGGCTCGAAATCGGTTTTTAAGTCCGAGGCCGTAGGCCGAGGACTAGAAAAGATTGAGAGCCGAAAATGCATTTTTGCCCATGGTGCGAACGCTATTTTTCGCCACACCAAAAAAAACTTCCCAATATATAAGAAATTAAAAAATAAATAAAATTCAAACAGCCTATTTTAAAAGTTTGAATCTTGGTTATTACAACTTTTACTGTCAATTAATTTCAATATTACTAATTAATAATTTACAATAGTGACCATATTTTTATACTATTAATATTAGGCGCAAGCATTGCACCCGGTGCAATATATCATGGATAGATGGATGAATAGAATTTTCATTACTATTTTGAAATAATGTGATGAAAAATTAATATAATTGCATATTTCACAGTTTTGTTTCAAAATATATCTAAAAAATTGATTGAAATTTAAATTACGGTAACTAATATAAAAAATAGGTAATAAAAGTCGAAATTCATCGACAAAAAAAAAAGTCATTGACCGAGATTCGAACCTAGATCATGTTTGTTATTCACTGAGCTTTGAGTTCTGATGTATTACGCCTTTACGCTCTCGGCCATTGCGTATTGTTCAACATAAGGGCCTGACTGATAACACTTAGCATACACGTAGGCCTAATACTGTACACTGTAAACTGGACTTCTAAAAAAGTTTACTTCACTCCTAAAAAGCGTACAACATACTTTGGCTCATGACTTATATTATTAAAATTAATATCATTATCTTTCTCACAATAAAATTTTCACTCTGAATTCTGAGTGATTCCAGAATACGAAGAAGAGGAGGAGAAAGAAGAAGGAGAGGCGTTTCAACAAAACGTTACTATCAGCCCTTTGGAGCAGAAACAGAACCAGGAGGTGGAGCTGCAAAAAGGCAGCTAAAGGCTATAAGTGAAGTTATGGCCAATGAATTCAAAAAGGATATTGAGGAACTATATAATAAACTCTTGGATTTTAAAAAATGGGCTGCAGTTGAATATGAGAGAAAGAAACTTTTAAGAGTAGATTATGATAGATTTTCAGAGATGTTAGTTGAAACAACGGAATCTGTCGTTAGAATCGAAACAAGGGCTATTACTATCAGTCAGTTGACAGAAAATCTCAATTCAGGTGCGCCAAAGTTACAAGAAACAATAGTCAGCTTAAATAAAAAAATGCAGGAAATCAGTAATAAACCACCCAGTTTTGCTGAAGTGATTAAGTTACCAAAGAAGGCATCAACAGCAGAAAAAATAGGAAACGTAAGAAGAATCCAACCTAAAGAGCATGTACTTCTTCTAAAACCAACAAAATTGGAATTGGTAGGAGATAATAAGAAGCAGAGTAGTGAAAAAATAAGGGAAAGTCTGAAGGAAAACATTCCAAAGAAAGAAAATATAAGAGTAAAGAAAAATGTTAATGTTCAAGGCGGCGGCCTTCTTATTGTTCTGGATACATTGGATGATAAGAAACAAAAACTAACAAACAAAATCTTACAAAAAGGAGGGATAAAAATCACGGAGCCTGCAAACAAGAAGCCAAGGATAATCTTGTACGATGTCCCATCAGATGTAAATAAAGAGGAGCTGTCAGAGATCATCTATGAAAAGAATTTCTATAACTCTGGAATCCAAAAAGAAGACTTTGTCAAAGGCTGCGTCCCATCATTCAAGTTAGGCCCAAGAGATAAAGATACCCTTCATTGGGTGTTTGAATGCGATCCTGAAATAAGGAAGCTAATAATTAACAAGGTAAAGCTGTTTATCGACTTTACATGCTGCAAAGCCAGCGACTATACTGTAGCTCAGAGATGCTTCCGGTGCCATGGGTTTAAATGTGATGAAGCATTGTAAAAAAGAACAGGATGTCTGCGGGCACTGTTCAGTTATAGGACATAACTCTAAAAATTGCCCTTCCGAAAAGGAAATTCCAACTTGTGTTTATTGTAAAAAGAATAATAAGCCAGCTTATTATATTCAAAAAGAATATAAAGCCAATGATGCAAATTGCCCATGTTATAGAAGAGCACTGCAACAAGTTATTGATAGAACAAACTATGGGATTGCTTAAAAAAATGAAAAATAGGATATTGAAAAAAGAAACTCTAATTAAGCCTAGTATCAATAAAAGAGAGCCGTCGACTATTGAAAAATCTCTAAAAAAGATAAATAAGCTACATGTAAATAAACAAACGTCAAAAAGTAGAGTATCATTAATTCAGAATCACGGTGAATATTCCGATATTAATTTAGCGTTTGCTTACGTAGGAGAAAATAAGATTCGAGTCTCAGATGGATTCTCGCACATACTAAAGTTAAAATCGCAGACACCAGAGGAGTGGTGTAGCCTTGAGCCAATTAGTCTACAGAATAAATGCTCGGCGATCTTACTGAAAACGATCAACACGCCTGACAGTAAACAATTAATTCGGAATTACTTGTTGCCCGTAAATGATTATAATGCTCTAGAAGAAATTAAAAAAGTGCTATTGGAAATAAATGAATGGGCATCAATGAATTATCCACTTGTCGTAGGCATAGATGAATTCAGCCAGCTAGCAGATTTATCCTCAATTGATTTACTCAGTTTTATCTTATCAACTAATCATTTGAAATATATATTTTATCATAGGGGCATTAAAAGCATGAATTTTCTCAATATTCCAGAACTAGATCGGCCAGAAGAAAAAGTATGCCCAAGAGGTTATCTACCAGAAGAGAGCAAGCACCATAACTTTCTAAATTGCATGATTGAATTGAAAAATCTTTTACAGCAATATGATAAAATAAACGCAGATATTTTCAAAGAAGCTCTTTTAACACTTCGAACCGAAAATCTTCATGCTTCATCGTCGGTCTTCAGAGAAATTGAATTGAGGAGTATGAATGTTTATGATAATGAATTATTGAAAATGTTCCTTCTACCAACTACTTCAAAATATAGAATGGGATTCAGTATGGAGGGAGGCGGAGCTTACATATCATTTGACAACAGTTCTCGCAGATTTAGAACCAATGAAAAATATATTATGGTTAGTCGAGACACTCAAGTGATGCTTAATGAGGAACTGTTGGATGCTGTTTCGAAAATTGATATATCTCGATGCAAGATACCGAGAATCAGATGGATTGATGGAGTTCCAGGGAGCGGAAAAACACATCTAATTGTTGATAAACATCGACCAATGGAAGACCTCATACTAACTCAAACAAGAGCCGCAATCAAAGGAATAAGATCAACTATACAGGAGAAACACGGAAATGAATTCAACTCAATCATCAATTCAAATTACAGAACCGTGACTTCGTTTCCAATTAATGGCTGCCACAAAAAATATAAGCGCGTATTCATCGATGAAGCTGTCCAGCAAGATCTCATGCTGTAATTAACTCAAAAAATACAATCAGTTGATGACAAGGATATTTACAATTGGCAAACAAATAATTATAAACACAGAAACAAAAATGGCTGATTTGATGGAGGATTTGGATTTATTAGACATTGAAGACTTTTCGATTCCAAATTCACAAGATGTCAACAATACAATAGAACCTTTCAACTTTAAAATCATCAATTTCAACATCAGAAGCTACAATAAAAACTTTGAAGAATTTCTTATTCAACTGGAAGACCTGAACGTGGATTTCGACGTGATAGTCTTAACGGAATGCTGGATTGCTGGTGGTGTTTCCTTGAAATCAATTAATAATTATACCTGCCACAAAACAGAAAACAATATTCTACAGAATGATGGAGTAATAATTTATGTCAAATCCGACTATTTTGTCGAAATAAAAGAAATTGCAGGTGGGCAAGCCAACTGTCTGAATATGCATTTAAAAATTGGGAAAGATACTTTTGTTATAACAGCGTTATATAGATCTCCATCACACTTGGACTTAACAGAATTTCTCATTGATCTGAGGCAGATTTTGGATGATAATGGGAAGTATTTTCACATCGTTCTAGGAGATTTGAACATCAACACAAAAGAACCAAATCAGCACAGGCAACTGGAAGACTATGATAATCTACTCAGTGAATATGGATTCCCACATTGTATAAAGCAGGCAACTCGTATTGGAAATAATAGCGCTTCATGTATAGATCATATTCTGATAAACTTTAAAAATATATAATACCAATAGTTTTCTCAAATTCTATTACAGATCATTTTATATCTATTCTGGGAATTAAATATGATGCGGTGGAACACAATCACAACAGAAGAAAACCCTACTATGAAAGTATTGATTATAATAAACTTTCATTAGCACTAACAAATGAGACCTGGAATTCCGTGTACCTGCAGGAATGCGCTGATAGTGCTTTGAAGAAAATGATAGAAATACTGAAGAAATACACAGAAGAATGTAAAGTTATTAATAGAGTATTGCACACAAAAAGAAAAATTAAGCCTTGGATTACAAATGGATTAATTACATCAATAAGGAAGAGAGATAAATTACACAGACAAAGCAAGAATAATACAGCGAATCTACAGCTTAGAGAGTATTATAGAAGGTACAGAAAACTACTAACAACTGTCATAGAGAATGCGAAGAAACAATACTTTTCAAGGCGATTTGAAACTTCCAGCAACTCTAAGCAAACATGGGAAGTAATAAGAGAAATAACTGAAGTGCAACAGCCAAGAACACAAATCCACCAAATCAACTTGGAAGGGAGAGAATTGAAATTGGGAGATGATGATAAAGATAATTATGGCAAATTCTTTCAATGAATTTTTTATTAGTATTGGATCAAAACTGGCCCAGGACATTCTAAATAGCGATTGTAATGGCGCAGATGAGCATGCGGCAGCTGATCAGATAGTCTGCCGGTCATTATTCTTTACACCTGTCAGTGAGGACGAAATGATAAAAATCATTAATAGTCTTAAAGCTAATAGTGCACCTAGACTCGATAATTTAAAACCAGATTTTTTCAAACAGAATAATACTATACTTACCAAGCCTTTAACACATATTGCAAACAGAATTTTTGAGGAAGGTGTTTTTCCACAGTGTCTTAAGGAAGCTGTCATTTGTCCAATCTTCAAAACAGGAGATAAGAAAGATATGGATTGCTACAGACCCATATCATTACTAAGTACATTATCAAAAATTTTTGAAAAGTGTATCAAAACAAGACTGATCAGCTTTCTTGAAAAACATAATCTTCTATCGCCAAACCAATATGGTTTTAGATCTAGTCGCAGTACAAATGATGCTATCCACTATGTGACCACTCAGATTGCCGATAAAATAAACACTGAAGAGAAACCATTAGCAGTATTCTTAGATTTGAAGAAGGGTTTTGATACAGTGTCACATGACATTCTTCTTTCAAGGCTTGATAACTATGGAATAAGAGGAGTCGCATGGAATCTTTTCAAGAGCTACCTATCAAACCGAACACAATGTGTCAGAGTCAATGGATGTATAAGCAACAAGCTGACTGTAAAGTTTGGAGTGCCACAAGGAACTGTACTAGGACCAATTCTTTTTCTTCTTTACATAAATCCATTATGCAACATGGAAATCAATGGATCAATCACCACCTTTGCAGATGATACTGTTCTACTGTTCTCTGAGCCGACCTGGGAGATGACCTGGAGAGAAGCCGAGACTGGACTTCAGAGGGTGTCTCGCTGGTTGAGTGAAAATTGCTAACATTGAACCATGAGAAAACCTTCTTTCTGACCTTTTCGGCGACTCAACATGGACAGCCAACAGGAGATGAGATAGTAATCAAGAATCAATGGAATAACACTTCATACACAGTTCGCAGGAAACAGTCACAGAAATACATGGGAGTTAAAATGGACTCTTTTCTGAGCTGGGATCATCATCTCAATGAATTATGCGGGAGACTGAGGAAGACTATCTGCAGATTCAGGATTCTGAGGACACTGGTCGACAAGGGATGTCTAAGAGTTATCTACTTCTCTCTAGCACAGTCCCTCATGATGTATGGGATTGTGAGATGGGGAGGTGCAAGCTTCTTGCACATCGAACCGCTCCTCAGGGTACAGAAGCTGATCATGAGGGTCATCAACCAGAAGCCTCCACGCTATTCATCAGACCAGCTATTCAATGAATTTGACATGATGGATCCAAGACAGCTTTACTCCAAGGAGATACTATGCAGATTACACAAGAACCCAACAACATTCCAAACCAGAAACCACAACCACAACACCAGATACAGGAATCTTCTCATCACCAGTGTTGCAAGGAAGGCACTATACCAGAGACATTACAATCATTTAGCACCAAAATTATATAATCTACTTCCTGCAAGCTTTAAACAGATTAATCATCCCAGAAAGTTCAAAACAATAGTACACAATTGGTTGATGAGCAAAGGAAGACAGAACATAGAAAACATTATTTCAAATAACAACTAACCGTCTAATGACTTACCAAACACTAACTAATTAAATAATATGCACAAAAAAAGTAACAAAACCTACTCTAGAACATGGTGCGCCATAGTGGAGTAGGTCAATTTCCACACAAAAAACTAAACAAGTAGAGGACACATTATAAAAATTTTTTTGTAACTAACTATTGTATGTAATATTGTAATTTATCTAATATTTTGTGTAATTGATGTTGTATTTTTAGTTTTTTTTGGGAAATAAACATTTTATTTATTTATTTATTCATTTTATATAAACATTAAGAGAAATGCCAAACCTCCAAATGCCAAACAATAAAACATTTAAACATTATGAGAAATGCCAAACCGTCGACTTAAATCTTAGACTTCACTTCATTCGGTCAATAAAATTATGGAAAATATTGTGATTTCTTCGTGGCAGACGCAAGAATAAAACATTAATGTAATTTGGAGGTTGGAATTTTTGTTATGATTTTGTAGGTCACATGATCTCAGTTCACCCGACAGTTTATTCAACTTAATGCTCAATTAATCAGCTGACTGACCAACCAGTTATTGTAACAAAAATATGTTTTATTTTCAATATAATTGTTATTATAAATATTAAATGTAAGGGAAGGGAAGGGAAGGGAAGGGAATATTAAATGTAAATATGAAGACATCGATTATTGTGATAATTCGAATACTTATTGGTATCTACAAAACCACAAAAACAAGAGTAACTAGAGATCATATACAGATCAATGTATGGAATTTGTACAGTTTCTGCACCCTTGTTTAATAATATTCTTTTAATTGTAATTCTTATGGCCTACTCTACAATTTAGTAGCCTACAATAAATGTTAATAATTGATGATAGTTATTTTTTATATATTTGTTGTGTAACAAAGAGCTAGGGAAACCCTGAATCTTGAATAGCCAATCATATAACGTCTTACAAAGACTTGAAAACCAATCAGGCAAGGGCTTACAAATTTTAGAGGAAGAAGATGAGAATTTTGCTAGGAATAAATCTCTCTGGCTTGAGATATCGTGGAAGATAGATGCATCAGAAAATAGGGCTCCTTTCCAAGTATTTTAAATTAACAAGCCAGCCCATTTTTAATGTCAAATTATTGATGTATATTAACTCTTTGATTATTTGTGAACTCAATGAATATTATGAGCTCTTAACTGTAGATTATTCACATTCAGGAGCTAATACTGATAGAAAAATTATTCATGATCTGGACCATACCTTAGCCCAGCAGAGTCGAAAGGATTTGGCTAATTAATTGTCAGAGATAATTAATTATTCATTGAGAACTTCTGCGACCGTCTTTTGAGTGAGTGATAGTTAATGAGCTCATTAATAAGGCCTTTTTAGTGAATTGGAGAATTATTCAAAAGTGCTATATAAATTTTGATGCAAGCATGAATACTTCGCAATGTGTTAGACATTATAATACATTTATTAAGAACTCTTTTTATAAATATATTTTGAAATATGTAGGAAGCTTATTTCCATGCATAGCACGAATTCATGCCCCTGAGATTCGAAGCAATCACTTTTTTTTTGATTATTCATAATTGGTTGAAATATATTTATCAAATCTATGAACTGAACATGTTCAAATTTGCTAAATTCTGAATCAATCCGAATTTATATATCAGTATTAAGAATATTTTTTATAGCAAATATACTTGTTAATGATAATAGCTCCTGTGATATTGAAAATATTGGAAAGCTCATTTTGCATTGGTATATTTTATTGTTGTGTTTATTTATGGGAATATATTTGTGTTTTTGTCAGCATACAAAGTCTTAAGAAATTTTAATTCTTAACCTGATCCATCTCGTGATATACAGTCTGTGCTGTCTTGGTACCAAGCATTTTTGTTGTGCAACATATACAATTAATGAATCGTTAAAAATTAGTTTCATTTTGAGCAAATATTACTTATCATCCTTTGATGATAGTCGCATTCTTCAGTCAGCAAATATTTATTGATAATTTTATAATAAATCTGCTATATATCACATAAGGTTCCAGAGATCTTCCAGAACTGGCGTCGTAAGTAATAAAGAATTTCAAAAGGATAAATTGGTGCACACCATATTCATGCTGAGTGTTTTGAAGCTCAATTAGAAAAATAATAGTTGAGTTTCATTATTCTTGATTGGATATATGGTTACTGTATTCCAGTCACCGACTATCTTTTTGATTTCTTTCTTGGTATTCTACAATACCTTCAAGAGAGCGGCAGTAAGACTTGACAAATATCAGTCGTCTAGACCATTCATGGTCCATTATTATAAAATTACTCATGCATTTATCACTGAGCTAGAGCTGTGGCTAGAACCCTATTATATTTGTGAGCCGTACGGCCTTCAATTTCTGCAAATTTATTTGCATGATAGGGATTATAGTATCAATATTGGACACCCCAAAAGTGACGCCACAACATACAATAATGAATTGTATACAATAATCTCTGTACACTTTGAACGTTATTTTGTGAATTCCACTACCTTTCTCAACTTTCACGACATAAATCTGATCATAGCATGTTATTGTTTTTTATTAGAATTTCTCCTGTATCTCGATGGGGAGTGTGTTGATAAGCTGTGGTGGTGAGTGGGTGGTTCACCCCTGCATATTTTTTGTTGAAGCAACATTTCAATTTCTCAATAGCCAGTTACAAAAACCGTTTCGTTTCGTTGACGAATAGGCCTACATAACCTCAACCTTATCCTAATCATCAACGACCCATCACTAATATTAGTCCACACTCACACAAACGCAAGATCACACAAGCACGCACAAATACCTTTGCACTGTTACAGGAAGCTACCACTTGATTTGACTCTCCTCTCCACCCCACCACTCTAAGCCACTACTAAATTAACGTGGAAACCGGACAAACAGTACGTCTCTCCCACCTCTCTATTCCCCTCCATCGTACAATTTCCCCCTCATCCTGTTGTAAAACTGCCTTACAGCCTCCTCCAGCTATACATTTAATGCTATATATCTACTACTGTATTTACTCATATATATTTATTATCCGGTTGTAAAAGTGTTCCACTCTTCCCCTCAGGATCTTAAATATCCTGTTGTCTATGACCTCGTGATTGAGTGGGAGGGGGGAGGGTGTTGAAAGCGGTGTCGTAGAGAAATTCACTTTAAACTGGCAGCATTCGTTCAGAATAACACCCATTAAATTGATGCTGACAGTTTCAAGCTGATTTCACTACAGAAGTACCAACCATTTTCCCTCTACTGTCTAAAATATCCTGTTGAGTTTGACCTCATGATTAGAGAAGTGGTGGGTGAGGGCGGTTGAAAAAGGTACCCCAGAAATGTGTGTCCCTAACTTGAAGCATCAATCACAGTTACGGCCGCCGGTCGTTTGAAACGCGTCCAACGCTTTTAGATTAGATGCAAGGACGATTGAGATGAGACGATAATATTGTACAGTAGCTAAACGTTGTGTGGTGATATGGCAGATTGGGATGTTCCCCTGACGAGTCTAGGCTATCAATAATTGTTTGTTTCAGTTATAATATACAAGTAGAAGCTGGGCTGCATTAACTCTTTAGCTGAGATTATACTTGATAGTTTTTATTCCACTAAGTTTGTTTTAGATCTGCATTTTGCTTATCATTGTAAAATTTTCTATCAATGATAATGATACAAAGATTATCAAGTGATATTTGTGGAAACAAATGATATTTTCTAGACCTCGCCGCAAAAAATGAGTCTTACTGAATAGTCAATAAGTTTTTAATCTATAAGATTTTCACTATGAAGTCTTGATCCTCAAAAACTTGAGAATCCCTTCACTTGGAAGTCTTGTGTAACAATATTCATTGTTCAAATTGTGAATGATGAGGATTATGCGAATTATCATGAGAAGTCAGCCTGTTATGAACATTTATTTCGCTGCTTTAGTCTTTCCTTTTATTGGCTGTGCAACCTTCTGTTGCAGTAACATGTTCAGTTCGCTTGTGTTTTATAAGTTTCTTCAAAAGTAAATGCTTTAATTACGATATGTAAGAAGAAGAGAGAGTATCAAAAGTTGTCGCCTTTTAAGGTACGGACAACTAAATTTACGATGGAGATTTTCCTCCAATTACCGCTACTAAGGTATGTGAAATAAGGTTATAATATAATTTGAGTAATTATGAAAGCTTCCATCAAAGGGTTAAATTTATTGTGAATCAAATAATTCTTTCGATTCTCTAGTTATGGAAGATGCTAATTGTAATTTTTATAAAGTCTTTCAAACTTGTCAATAATGGAAGAAAATGAACGGTATGTTTTGTAGAAATTTAGAGTACCTATTAGAAGGAATTAAGATATTTTTGTTTGATATTATTTCTGAAGAGGAAGCTATTAACCTAAATTTAAATGAATGTATTTTGTGATATAGATACTATTTGTTTTGCTGATTCTAATGAAAAGCTTTCTTGATTCTTGAGGAACACCTATCATGTAATTTATCTTTTAAATTACACTATATGTAATTTATGTAAGAGAACAGACTGAAGAAAATAACAACAATACTCGAAAGACCTTATTATGAAAAGTGATAGTATTGAATACTATGTACTCACCTGTTACCTAATGTTATTGAACCTAAATAATGTTGATTTTATGATATATCTGAAGTTAAGTAAATTTGCATTATCCTAGTATATTTTTCTATTCTAACAGCGGTCAATGTACGGGTCCATCAATGTACGGGTTCATCAATGTACGGGTCCATGAATGTCTTGTGAACGTGTGTCTTTAAGCCGCTGAGATGCCTCTGAATCGATGGCAGTCCTAGAAGCTTGGGGTCTGCTGTCTCCTGTCCCATCTGGACATGTAGAGTTCAATCACCGATCCCAGATTTAAATTGACGAAACAGCTTTGAGGTAACAACTTTTTTCAAACTAAACAAACGTTCCAGGAACTCCGGATGTGGCAGAATGGGTTTCAGTGATTATAAACTTTCAAAGGGGGTTAAAACGTAAACCATTTAATCAATTAAAACGTGCTGAATTAGACTCTTATTTTATTGTTAAATCGTAACTTTGAGATTTTAGATTACAAATTTTATTTTTGTTTGAATAGTAGATTTTCGGTTGTATCTTTACATTGAAATATGTGGCCATATTTTCTCTGTAAGGATCCAGCTGGGAATTCCAGTTTTCTTCTAATTAATATCAAATTTATATTCTATAATCTACTAAACTACTTGGAGTTGAACTAGTATATGAAATGTTTAAAGGTCCGTTATTGATAAATGTTTTAAAATGATTTGTCTTAAAGTTGTGAAGAATCGATTGAAGTTTCGAGGACCCTAGCCTTTTTCTAAATTTATTCTGATGTCACATATTTTTTGAATAATCTTCCCATGTAGAATTCCGTGATGTGGTACTTTAGGAATATTTCTCTTTGCTGCTTTCATAATATAAAGACATAATATATATTATCGAGGATTATTGATATTTGATAATATTTTTGATAGTATTTCACTTGGAGTTTTCTGAATTTCATGTTGATCTTTCTTTTAAATATTTATTGTTATTTATGATTAACTTCTGAGAAATATCTATGATAACTTCCAATTCTTCTTTCTGAAATTAGAGTCCTTTAAGCGTCTTATGATTCAATCTAAAACGTTTTCAATGTAAAGCAGACAGAGTAGGCTACTACCGAATTAGCTATATCGGAGATAACTTTCTAAATTTAGTGATTCTATTTTCGGTTCTCATGATGCAACTTAATTTTTGTTTTATTGACTGTTGAATTCAACTGTAAGAGGCGACAATATATTTGATATCTTCTCTCTATTTCGTTGTCTCTTTTGTCATTTCTGGATTCCCTTTCTCTAGCACTAAGTATGTTTATCAAGCATCCCTTTTATTAAGTTATATTGTGTGTGCTTCTAAATTCCAAATTAACTTTCTAAATTCATAGCACGGCACACTTGACAGATGATAGTATTATCTTAGTACTAGCAGGTGTTATACGTGCTCCGCAAGGCTCTGTTAAAAGAACAAATAGATTGAATTAAGTTTTGCAGTTCCATACTGATATCAAAAGTATTAACTGTAATAATTTACAATAGAAAAAATATACGATTGGGTTTTTATCTTACGTAAACTTTGTATAACAAATTAAGTAAATTCGTTTTCATTATTCAAACTATAATTGATTGATCAATAAAAATGAAAAAATGCCTATAACCATACATGGTAAATCAAGAATCTTTTTGCGACAATTGAAGTTAATCAGTTCAGACGTGATGATGCATCAAACGTGTATTTCGTATTGATTGATTGATTGATTGATTGATTTAGTACTTTATGTAGATTACAATATATACTGTCTTATACACTTATATACAATAGCTTACAATACAGCAAAATTATAGATGAATTTACATGATATAGACTAAGAAAATAATTGTTGAACTGTATATGATATGAAAAAGCAATTTGTAATATAATAACTATAGATAATAATTATATTGTTATGCATCTACATAAATTGGCGGAGGTTTGGACATATCAATGTCCATTCTTCGGGAAGAATATTAAAAATATCCTCCCCACTAACTCTCTACCAAAACGTTAATTTCATTATTTAAACTAAGGATTTATTTTTTAATGGAAATATTGTGAAAGTTTTAATCAATATGAATATTTGAGAGAAAAAAAACAGAAAATTTATAAAGTAAAATAATTATATAGGTAGATAAGATCAAATAATTGATTAATAAAATGAAGTAGGCTGAAAGTAGATCAGGGTAATCAACTTTCAGTAATATACATCAGTATGCAGTGGATAATTGAAATAACATGAGTTTATTTAATATATATATATATATATATATTTATATATATATATATATATACAATTCGTTCTATAACAGGTTTAAAGGTTTGTATTTGTGGGATGGGTGGGGGATGGTTGTCATGTGATCGTTCTAGGGCCGGACAGTTTCAGTCATTTGTTCCAAAAGATGTTTTTTAAAGTCAGGATGAAGCTCGCTCGGCTCTCGATGGACCTGATAGAACAGGAAGTGCATTCCATGCACGACAGGCACTGACTAAGAAGGATTTTGTGAAAATAGTAGTTCGATGATTGGGTATCCTTAAAGTACTTTCTCCGGTTCTAGTATGTGAAGCATCTATCCTCCTACCTTCAGAGACAAATTTGAAATCATCTTTAAAATAGTTCGGATTACCGTATTTCAAGATATCTCTAACAAGCTTGACTATTCGAAAAAGCCTTTGATTGGGAAGCTTTAATGTTGAACTAGCAATGTGGGCTGGGGTGATATGATCATGGCGTTGGAGAGAGTAGACGAAACGTAGACAATAATTTTGGCAACGCTGTAGTTTATCATTCAGAGTGACTTGCATATCGTTAAGAACAGAATTACAATACATTAAATGTGGGAAGATGAGAGATTGAAACAATAATAATTTAATGTTTCTAGGGAAAATATCGTGCATTTTCTTCAATGCATGCATGGCTGAGAATACCTTTTAACAAGTTTTGTTCACTTGTCCTGACAAGTCAAAAGTATTATTCATAATAATGCCTAAATTTTTAACTGAGCTACAGTAAGGAATGTCATTACTGTAGTATAGAATGTCATAGTATTATTCATAATAATGCCTAAATTTTTAACTGAGCTACAGTAAGGAATGTCATTACCATCTACACTAATTTTGTGAATCGATTCAAGGTCAATATTGTTTATAAGACGAGAATATCCAATTATAATGGGCTGTGTTTTGATGGGATTAAGCTTAAGGCCATTTTTCTTTGTCCATTCTACTATCGAATTGATATCCTGATTCATTATTCCAACTGTTTCGTTAATTTTTGTTATGGGACAGCTTAAATATATTTGAAGGTCGTCTGCATAAGTATGGAAACTGGAGAATTTGATAATGGAAGAAAGGTCATTAGCATACAAAGTGAAGAGGAGAGGGCCTAAAATTGAACCTTGTGGTACTCCATGCATAACGTTTTTCCAAGTAGACTTTTTGTCACCGACAGATACACATTGTTTCCTACCTAATAGATAGGATTTAAACCAAACTAACGAGTTGTGACTGAAACCAAGAATAGCCAACTTATTCAGAAGGACTGTATGATCAACAGTATCAAATGCTTTAGAAAAATCAAATAGGGTGAGGATGGTGCATTTTCTTTGGTCCATAGCTAACCTTATATCATCAGTGACACGAAGCAGAGCTGTTTCAGTTGAATGGAATTTTCTAAAGCCTGATTGAAAGTTATGAAGCTTACTATTGTTGTCTAGAAATTCTACAACTTGACCATGAATGAGTCTTTCTAGCACTTTGGACAATGCAGGTAAAATACTGATTGGTCTAAAATCCTCAACTTTATTGGGTGATGGAACTTTATTTAGTGGGCGAACCAGAGCAAACTTCCAGTTTTCAGGGAAAATGCCTTCTTCAATTGACTTGTTGAAAATGTATGTAATGGTTGGTAAAACAGCAAATAACATTTCTTGATAAATTTAATAGGAATTTTGCCAACACCCGTAGCATTACTATGAATACATTGAATTGCTCTGAAAGTGTCTTCTTTTGAGATTGGATGGAAATGAAATTGATCAGTAATTGGTAAATCTAAGTTTGTAACCTGCTCTTCAAGATCATCGATATGATTAGCAATGACAACTTCGTCGCGTTGGTTAGAGTGTGAAACGAAATGGTCATTTACATTGTTCAATGGTAAGTCAATTTGTGGATTCGATTTCTGCTTGCCAAGCCCGAATTCTTTTATCCCCTGCCAAAGTGATTTAGAGTCTTGTCTATTGTTTGTCATAAACGAATTCAAGTACCTAATCTTTGAGTTCCCTAATTCCTGTTTAACTCTATTTCTAAGGCTCCTATACTCTATCAAACTGTCCAAGTCAAATGTCTTTTAAATTTTCTATGTGCTTTGTCTCTACGTCCCATCATCTTAAGTATGTCTTCAGTCATCCACGGTACTCGTCGTTTTCTATTAATCCTCCTTGTCACATGAGGTGCATGTTTGTCATACAAAGTCAAAGTCCAATTCTCGAAAGTCTTGACCATGTCATCAACTGAGGGTAATGCTTCAATTTGATGCCATGGAGTCTGAGCCACATCAGTCAGGAAGGCGGCTTCATCAAAGTTTTTGAAGTCTCTATAAGTGATAATTTTCTGTTCTGGCTTGGGTATCTTATGGGAAAGTACACAGTAAATCAAATCATGTCTAGAAATAGCTGGGACTGAGATTTGGCCTGCTTGAACAACCTCATTGGGATCACTAACAATGAGAAGGTCAATGAGTGTGTCTGATTCATTAGTATGATGAGTTGGATTGAGAGGTAAAATAGTCATGTTTAGGCATTGGAAAATTGTAGTCAGTTGAAAGTAGTCAAAGTTCCGATTTGTCATGTTCAAGTCGGTGTTCATATCCCCCATAACTAGTATACGGTTAAACAAGGCATAAGAGAAAGCAAGGCACTTTCGAAATCTGTGAAATGACCTATTTTTGGTGGGCGATAACAGATACCAACGAGTAATTTATCAGTACTAGATAAGGATAATTCAAGTAGCATAAACTCTGGTCTGGAACAATACTCTTGTTTAGATGTGATTGAAACTTTGTTTTGATACCATCTTTCACATAAATTGCTACAACCCCACAAGCTTTATTTAATCTATCATTCCGGAAAAGATTATATCCAGGCAAAGCAACAAAATTGATGGAATACTAGGCTTCAAAAATGATTCGGAAATTCCGATTATATTGAAGTCCTGAAAACGGAAGATTGCTCTGAGTTCATCAATGTGGCAGCTGAGGGATTGTACGTTAAGGTGAGCAGCCTTGAAAAGTTTTTTGAAAGAGTGGAGCTTATTTGCTAGAAACATACCTGCGTCATTATTACTATTATTGAAATAATCATACCTACTTGAGGGCGAGTGAGCTGACGTGTCAGTGAGAGGCATCATGGAAGCAGCAAACCAATCGTGAACCGACCTCAGAACGACACATGACGGGGAAAATGGGGATAAAACTTAACCTAAATGAAAAAGTCTCTTGATTCGAGTGCATTCAGTATGCCTTGGCAGTTCGGCTCCCTTCACTATTTATAGCACTAGTTCAAAAAATTCACTAAACACAATAATATGTAGATGTGTGGAGTTCCGGTGATGAATAATCCTAATGGTGAATAAGATGAAGATTGAGGAAGAACTTGTAGTGGGAGATCTAGTCCAAGTTGAGATAGAGCGAGTAGGTATCCGGTAGTGGAAGAATCGGGTCCAAGTGGAGGTAGAGCGAGATTCAGATTCAGATTCAATTATTCATGTCAGAGTCCAGCAGATAATCCAATGTGGTGGGCAGTTTGCAGTGGTAGATGCTGATGGGAGCGAGCAGGTGCCAGGGAGCCAGGGCGGCGGCAAGAGAGAGCGCGTGCGAGAAGTCACAGGAACCAGGTCTGAAAACAGAAAGAAAACTCCAGCAGAAACACAGCAGAAAAAAGTACAGAAAGTATATGAGTATCATTAAGAGGATAGACAATTAAAAGACAGTGTACAGAGAGATGGAAAATAAGAACGAGAAATATGAATCAGTAGATTGATTTCAAATTGCAGTTGACGGTTGTTAGAGAGAAGAATGTGAAGAGAGGACTAAGCTGTGTGAGAATACACATAGATTATGTAAGATTATTGTCTAAAAAGGTGGATGAAGAGAGAGATATTAGAAGAAAGTAGTAAATATCCGGTGCATAAAATGAGGTAGATAATAAGAAAATGAAATTGAAGGGATGAGAAAAACCGAAGGAAAGAGAGAGGGAGTGAGTAAGAGAGAGCGAAGGGATTGATACAGATAGCATCGTATGGGATACATCAAGATTAAAACATTTGACTATTTTGTCAATTGTGAATGTAGTACGTTTTAGCTTGGTGACGATACTTGAATAATGGCGTCATATCTAAGCCAATTCATTCCTTCAAAAAATATAGTGTTGATAAGCATACATAAATAGAAAGTTTGTCGCCATCTTAACGAGTGAGCACAGAATTTACAACCGTGTGCTCATGTTATTATGTACACCAAATATACATTCATAGTATTATTTTATAGAACTGCATTTTTATTGTAAATCCACATTTTTCATGACGTATGTATCATACAAAGTGTTCTGAAAAAGGTGCCCATAATTCAGGGCGTGATTTCTCACATCAAAAGAAGAAAAAACGTCCCAATTTATTAACATAGGTCCGAAAATGCTTGGTTGCCAAGTTAAACAGGATGAAAGATTTCGTCAGAATTTCAGTTCCCTTGCGGGGCTGTTGATTAAGATGCACAATTTAGTGTACTTCATGTAAAATGAGCTGGAAAATTAAACCGTTTTCAGACCTGTAGCTACAGTAGTTTTTAATATATGTAACGAAATACGCGAAACGTCCTCCAGTAAAACAAGTTTCTTTAAGGTTTAAAGCAGATTTTCTATGTTAAATGTGCAATAAACACATAATATTTTTACAGAATGTGTAGAAAATTCAATTTCGTAGAGAAAGATGTAGAATGAATCTATAATGAACAAACGAAACCTTAAAAAACGCAGCTCTCTACAAATGTAATATTGAAATTAAGAAAGGTTTGGATTAAAACAAATCAATGAGTTACTTTCCTCGTGTTCAGCTATAGTCCAGGCAATATAGACATGAAGAAGGGGGTGTGCGTGCAATTTATATTGTAGTTCTGATTTTTCAATATATTATTTGGGTACATAATAGAAGTCTAGAACCAATTTATTCATGCAGAATTTCCTTGTGCTAGATACAGAGTGGCCCAAAAACCTCGTATTTTCGGCTCATTTTCTAGTTTTCAGCTATTTCTGCCAAATCTCGTAATCGGACAGAAAAATTTGCTTCAGCCTTTTTTCAGATTATAAAATTCTGAATGGAATGAGATCATTCGGAACTCTATCTCCAATGAGTACTGAGTTATGATTTTTCAAAACGAGTGAAAGGAACTCTCTATCTCCAATGAGTACTGAGTTATGATTTTTCAAAACGAGTGAAATTTGAAGAAAGAATCAATTTTGATGGATTTCAGTTTTTGATCAACAATATCTTCCGATTGTTACCATTAAGATGTATAATTCAAAATCCCTCTGGGCATATTTTTGTGCTCTACAATCTGAGATCAGGTGGAGCGCTCTATCTCATATAGATTTCCAGGTACACCTGACAACAATGCTCCTTGTATTGTGAAAAACACCTAATTTTCAGCTTCAACCATCATCACCAACTACATTGTCCTCACATTGATATCTCACACAATGACATAAGTTCATGAGATTATGTTCTATGAGATTCACCAATTAGATGCACTTCATTTCAATATTTCCTAGTGGAGAGGCGCGCTTAAGGACACCTAAAGGATCAAAATTTCAAAAACCTATAACTTTTGACACAATGCTCAGATTTCATCGTAGTACACTTCATTCTTCTCGGCTCGTCGAGGCGGTCTAAAGTTATGCATCATACGTCAAATTCGGTCGAAAAATGGAAAATTTATTGTTGAGTGTACACAAAAAATGGCCAATTTCCATATTCAAAGCTATGTATCTCGGTAACCCCTCATTTCAAAAATAATTACTTGATCTTGAAATGTACAATAGAATTTTCTCTTTCATCTGCTGTAAACGATTCATGAAAAAATATGTCCGTAAAGTGAGATTTGATTGTTGAAAAAAATCCGGAAACTGTAGATACTTTTCTCATATTAACGGTTTTGGCTGTTCTATGATAAGGAAAAGAGATACAAGATGGATTTTAGGCATCTGAGCTCGTAGAGGATGAATTGAAGAAATTCATCAAGAATTTTTAAGAATGGCTATTCTTAACACCCACAATGCTCACATGTGGGCAATTGAAAATCCACGTGCTATTTTAGAGAACCGTCACCAATATCAGTTTTCTATAAACGTATTTGGGCTGCTACTCTTGTATAGGTGATAACATTTTTATTCGTTTTCTACCTGATACACTCAATGGTAAAAATTATTTAAACTTCTTGACGACTGATCTGTATGAGTTACTCGAAGATGTGCCACTATACACACGCAACAAAATGTGGTTCATGCAGGATGAAGCTCCAGCTCATTACACATTACAAAATAATTTTTAAATGAAGCATATCCAAACAGATAGATTGGCCAAGGATCCCTTACTGCCGTAGCATGGCCTGCAAGGTCACCTGACCTCAATCCTCTAGACGTTTTCTTAAGGGGACATTTATTTGAAGACGCTTGTCTACGACTCGCCTGTGGATAGTATAGAAGAGTTACGCACAAGGATTATTGATGGGATTCAAAGGATACGAGAGAGACCTGGGATCTTCGAAAGAGTTCGGCAGTCTATGAGAAGACGGCTGGATGCTTGTATTTTGAATGAGGGGAAACATTTTGAAAATCTACTGTGACTTGGTTAGTTTTTCAGGACTAGTGTAGCTTTTTTGTTGAATGATAATTACGATAACGTTTTTATTCATGATAATAATGATTGTTAAAAATGTTCACTTGATGACAAATATTAGTAACTCATTAATTTGTTTTAATCCAACAGCTGTTTTAATTTCAATATCACATTTCTATATTACCCAGTATGTCGATTGGATAAAAGCTGGCGATTGCTAAAATTCTAAGTAATTTTCAAGAGTCGGTTAGATAAAGTTGGCTAGTATTAACTAGACCTAGGTGAAAATAGAAATATTCTGGTAATATCCCTAGCAGACGCGTAGTGCGTGTGGATAAAAATTTGAAAATACAGACCTAAAGACAGAATACAGAATACAAGCATTTGCTTGAAAATTTTGAAATTTTGCTTGAAACTTCAGGAAACGTAAAGTGGCATGGCAGAGAATCTGCAATGCTATGCTTGCTTTGTTTCAAAAAACAAATGAAAAAATATTTAGTTGATAAAGCTTTTTATAGTGTACAAGAATTCCTTTCAAACCTAAACTAGGTTGAACTACTTAGTGTTAGAATTATTATGTAATAACATGACTTGTCTTATACTCCATGACTGGAGTCTTTAGGACGTAATCTTAAAAAAAAAAAAAAAAAAAAAAAAAAATGCTTTTACATTTCTCCTTTGCCATTATAACGAGGACCTCACCATAGACCTTAAACATAATGTCAAGTTACTAGCCACTAGGTTCGAGTTTCTGTTTTTAACCCAATGACTCTGTTCAATAGCACTGTGAAATCTCGTACGGTATGTATGCGTATGTAATATCCAACCATCAAACCCCTTGAGATATATTTCGAAATTTAATAAATTAATTCATTCAGATGGATTCTCTCAGTTCAAACATATTTTGGGATTTGGCCTTCAATTCACAATTTTTATCATGGAAGCAATATTATAATGATTATTACATATCAATGAGAAATCAATACAGTGATCAATATGAATTTTAACATGAACAGAGTATATAGCCCTATATACTGCATTTACTGTTAATTGGATCTCTAATGAAGTGCAAAATAGCACGCAACTAAGGCCTTCTAATACCTCAGACGGTTCGCTATTGATGAGATACAAACAATTCATTCTGGATTCGGTGAATAGAGGTATCATATCAGGGCAACAGCCTTACGACCGAGCCTGAACCCACGGTACTCGGTGACGGTGAGCCTATCTCCTATCTCTCTTCTTGTGGCATTCTCAGTCTGCTTCTGCTACAGTGACATTCACTTTCATCTGTCAGCATTTTGTTGAATGGGAAGCATTGATGCTGTTCATTAGCAATGCTGACTGTTTAAAGTGAATTTCGTCACAATGAGGCTTGTTGGAGCACAATAATTTTCAAGCTGGATTGTGATGCTGCGATTCAAATCCAGGCTTAGGTTTAGACTTACTCTACCGGCAATGAGAAGAAAGGAGGAGTAGGAGGAGGAGGGGTAGAGGGAGGATAAAGAAAAGAGTGTGATGGAGGAGGAGGAGGAGGAGGAGGAGGTGAAAAATAAGGAGATGAAATTGGAGAAGAAAAAGGAGAAAAAGCTGAAGAATAGGATAATGGAGAAAAGTGATGAAGATGAGTGAGACTGGAGTGGAGGGAAAGTGAATACAAAGACTTGCAAGAAGAAGGAAAAGAGGAAAAGAGTAAGGAAAAGGAAGAGAATAATGATCAGATGTTGATGATGATGAAGAAGAGGAAGAACAAGAACAATGTGACGAATAATTATTGTAGCCACATTCATTGCGAATCCATTGATGTATATTGTTATGTATTTGCGATTCAAGTTGTCGCTGTGGAAGGAGAAACAGCCGACGCGGCTGACTCCCTTCACCATAGTAAACAGAATAATACTGCTGTCTACATTGCATCTCATTTACACTATGGCGCTCGAAACAATCAATTTTGTCTATTGTTTTGACATGCGCTGTATATAGATTTTCACTTTTCAATACTCTAAAAAAATATTACAATTTTCTTGATTTAACCATGCTCATGATAAAAATCAGGATTTCGTTGTTTGCTCACAGTATTTATTATATTAATTCGAAGTGTGCCTTCTCCATACGAGTCAGAGGTAACACAATTTGATAACTCTAGTTCCAGATATTGATGTTTTTCAACGAAGTTTCATGGTATATTATGTGTCCGACTCCTACATCTTATCCTTATTTTGTGAAAAATGAAGATTCAAAATTTCTTTTCTTGTGTTTTTTCTTGTTTCATCACTTTTTATAATTTAAACACTTGATAATGAAATGAATATCATCAGATCACGTGAACAAAACAAAAATAAAAGGGTGGGCCTACCTGAGATACTATATGATAACACTGTATTCCTGATAAGTTGAAAATTTTCAAGCTGAAAGTAGATTAATTTGTTGCACATTAGGTTCAAATATTAACAAATGTTACCAAAAAAATATTACCAATATTATACCATATAGTGAGAACGAATTACTCTGAAGCTTTCTATTCTCACTGAACATGAAGAGGCAATACCAAGCCAGAATCGCAGTTCTGTTCAAATCATTATTATCAGAGCTTTCAAATTGATGCTATGTAACTATGGATGTTATCCCCATCTCACAATTTCCCTATTTATCCTTATCCTGATTCAGAATGAAGTACCTAGTTGATCTCTACAGTACCTATAATAAAAAATGGTAAAAATAACAAAATTTCTAGTAATAATGCAACTTCTTCTAGGTACGAATTTCAAGGCTCATAAAATGACTTTTCTCAATCACAGGCAGACAAATAGCTTCACCCAACTAAATCTGTGAATACTAAGTCATAAGAAATCATGTTCAATAGATTTAATTTGAATGCTTCAAATAGAAAATGATCTATTCTTTTGGTGCCTAAATCAAAATCAATTTCAATCAACATCAATCGACCTAAAGAAAAGCTTCTGCCAAACTTGTGTAATGAATGACAAGATGCGAGTGGAGGTGAAAAATCGATATGTCAATTAATCTTATACGGTAGGGTACTTTGTGGTTAAATGTGAAACACTTTCATGATTTGCCAACCTTTTATGCATGCTTACTCTTCCTTAATTTGTTTGTTTGCATGGCTTTCATTTTTAGAATACTGAATTTTCATATTGGTCTGTCTAAATAATGAAGATTCAACTAGTAAGAACAGAAGATAAGCTACTTTACAGAGAGAATCATAGAAAGTTTCAACTCAACAAGCCCAATGTATAAATTTTTTTATGCCTCAGCCGTCATATATATTTGGCTCAACTGAAGGTATATTATCAACCTGGCTTGGAGAATATTAACTGTAGAAAGGAATTGCCACTGTTAACACTACTGTAATAAATAATAATAATAATAATATTATTTATTACAGTAGTGTTAACAGTGCCACTGTTAACACTACTGTAATCTATGATTTATCTCAGTTTTTGACATTCATAACTTATGATAAATTTTAGCATAGAATTATGTTCATACACACATATTTTAAATATGTATAATATCATGTAATAGTATGAATATTTTATCGGTTGCAAACAATATCTTTGTCTGTCATAGAATGCATGATTTAGCACATATATAACAACAAATGATTTTAGAGAATTTAGAGAATTAAAATATGAAAAATTAGTTTCATCGCATGTCGAAACAATAGACAAAATTGATTGTTTCGAGCACCATAGTGTGAATAAGATGCAACTTAGAAAGCAGTAGGCCTACTACTGTATTTTACTGTTTACTATGGTTAAGAGAGTCAGCCACGCCGTACCGCGTCGACTGTTTCCCCTTCCACAGCGTCAAATCGAATCGCAAATAAATAACAATATACATCAATGGATTCGCAATGAATGTGGCTACATTAATTATTTGTCTAATTTTCTTTAGATCATTTGCTTCGAAGTTAATCGGAGAAAACAAAAATCAAATCGAAAAACCCCTAAATTTTTACAAATATATTATTTTATCAAGGAAACTGTTTGATTTATTGAGGAAATGAATACGAAAAATATTTTAGTCCATAATGTAACGAATCGAATGACATATGGTAGATTTTTTTCCGATTAATGGTTACAGAGATAATTGATTTCCAGTTTCATGTTTACTATGGCTAAGAGAGTCAGCCGCGCCGTTCCGCGTCGACTGTTTCCCCTTCCACAGCGTCAAATCAAATCGAAAATACATATTAATATACATCAATGGATTTGCAATGACAGTGGCTACATTAATTATTTTGCTCATTTTCCTTTAAAACTACTTGTTTCGAAGTTAATCGAAGAAAACAAAAAAATTCGAATCGCAAACCCCCTAAATTTTTACATATATATTAATTTATCAAGAAAACTGTTAATTTTATTGGAAAAATAAATAAAACTAATATTGTAGTACATAATGTAACGAATCGAATGGCATATAATAGAACTGTTTCAAATCAATGGGTACAGAGATAATTGATTTCCCGTGTTTACCTGCATTCTTCGTGTTTTAGGGGGCTGGGGCGGAAAGCTCCAAGGGGATTCCTTGGGACTTTTGGGAGAATGACCCTCTGGGAGGGTTCTATCGATGGTGGAAAATTCAGCTTTTATTTAATTTTCGGATCGAAACTGCTTTTTTGGACCTTCATTGACTGGGCTAATAGTAGCAGTGGCATGGCAGAGAATCTGCAACGCTATGCTTCTACATTTCTCCTTTGCCATTATAACGAGGACCTCACCATAGACCTTAAACATAATGTCAAGTAACTAGCCACTAGGTTCGAGTTTCTATTTTTAACCCAATGACTCTGTTCAATAGCACTGTGAAATCTAATGATTTCATTCTCTAATAATGATTCTTGTATTCATCGTACGGTATGTATGCGTATGTAATATCCAACCATCAAACCCCTTGAGATATATTTCGAAATTTAATAAATTAATTCATTCAGATGGATTTTCTCAGTTCAAACATATTTTGGGATTTGGCCTTCAATTCACAATTTCTATCATGGAAGCAATATTATAATGATTATTACATATCAATGAGAAATCAATACAGTGATCAATATGAATTTTAACATGAACAGAGTATATAGCCCTATATACTGCATCTACTGTTAATTGGATCTCTAATGAAGTGCAAAATAGCACGCAACTAAGGCCTTCTAATACCTCAGACGTTTCGCTATTGATGAGATACAAACAATTCATTCTGGATTCGGTGAATAGAGGTATCATATCAGGGCAACAGCCTTACGACCGAGCCTGAACCCACTCGGTGAGCCTATCTCCTATCTCTCTTCTTGTGGCATTCTCAGTCTGCTTCTGCTACAGTGACATTCACTTTCATCTGTCAGCATTTTGTTGAATGGGAAGCATTGATGCTGTTCATTAGCAATGCTGACTGTTTAAAGTGAATTTCGTCACAATGAGGCTTGTTGGAGCACAATAATTTTCAAGCTGGATTGTGATGCTGCGATTCAAATCCAGGCTTAGGTTTAGACTTACTCTACCGGCAATGAGAAGAAAGGATGAGTAGGAGGAGGAGGAGGGGTAGAGGGAGGATAAAGAAAAGAGTGTGATGGAGGAGGAGGAGGAGGAGGAGGAGGAGGTGAAAAATAAGGAGATGAAATTGGAGAAGAAAAATGAGAAAAAGCTGAAGAATAGGATAATGGAGAAAAGTGATGAAGATGAGTGAGACTGGAGTGGAAGGAAAGTGAATACAAAGACTTGCAAGAAAAAGGAAAAGAGGAAAAGAGTAAGGAAAAGGAAGAGAATAATGATCAGTTGATGATGATGATGAAGAAGTGGAAGAACAAGAAAAATGAGGAGACATAGAAGGGAGCTCTCCTTTTGTGGTTCATAACACAAAGGAAATAGCAATGGATCATTTTGAGAGGAGAGACAACTCAGAACTTACTGTTTTCCTCTAATCTCCCTTCTCCTCCTCCATTTTCCTCTTCCTCTTGAACATCTTTTCCTTCTCCTCGCTCTTGTTCTGTCGTATTCATTTCTGCCCATTTGATTCTCTCTCCTTTTCTATTGTTCCTGATACCTACATCTTGGCATGAAAATTCTACCATTGGTGAGCAGACAGATAATGAACAGTCGGACGTCAATTTAATGAGCTTTTTTTGAGAATTCAGCTTAGAATTTGGATCTTTAAAAGATGCAGCGGTTTATTTCTATTAATATGTCTTGGATATATATATTAAATTGATTTGTGGATAAAGGTTAGATCGGTAGATCTAAAGGAAAGTACAGATTTACGCGCCGCGAACACGAGCAATTCACTTTTTACCAGCTGATGCCAACCTTTTTTATATCTGTACTAGCAGGGCACCCGTGCTTCGCTACGGGAATAAAAAGATAATATTATATTTGTGAAACATTTATAATCTAAATTCTACTAAAATTGTTATAATCGTTTTTGATATTAGGCCACTACTTGGCATGAAAATTATTGAGTCAAATCATTCGAATAATAATCAATTGATAAGTTGGATGTACTCTGTAGAATAGTAGTCCAATTGCAGCGAATTTTGTAGAGTATTGGGCGGAGCTTGAGAGTCGACCTCGACTGTATTCATTGGCAATTAATATTTCCCGTTGACAGTTATCAAATTAGCAGTGATCATGTTATTCTTGTTTTTGCTTGATGCAATTGAAGATGAAATTCCAAATTAAGTTGATTCGTAATTTGATGACTCTGGTATCATGGATTGCTTGCTTATTTTGGAATTTTTGACATAGCCTGTCGCTTACTTTTCGTTTCACTTATCCAAAAGTGTAAAAGTAGCCAATATACTGATTCTTTCCTCCATGGAAGTCCATTCATACATATCAGTCCATTCATAATAGTTAGCATAACATTTATTGTGGCTGATTTCTTATGTCCTAAACTTTACTATCATAAATATCAAACTGGGATGATTTTAATGTGAATTTGCATGAATCTGAATAGAGTTTATTCAATCACTTTGATTATTGACTATCATTATATGATTTCTTTCTTTGATCTTAGCTTGAAACCAAAAGCTTAGGGCTGAAAATTTGGATGTAAAATAACATATAACTCAATTTATTCCTATTTAAATTGACAACTTCAGTATTCAATTCAATTCAATTCAATTTATTTATCCTTTTTACAACATAGTTATTGTACAAAGTAGTTATGAAATAAATAACTTAAAACTAAAACAAAATAACTTAAAATAGCATTTTAAGTATTTACTTGTGATCTATCAATATCAATAGGTATGTCATGTAATGACATCATGAGAGGAAAAAGGAGCAGCTGTTAGAATATTATGCTTTTTCGATTTAGTTTTTAGCTGATTTTGAAACATGAGAATATCTGGCCCATTAGCACAAAAGCCTGTTTAATTTCAATCAGGATTAAATTTCATGAGAATTAATCAGAGCAGGGTTTTTTTTTAATAAAAGGCTTCTCTCATGGTTCTAGTGGTATTTAGTCCGGATTAAGCTGTGTTTACACTGTGTAACTTTGTTATTAAACATTGGTTATATAACAACTGTAACAAAAATGTTTTGAATTCATTTAACCTGTTACATGTAACTTCGTGTTTTAAAACATAATTTTGTGTTATATAACAAGTTTTTCCTTTAGCTACGTTTAAACTGTGTAACTTTGTTATAAAACGTTATGGTTATATAACAACTTTGACAAAAATGTTATAAATTCATGTAACTTATTACATGTAACTTCGTGTTTTATAACATAATTTTGTGTTCTATAAAAAGTTTTTCCTTTCCCGCACGAAGTCGGTAAAGATCAAAGAAAAAGTGTAACTTTTTGTTACATGTTACATGTGTTATAAGAACGTTTTACTACTTATAACATGTGTCACGTGGTATTTTAGTACCATCAAATATTTTGAAATGAACCAGTGAATTTTAATAGAATTATAAAATGGAAAAGAAGGTAGACCTACTCAAAGGATCAATCAACTTAAATCGAATATTGTTAGCGATAAAGAGTAATAGTATTATCAAAAATGATAAGAAAACATGTATAATTGTGATTCAACAACTATGAGAATCCATTGGCAAAATTAAAAATTATAAAGCGGCTTACTTATTGTTGGCGGATTATAAAAAATAAAAGTTTGCATGTACATTGAGGTTAGAATTGTTTGTTTACAACTTTAAATGAATCAGTCGATCTTGAATAAATCGATAATTATTTGAATCAATACTGAGCGAATCAGCTGATCATTCGATCAACCAGTATAATAGGTTGAACTATATAAAATTTACTCATAAAGGATATATTATATATACTAAAGAAGGTTGATGTGTAGAAATACGGACAACTATTATTTCTGTATAAATGTTTATTACAATCTAAAAAGCACGAAAATCCAGAGTATACAAAACTCATATAAAAAACTAAATGTATTATCTATTAAAATCGTATGCTACGATTTATTTATGAGATTAATTTAAGATAAACACTACATGTATTTATATAAAAATTTTTTATTTAATTTTTTTCTATTATAAAGTTGAAGAAGCCCTGATTCTGAGGCGACCAATTGTATTGAATCTACTAAATTGAAGACCAATCAGAAAGGAGCTCACAAAATTGTTCTAGGAAGAGATAAATTTTTCTGAAAACTTCTTTCTTCTGGCTTAAGATCTTGACCTGAGAGGATGCACATGGAGTTTAGGGTTCTTCCTTCCTTTAAATTTTAAAAATTACCAAGCCAACCCCTTTTTTTAAATGTGAAATGTTTGTATTAAATGTTAAATTATCTGTGAACTCAGTGTTGTTAAAGAGTTCGTAAGTGTAATTATTCCCTATAAATATAATTATCTTTAATTCGGAGAGAAATATATAAGAAATCTGGCTCAGAGACGAAAGAGACCTGCTTAATTAATTATTGGAAATAATTAATTCAATCCACGAGACCGTCAAGAACTTCATGAATGTGAGTGATAAGTCAAACGAGCTCGTTTTAGGTTTTCTACGTATAGTGGGGAAATTAATTAAAAGCGCTATTCAAATTAACTTAAATTAAAAAAAAAAGTCACAACGTGTTGAGTGATATCACATAGTTCATAAGAACATTTTATAAATTTATTTTATATATGTAGGAAGCTTACTTCCATGCACGGCCCGAACTCATATAAATCCCTGAGATCTCATGTTTGAATATTAATTGGTTAATTATTATTTTTGCAAATTGAACATAGTATATCATATCAAATCTATAGACCAAACAGGTTTTTATTTGTAGAATTTTGAATTGACGGGAAGTCCGAGCATCAGTATTAAATACACTATATTTATAAATTTTGAAACTCACTATTGTGAACACTAGCAAGACCTGTGATAATTGTTCAGATTTTAGAAAGATTTATTTAAAGAAAATTATAGATATAAGAAAATTTTATATATATTGAAAAATTATAGATATCGAATATTTTATATACACTGTTTTATGGGAATATATTTTGTGTTTTATATCAGCATACAAAATCATAGAATTTTTTATTATATCCTAACTCATCTCGTGATATAAAGTTTGAGCTGTTTTGGTACCAATAAATATTCAGCAGCACATAAAATTATTGAATCAATTAGCATTGATCTTATTAAGAGCACTCCATGCTTATCATCCTTTGATGATAATCATATTAGTCTGCCAGAACAAGTATATTGAAAATTATATTAATAAGGTTCCAGTTATATCATATAAGGATCCAGAGAGCTTCAAGAAATGGCGTTGTAAGTTCTAAGGAATTTTGGAAGGATAAATTGGTGAATACCTGTATTCATGACGAGCGTTTTAAGAATCAACTAGAAAAAACTATAGTTTGTCTTTATTATTCTCTAGTGGGTACATGGTTATTGAGAATCAGTCATCAAATATTCTTTTAATTTCCTCACTGGTATTCTTCAAGAACTTCATAGAAGCAGCGGTAAGAATTATTAATCACCGATCATTGAACTTTATGGTAATTAATTGTATTTGGAAAATTCATGTATCTACCACTGAGCTAGAGCTGAGGTTTGAACCCAGTAATTTTGCGAGCCGGACGGCCTTAATTTTTTGTGAATTTATTCGCAAAAGAGGGAATTAAACGACTGCTCTTATAAATATCAAGAACATCGTATCATCTGTAAAGGATTTGAAATTTACCCCTTACACATGTTACAAGTTATAAAATGGAGTTGAAATAGGTGGTGCGGGAAGTAGCTGAATCATTAGCTACTTACAGGCGCGGATCCAGGACTCTGCCCTTGGTGAGTGGCGGGGGGGGGGGCGATTGGGCTGGTCGTCCAGGGGACCCCCCACCTGAAAATTGTTGAGGTTCTTAATCGAAAACAGCATTTGAGAGCTTTATTTGTTGAAACTGATTGGATTTTTGAACCTGTTCATTTTAATGCTAAAGTCATGATACATTTCTGCAACTACAGTACTTTAAATATACATTGGTTCTTGCATTTTATATTGTAGTTCTGATTTTCAATATATTGTTTGGGTACATAAATTTCGTTGTGCTAGATACAGAGTGGCCCAAGAGCCTTGTATTTTCGGTTAATTTTCCAGTTTGAAGTTATTTCCTAATGATATAAGATCATTAGATCATGTTCTATGAGAATCACCCGTTATATGCTCTTAATTTAGTGTAGAGGCGCGCACGAATAAATAAATAAGGACACCTCAAGAATCAAAATTTCATAACTTTTTATTATACCACAGCTCATTCTTCTCAGCATGTCAAGGCGGTTCCAAATCACGCATTATAGGTGAAATTCGACCAACAAATAGAAAATTCATCCTTGAGTGTACTTAAACAGAATTTCAATTCACAAAAAATGACCAATTTCCGATGACCAATTATGTGAAATACTTCGGATAAAATTTCAAAATGTAGAAAATTATTTCCTCTCTCCACTACAATGAAAAATACTCTCGATTCCAGTATTATTAGACAGTTAAAACCGATTTTAAAAATGGCGATTCCAGTTTTTCATTTTTTCGCGATTTTTCTGTTTATCAAGAGTCTGATACATCATAGAAACTCATGATTGATTCCAAATTGTAGAAAATTCATCCTGTACGAGCTCATAATTGCCTAAAATTCATCTTGAATCACTGTTCCCTATCATAGCACTGCCTAGACCGTTAATTTATGAGAAAAGTATATTTGATTTCTTGATTTTTTACGATCAAATCTTACATTACGATTATATTCTTCCGTGTGCAGCAACTAAAATAGAAGAAAACATTCAAATTCAATTCTAAAATTCAAGATAGTCTTTTTTATAATAATGGGTTACCGAGATACATAGCTCTGATTTGTCATTTCTTTGTTTATTGAAGTACTGGTTAATCTACACTCAGGGATGAATTTGATATTTTTCGATCGAATTCGACTCATGAATGAATACTCATGAAGCATTTTTTGAACCGCCTTGACGAGCCGAGAAGAATGAGCTGTGGTACAATGACATCCGATCATTGTGACAAAAGTTATGAGTGTTTGAAATTTTGATCCTTGAGGTGTACCCTACTTATGCCCGCCCGAGGGAAGAAAAATTGATGTTTTAAGCTTTATTAAAGTTATTTAAATAAACTTTATTAATATTTATCAAAGTATAATCAGTATCCCTTCGAAAATTTCATACCAAACTCATCGGAAGTTCAAAATACGTTACCAATCGGTAAAAGAAGTGATAAGTTTCAAATTTCCAATATATTTCCAAATAATTTTCAATAAATAAGATAGGACTATAAAGTTTGTTTATAATCTTAATGGCGGATTTGTACCAAGTGACAGTCAATGGCCATACTTTGGGTAATATAGTTACTTTAGAGACCCACAAACTGATGCTTTCGTTTTATAACATGTTACAAATTCCTTTTTGTCGATCAAACTTTTGTTGTATAACATAAGTTTTAGAACTTATTCTTCTAACAAAAGTTACATATAGCCTGTTACATATAGTAGTAACGTTTTATAACAAAGTTACACAGTGTAAACACAGCTTTAGGAATTAACATACAATGCAACTGGCTCTCTCAAGGCTATGGCTGCATACAAACATAGAGCAACAGAGGAACCAATACAACAGAAGCTGAAGAAATTAGTCGCATTCCTATCACCTCACAATGAACATCACATTCAACTACCATATGTTTGCAATGATCGATTTTGAATTTCTTTTGCTATCATCTGGTCACTTTCTGAACCTATTCTTCCCGATGTTCCATGAATACTGCACCATAGTAAAAGTTGGTGGAATTGGATAAATCTTTCGGATATTGTAATATGATTATTTTGGAGCTTCCAGATGGCTGAATTGATCCGATATCCTCGACATTATTTGAATTACAGACGATTTCTTGAAAATCGACATATTTTTGCCGCCATTTTGTTTTTTTCATGATGACAAACATTCTTGAGATTGCCATCATGGATATTCTCTTTCTACCAATCATTATAGAGAGATTGATACCATTCCCAAGTCAGTACCTTCAAGGAGTCATGAGTTACACTGTTTTCTAATTGTTGGGATTGGCATTTGGTGGAAAAAGCGTGTTTTCCGCTGCAAACAGTACTTTTTACTCTTTTTCCGATGACGCTCCAACCGTAAAACATGGACATACAGCCTCCAACATGATGTAATTTTAAAGCTTTGGAAATATACTAAAACACTGTGCCAATAATACTAGTGATTGTCTGCTGCGAATCATATACAGAATGGAAAGTAAAATATTGTCCCCGAAAAATGTATCTTTTAAGTTTTTGAAGTTGAATAAATAATGGAAAGATTGGTTGAAATGAGATGATTGTCTTGAACATCATTTTTTTTTGGTTGATTCTAAACACTTTGGTGGTAAAACCAATCCGATATCTCTCACAATAACTGAATAACAAGTGATATACAAATTTCTGTCAATAATGACCGCCATCTTGTATTTTCCAATGATGTCAAATATTTTTGTTGTTTCCATCATCAATATTCGTCTGGTTGTAACGAAGAGATTGAGACCATTTGCAAGTCTCTATCTTAAAGTTGTCATGAAAAAACGATTTTATAGTTCTAGCACAGAATACAATATTATACACGTATTACAATAATTATCAGTTTACAATAATTTTACCAGTTTTCTCTGGTTCTAGCTTCTTACCTCATGCGTATGGAAAAACGCACCAGAAATCATGCAAGGTTTTCTTTGGAGGGCGCTGGAGAACTCATTTGTTGACGTACAGCGCATGAAGATATATCGTTCCAAAGTTGAAAAACTGCTCTAAATTTCATTTATTTAAAATTCCTCTGTGTCTCTTGCAAAAAAAAGTTATAATGGAATGAAATTTGAAGAAATTTAGAAAAAAGTTTTTTTGGGCTTTTGAAGGTTATAACTAAAAAAAATATGCGTTTCAGAGGAAAATTTTACAAAACAAAAATTGTAGAGAAAGGTTTTTAAAATATTTTCGTCCAAAAATTCGGTTGAATATCTTGAACGGTTATTGAAATAGAAGCGATATAGCAAAACCCTGAAAATTTTGGCGGCCATCTTGTTTCCGAGGTGTTTGCCTGTGATTTTGACTTATCATCATCACGATCCTTATTATGCTAGACCTAACAAAGAAATTGAGACATCTTCCACGGCTGTTACTCAAAAATGACCACGGAATGACATTTGCGCCCGTACTAATATGGACATTTCAATTATAATTGAAAGATTGAGAAAAGAAGAATATACATGCTGAAAGACGAACTTTAAACCCTTTAAAACCACCCTTAGGGTTGAATTATCGCCAAAAGATTTTTTAGTGAGCACCGAGGACTCTTGTTGCAATTCATACAGTAGTTTCCAGAAATCGTGATCAGTGAGTGAGTGAGTCAGTGAGATAAGAATCTTATAAGTTTCTCACCGTTCTGTACATCTCACCGTTTTCTGTACAAATACAGATATAATCAGCTGATGAAAAGTGAATTGCTCGTGTTCGCGGCGCGTAAATCTGTACGCACCTTTAAATGACGTAGTAATCTACGACAAAAATATAGTAATCATGATGTCCGTATCTTTCCAAATAATGCTTTTGATATACGCTGGAGATGTCTCATATGGATGGTTTTAATGAACTTAAAAGCTACACTATTATGTTAAATTCTTATTGACTATGCTCAATTCATCAACAATCACGCTTTTAGTGGTTAGCCTATTTGTTAACCAGTATATTATATTCTAGATTGTGAAATATAGCATACATTACCTTTTGTCTCCGGTATTACTACTTTCATTTTTAAATGTAATCAGCATATGACAAGGATTTCATATTAGCCTATGTAATAATGATCTCGAAGAGAATTCATGCATTTGAATTATGAATAGATTAATAGGCCCTGTTGCACGTACGCTTATTGATTTCAGCTGTTGTTGGATGACTTCATCATATTGTACTGTGAAGTAAGAACATGAAGAGCTCCATGTGAAGCCCATCCATGGCCAATCTATAGCTCTCTTCTAGTTACACTATAGATTGACCATGGGCCAGCTCAAATAATATGATACATAATTTACTCATGTGCTCTTCGTTCCCTGAGCAGTGTTCCATCTTGAGAGAATTTCTGTGTATTTTTCTATTCAAATTTGATTATTTGATGAATGTCCACACTACCACTCAACCTTCAGAGAGAGAACAATCCAACTGACCAAAACTTTATTATTCATTGCTTGCTTTGTTTCATTGTTCTATGAAACAAGATTAGAAATCTTTGTTTTCATAATAGAATGGAATTCCGGTATTATACAATCTTCAAGCAATAATTTTATATTGACTTTATAGAGGATGGTTTTCTTAATTTCACTTCCCATTAGTTTGTTGAATGTATTGCAACTGTTACGAGTGGTACTATGCTAGTGAAACACCCTGATGTTTGCTAATGTCGTTGGATTATAACAACATCCAAAGTTGTTATCAACTTTTAGTTGATTTAAAAAAAAGGAATATTTTTAATACCGATACTCTTATACCCGGTTTCACCAAGCTCGGTCACGGCATTTTTTGAATATGGTCAAACCGGGTACGATTTGCAAGTCCCCTTCTTCTTCTGACTTCCACGGTATAGGTATGATTGCCTGTTCCGGTCTTTAGAATAGCCTTGGAAATCTAAATTCATCAAAAATATAATTAAAATTTAACTTTTAAATCGTGTTTAGTTTTTATACCACCTTTTCCTTGGGCTTCCAACGTCTCTCTTACCTGCTGGTTTATAGTAGAGTGCTTTCACAGGGATTCTACCGGTTGACATTCTGTCTAAGTGCGCTTTCCATCTATTTAGAATTTTTTTAATTTCTTTATTCAGTGGCTCAACCTCAAGCTCCTCATTTCGGAGTAGATACAATCTTGTGCCTCCCTTTACACTCCTTAGAAAGCGTATTTCAGCCGCTTGGATTCTGCTGATTTCTTTTCTACCTAGTACCTATGATTCGCTTGGAAGCGAAATGGTTGTGCACTGGAATTATCCATAGTAGCTATCATCATAAAAATCATATGCTCCGGTCTTCAGTTCAAATGTGTTGACCGAGCTTGTAGAAACTGGGCATCAGGGTATGAACAGAACGGTCAGGTCGATATATAGATTTCAGCACGCTATTGAACTTCTATAACTTACTATTGTTTCTATATCAATGACTCCAAATGCTTTTATCATTGCACAGCTGTTTAGTAGCATCGATCTTCACTGCGACTTACCACTGAGGAGAGTACACTTTATTTCTGTGCCTCTACCTTCGCCGCTCCGCTATGCTCTCATCACATGAGTGTGTAACTCTGTGTATACTCCATACAAAATAACTTTTGACTTGGAGGAATATGCGGCGCAGAGAAATTGTGGGAGATCAGTCAATTACAGTGATGGATAGAGTCGTAGGTGGAAGCGCAGTTGCCAATTTGTCGATTAAAATCAGTCGAGTCAGTGCTTGAAGATAGGAAAGTCTGTAAGTTTATGAGCGCTTGAAATTACAGAACATTGGCCGGATCATACCGGTGACATAACCGCCGTTGTATCCTTACCGCTCTATGCTTTCTCCGCTGCGCATGTCCATCCCAAGTCAAAGGTTATTTTGTACAGAGTATAGTTGTTCGCTTGTCTGTTTTGTTCTATCCTTATTTATATTGTAAACCACATTTATTATTTTTACCACATGTTAGATTAGATTTTGAATTAATTAATTTTTAATTAGATTTTGACCATGTTATTCTTTTTACTCCTGCAAATATAATCGTTGATCTAGAATGTAAAGCCAGTTCAATACACATAGATTTTTAGACATTTAATTTTTTGCCATCCTGAACACATGAATACATCATCCGTTTACCAAGTTATGTTTAATCTTATAGATTTCATTAAGGACGGTGGAAAATCGTACGTCCAAAAAGCGACTGAAAACAACTGGCTGAAGCTCAACTGAAAATTAGCTGAAACTCAACTAAAACTCAATCCTCGAAGAGTAATCATTGAACTTGATGATCTTTGTTAGAGTTATATCCTTACAAAAAGTCAGTCAATAGTTTTATGTAGTATCCAATAAAATATGACTGACATAGTGAGGGGGTTGAGTGGTTTCTACACTACCACGTGATATTATATTCTTATTTTATTACTAGACTGGATACCAATGTATTCAACAGGAAACATCAATTACTTATGCGCATGACAAAACAAAAATATTAAATTTTATTCAACAAATATAAATACTGAATACATATCTATTCTGTTTCAACAAACAATTTACAAGAACAATAGTAGTATTCATTTTTCATAAAGATAGATAAGGAAATCATTGTTCCTCTCTTCTTTAAAGTTGTGGATAGAAGAATAGAGTGGTTGAAATCTTTGAAGATTTGAAAAAGGACTTGAAGTATTCGGAAGATCATAGATAAGGAAGATAGAAGTGTTGACATGTATTCCAGTTGATCTAGACATGTCTGTTTCGATCCTAGACAAGGAAGATAAAAGAGTGGAAGTTTGTTGATGTGTTTGATTTAAGACAAGTGGGAGGACAGTTGGGACAGGATTGATTTGGGATGTTGATGATTTTCCGTAGAAGAGGGAGAAACAAAATCAACAGTCTCTTTTCTCTTCACTGGTAGCGATCTTTTCTTCATGGTTTCAAAATCTCCCATGTCCCCGGTGAATAGATCACCATGAAAACCCATCGAATCCATCTCTGGACGACGTTTTTTCATAGTTTCAAAGTCTCCAAATCCCCCTCCAAAGGTATCTCCATGAAAACCCATAGAGTCCATCTCAGGGCGACGCTTTTTCATGGTCTCGAAGTCCCCGAACCCTCCACCAAATGTATCCCCATGAAAACCCATAGAGTCCATTTCAGGGCGTCTCTTTTTCATGGTTTCAAAATCACCGAAGCCCCCTCCAAACGTATCACCATGAAACCCCATGGAATCCATCTCGGGGCGTCTTTTTTTCATGGTTTCAAAATCACCGAAACCCCCTCCAAAGGTATCACCATGAAACCCCATGGAGTCCATCTCAGGACGACGTTTTTTCATAGTTTCAAAGTCTCCAAAGCTGCCTCCAAACATATCACCATGAAATCCTGATGAATCCATTTCAGGACGTCTCTTCTTCATGGTCTCGAAATCACCAAAGCTGCCTCCAAACATATCTCCATGAAATCCAGATGAATCCATTTCAGGCCTCCTTTTTTTCATGGTCTCAAAATCTCCAAATCCGCCTCCAAATGTATCCCCATGGAATCCCATGGAATCCATTTCTGGTCTCCTCTTTTTCATAGTCTCAAAATCTCCAAATCCCCCTCCAAAAGTATCACCATGGAACCCCATAGAATCCATCTCTGGTCTTCGTTTAGTCAACCGCTCATCGTACTCAGTGATCAGAGGCGCCAAAATCTTATTCAACACATTTTGGCGGGAATAGTGGGACCGTTTCATGGTTTGGAAGTCTCCAAACCCATCAGAGAAAGTGTCAGCATGAAACCCCATTGAACCACGAGCTCGTCTCAGTCTGGACTCCAATGCTCCTGATCGTTTAGTTCGACTGTTGGCCGCGTCCTTGGTGTCAGCGCTATTTGTAAGGTGTTTGACATATGACACATGCTTCGCACCGAAAGAACGATGCTGGTCAGTTTGATGGTGACTGTTTTCAGCAGGTTCGAGAGTTTTGTTGGATGGTGGTGCTACTTCTCGTTTCTTGCGAGACAGTGCAGCCTCAGGCCAGTAGGTCATCTCATCAGAAGCTCGTTTCCTGGAAACACACCAACATTTAAATTGAATAATAATCAATATGATATTATAAAATTATTATTTTCTAAAACTTTTCATATTGAGACAAAAGTATGTCTGAGAAGTACTTATAATATAGTGTCAATGAGATATTTCAAAGAAAGTTTTGTCAGATTAGAATCGTTCTAAACAATTCTTTATGAATTTAACCTAGAACCACCAGGTATCATGTTATTATTTCTCATGTTTTCGGTATATTAATGGATATACTGGTCCCCCACACTCTCTCAAGTGAATCGAGGTGCATGAAATAATAATTTTGGTCAAGTTCACCATGATTAGCCTAACATTTGTAGTATTATTACTATTACTATCACTAGTACGGTAATCGAAAGTTTGTACTATTTGCAGAATAGAATAATGAGTGCCAGCATACAATAGAGTTTAGCTTACGTCTTAGCACTTTTTATTTCATTGAGAAATCTTAGGTTAATGCCGCCAGTTAGTTCACAATTAAACACTTTTTTAAAATAGACCAGTCCCTACCAGTAAAGTGTTTTCAATTGCATCTTTACTAGATAATTTAAATAATGAAATATCAATTGTTATCTTTTCAGTTCGGCTCAAGTCAAATTGGGAATTAATGACCTTTTTGCTGTTTGAGTTTGAGAAGCTCAAATACCTGTTAATGGACCGAAGCTTGGTTTAAGATTCAGGTCAACGGTTTTGCATTCCTCCTTATGTTTATATCAATTTTTGTAAGTCTGTACATATGTTTCGCACTTACTGCGAATTGCGGCAATACGTGTCCATTGAATTTGACAGGTAAGTTCCTTTTTGAACTAACCAAAGTATATATATAAGTTTTTTTGAAATTTTGCATCTTAAGGATAATATAAAAGGAAAAGGATATTACTCCATAGTTCAATATTACTGTAAAAATCAGACTATAGAATATTATTCATGATTTATCAGCTGTCAAGTGTATTGTTATTTTTTGTCAATTTTATGACAACATAGGATCACTGTAGTCTCTGGTTAGTCCTCTTTCTTCGTTTATTCGCTTCAATTCTCTTCCTTTCTTCCCAGTACCTTTTCATTCTGTCAGATCTTTCTTTTCTCAATTCATCTGAACAAACCTGTTGCCTTCTCCTAATTGTTTTTATAAATAAGATCCTCTTTCTGTCAGTATGATTGTTTCCCTATAGATTTTTGTGCGATTTTTGACATCCTCAATAGTTAAATTTAGGTCCGATATGTCTTTTTCATTTCCACAAGCCAAGGAATTGTGGCTCTGTTTGCTTTCGCACTCATGAGTTTTTCAATAAGTCTTCTTAACAATCGATTCGCTGGGGTTCTAAGAATATGCCCAAAGAAATAAATTATCTTTTTTGCGCATTGCGTCAGTTATTGGTTCTATTTCTCTATATAAATCTGTTCTTTTGGAAGGAGTCTGAACTGGTTGTCAAGTACATGTTTATTGTTAATGCAGGTTCAAAGAATGCGTCTTTCAACTCTTCTTATAGTTTCTCTAATACCATTTCTATCAATATTGAAAAGTGTCTTACTGCAATACATTGCTTGCATTCTTAGAACTGCCTTGTAGTGTTTCAGTTTTGTATGATTTTTGCGGAGAGCTTAGATGGTTTACAGATGCTGATGGACAGAGTGACAGAAAGTAGTGAGAGACATGGGTTGAATATCAATACAGATAAGACAAAGTTAATGGTCATCAGCAAGAAGAATGTCCCCAAATGTCATCTTACGATTAAAGGAAAGCCAGAATGAACAAGTCAATAAATACATATACCTGGGTGCCACTCTGAATGACCAGTGGGATCACTCACAAGAAATCAAGATCCGCATTGAAAAGGCCAGAGCTGTGTTTTTAAAAATGAGTACCATGTTCAAAAGTCACGATTTGACTTTTATTATTTTTTAATATTATTTATTTGACTTTTATTATTTATTTTTTAATATTTAAGTGATGAATTTCCTTTATGTATTATACTTCATTATTATGTGTCATTATCATTATTTTAGTATTAATAAGTAGTTGGTTATTTTCTTACTCTTGCACAAGTTGTTTGTTTATTTTGTTCTTTTCTTGTGGAAATAAATATATTATTTTTATTATTATTATTATTATTATTATTATTATTATCATTATTATTATTATTATTATTATTATTATATCTCAGACATATAATGAGAAATGGAAGCAGATATGAGATACTCCAACTTGTATTGCAGGGCAAGGTAGAAAGTAAAAGAGGTCCTGGAAGAAGGAGAATATCGTGGCTTAGGAACCTGAGGACATGGTATGGAATGAGCACAGCACAGCTGTTCAGGGCGGCAGTCAACAGGGTCATCATAGCCGGAATTATTGCCAACATCCGGATCGGATAGGAACCAAAAGAAGAAGAAGATGGATGGAAAGACATTTTCTCTCATTAGTGTCTCTAGTTACTTGCTGTCCCTTGCAAAGCTTTAAAATTCTGGCCTTCCATGAGGCCTCCTCACTAAGATTATATGTGATCGTCTCTCCTAGATATCTAAAACCGTCCAAAATATCAATAAAACTTTCTTTGATATTAATTTTATTTATACACAAAGGCTCAGTTATCATGAATTTCGTAAGAAATCTTCAGTCCGACTTTTCCTGCTATTTCTTCCAAAGATGTGTATTTGTTGTCGTGCTTCTGCTACTCCATTTGCAAGGAAAACCAAATCATCTGCAAAATCCAAACAGTTAAGTTTGATGTTGTCTTTATGATAGCCAATTTGTATGGTTTCAGGATTGTTAATCATTGTATGCAATGACGCATGTGATAATCAATAAATTATAAAACGAAAACCCCAATTGAATGCTGCAAATCACCCCGAAGACTTCTGCTACTTCAAATATTGACAACACGATAAACAGCTATATGGAGACTCGATGAGCGCTACCATACAAAAATCTGGTGTGGCGCACTCACACAATTTTCCTTGCAGTTATGAAAATTGATCACCTGACGCTAGTGTTCCCGCGCATCTCAAGTCTATTATTCAAAGAAAGCAGACACACGAAGTCTGCTATCTCTTCATAGTGAATGATTTAGTAGAATCAACAGTTGCCAACAGTTTGCAATTTAATAATCTTATTTTATCGAACTTCGAGCTTTTTTTCAATTTAAGGTGAATATGTCACTGAACATTAATTGTAGAGATTTTTATGCTCAATCCTATTTTTTACAGATATGGGACTTGTGGCAGTTGATAGAGCTTATCAATGGCTTTTTTTAGGTATAAATTTGATCAAAATCGTTGGAGCAGTTTTCGAGAAAATCGCGAAAAACCCTATTTTTGACAACATTTTCGCCATTTTAGCCGCCATCTTGAATCGCATTCGATCGAAATTGTTCGTGTCGGATCCTTATATTGTAAGGACCTTGAGTTCCAAATTCCAAGTCATTCCGATAATTGGGAGATGAGATATCGTGTACACAGACGCACATACACTCATACACACACACACACACACGCACACACACACACACACACACACACACACACACACACACACACACACACACACACACACACACACACACACACACACACACACACACACACACACACACACACACACACACACACACACACACACACACACACACACACCACACACACACACACACCACACACACACACACACACACCACACACACACACCACACACACACACACACCACACACACACACCACACACACACCACACACACCACACACACACCACACACACCACACACACACACACACACACACACCACACACACACACACACACACACACACACACACACACACACACAACACACACACACACACACACACACACACACACAACACACACACACACACACACACACACACACACACACACACACACACACACACACACACACACCAATACCCAAAAACCACTTTTTTGGACTCAGGGGACCTTGAAACGTATAGAAATTTGGAAATTGGGGTACCTTAATTTTTACTTTCCTTGCCCTATTACCATAGGTAAGGAAAGTATTGCTTTCCAAAAAGAATTAAGGTACCCTAATAAGGTACCCTAATTTCAAGTTTTCTATACGTTTCTAGGTCCCCTGAGTCCAAAAACATGATTTTTGGGTGTTGGTCTGTGTGTATGTATGTGTGTATGTGTGTATGTGTGTGTGTGTGTGTGTATGTGTATATGTGTATGTGTATATGTGTATATGTGTATATGTGTGTATGTGTGTATCTGAAGTCTGATAATTGGGAATCTAACATCAAACTTTGCATAGATGGGGTGGAGCTCTTGAAATTCAATGTATGTCGCGTATGTCTGTGAACACGATAGTTCCATTCCTAATTAACCGATTGACTTAAAATTTTAATCTTAAGGTCCTTATACCATGAGGATCCGAAAATAGGAAAGTCAATAAAATTCAATTCAAGATGGCGGATAATTACTAAAAAACCATGTTTTTCACGGTTTTCTCGAAAACAGCTCTAACGATTTTCTTCAAATTTATACCATGGATAGCTATTTATAAGCCCTATCAACTGACATGAATCTCATTTCTGGGAAAATTTCAGGAGCTCCGTAATATAATTGAAAAAATGGCGGATAATCACTAAAAAACCATGTTTTTCACGATTTTCTCAAAAATGACTTGACCGATTTTTTTCAAATTCATACCCTGTATTTATTTATTTAGTTATTTATCGACTCTATCAACTGGAATGAGTCTCCTTTCTGGGAAACTAATGGGGGGTCCACCACATCCTTGAGAAATGGACTTTGTCGCCTCCTTCTCGTGCATGAGGTAGGTAGGTAGAGCAGTTCATAAAAATCTGGTGTGGTACACTCACACAACTTTCCTTGCTCATTGAACTATAAGCCTCATTATCAAACGAGAATAATTTAGGGGAATAACATAATAACGATTGACGGCAACATATTTGCAACTACGATCAGACTACTGTATAGCCTATGTGTATATACAATTGTTTTCAGAGTACTTTTTCCTTTATGTAAATTGTGAAATTCGATGATATTTTTTGAAATTCGTCAAAACAGCTGCTCTACAGATGAAATATCTTGACTATGACTGTGTTCTTTTTATAAACTGCTCTACCTACCGTACCCACGGTATATGGAAGAAGAAAAAGTAAAAACCGTGTACCTACCTATCTCATGCACGAGAAGGAGGTTACAAAGTCCATTTCTCAAGGATTGGGTGGACCCCCCATTAGTACCCCAGGAAAAAGACTCATGTCAGTTGATAGAGCTAATAAATAACTATACAGGGTATAGATTTGAAAAAATCGTTAGAGCCGTTTTTGAGAAAATCGTGAAAAACATGGTTTTTTAGTAACTGTCATTTTTCTCAAGAATATTACGGAGCTCCTGCAATTTTCTCAGAAATGAGACGCATGTCAGTTGATAGGGCTTATAAATAGCTATCCATGGTATAAATTTGAAGAAAATCGTTAGAGCCGTTTTCGAGAAAACCGTGAAAAACATGGCTTTTTAGTCATGATCCGCCATTTTTTTCAAGAATATTACGGAGCTCCTGGAATTTTACCAGAAATGAGACTCATGCCAGTTGATAGGGCTTATAAATAGCTATCCATGGTATAAATTTGAAGAAAATCGTTAGAGCCGTTTTCGAGAAAACCGTGAAAAACATGGCTTTTTAGTCATAATCCGCCATTTTTTTCAAGAATATTACGGAGCTCCTGGAATTTTCCCAGAAATGAGACTCATGCCAGTTGATAGGGCTTATGAATAGCTATCCATGGTATAAATTTGAAGGAAATCGTTAGAGCCGTTTTCGAGAAAACCGTGAAAAGCATGGTTTTTTAGTCATTATCCGCCATTTTTCTCGAGAATATTACGGAGCTCCTGAAATTTTCCCTGAAATGAGTTTTATGCCAGTTGATAGGGCTTATAAATAGCTATCCATGGTATAAATTTGAAGAAAATCGTTAGAGCCGTTTTCGAGAAAACCGTGAAAAACATGGCTTTTTAGTCATTATCCGCCATTTTTCTCAAGAATATTACGGAGCTCCTGAAATTTTCCCTGAAATGAGACTTATGCCAGTTGATAGGGCTTATAAATAGCTATCCATGGTATAAATTTGAAGAAAATCGTTAGAGCCATTTTCGAGAAAAACGTGAAAAACATGGTTTTTTAGTAATTATCCGCCATTTTTTCCGCCATCTTGAATTGAATTTTATTGAATTTCTTATTGTCGGGTCCTCATGGTATAAGGACCTTAAGTTTGAAATTTCAAGTCAATCGGTTAATTAGGAATGGAGTTATCGTGTTCACAGACATACACACATACACACACACACATACACACACACACACACATACACACACACACACACACACACACACACACACACACACACACACACACACACACACACACACACACACACATACACACACAGACCAATACCCAAAAATCATGTTTCTGGACTCAGGGGACCTTGAAACGTATAGAAAACTTGAAATTGGGGTACCTTAATTTTTTTTGAAAAGCAATACTTTCCTTACCTATGGTAGTAGGGCAAGGAAAGTAAAAAGGACACATAGTCGAGATATTTAATCTGTAGAACAGATGTTTTGACGACTTTTAAAAAATATCGAATTTCACAATTTACACAAAGGAAAAAATCTTGTGTGGCGCACTCACACAACTTTCCTTGCCGTTATGAAAATTGATCATCTGACGCTAGTGTACTCGCGAATCTCAAGTCTACTATTCAAAGATATGAGACAGCTGGTGATAGGTCAATAACGCTGGAAACACACGAGGTCTGCTATCTCTTCGTAGTGAATGATTCAATAGAACCAACAGTTTGCAATTTAATAATCATATTTTCTGGGATTTAAGCTCATTTTCAATTATTTGTCAGCCCGGGAATGTGAAATAGTTTTTGTATAGTAGCGCTCATCGAATTTCCATCTTGCTGTTTACCCTGTTCATCTGCTACCCTGTTGTCAATATTTGCAGTAGCAGAAGTCTTTGGGGTGATTTACAGCAATTAATTGGGATTTTCGTTCAATAATAATTATTCTTTATTAGCATTTGAACAAATGCAACTTCCAATTAATTTCCATCTGTAATAATTAATAACTCAGAGGAAAACAGTATTTGTCTCTCGACTTTTCTCTGCTGTCAACTGGAGCTGACCAGATGACAGTGATAAATAGGGAAAGATATCATCATGTGCCTTTCATCATGCTCTTGATCATTCTTGTCTCATGACAAAAGCCTTACAATATATTATCTTTGAATACTCGAAAAGATGCTGAAATGAACTATTCGTGGAAGTGTTTCTTCTTGTGAAACCGCATAAGCGTACAACACCTCTACAAAGTGAATTTCGAACAAATCAACATGACAATTATGAATTTTGAATTATAATTGTTGTTTTTTTCAAATAACCTTCCAGTTCTACAGAAAAATCTTCTCATCAATAATGCAGCCCTATTTTATCTTAAGATTTCAAGACCAAAATATCATGACTGTCGCGTTGAAAACAAACAAGATACAGATACAAACGGATTATCAAACGCCCGTTATCAGCTCGATACGATTCCAAGTTCACAAGTGAAGAACTCAGCCGAGAATATTAAGGCTAGGCGCACACCAGTTAGTCAAGACAAGACAAGACATGATCAAACACGTTTAGTCACAATACTTCACATATTTGCTTATGAAGACATGTCTAATTGCAATGTCTAATCAGTGTGAGTTGCGTCGTAAGCAACTAAGTTATGTGAAGTATTGTGACTAAACGTGTCTGAGCATGTGTTGTCTTGACTAACTGGTGTTCGCCTAGCCTTACACTAAAGCAGACTACACCTGTACAAGACTGTACTGTTTATTCTATGACTAGGTGGAGATTGAACGACGCGTGACACCTAGCGGATGAACTTCGCTCTAGTCACCCTGCAGCTTTGCTTTGATGCCGCTAGGTCGCAGCCCAATTCAAAAAACAACCCTCTCCCTGCCATGTTTTGCTTCCTAAATGATGTTTATAGACTTGATCTGTTCTCTGAAACTTGCTGATCTATTTCATCATTACTATTTTGTTCGAAAAAAATTGTGAAATGTTATTGGATAAGCGTTTGTAATATGATGAATAAATGGAAATGAAAGGATGTTTCTTTGCTACTACCATATTGAATCTTTCGGCAATATTAATAGAATGGAGCTGTCTCATATTATTGCAGGAGTGAGAAATATTTCATAGAATGTTTTCCTTGATCTATTTATTGGGAAATTTGAATTTTCTTCTAACGACCTTTATGCCAAAAACAGCAAAATACTTCGTCTATAATATGCGAGTTTTAACAATGTAATGAATTTTGTAGATGCTGTCAATGTTGAAAACCATTTTTCCAAATGAAACGGAAAATTAGAATAAAGTACAGTAGGCCCTATCAAAAACGTTTGTATTTTGGAGCGTGGAATCTGTTATTCAAGAATAGCTTGTGAGTTTGAATAATTAATCAATTATTTCGAATTTTTCAATTTCTCTTTATTTCTTGAGCTTATTTGCAAGCTACTATCAATCAATATTTAGCATCAAAACAATATTATTACTATACCGTAGAAGTTCATAATATTTATTACTGACTTCTGTTCACAATAGAATACGGAAAACTTTTTAGAGGGAATTTGTGAAAAATGGAAAGATCGAGTCGTGTTTCACGACCTTTATGAGATGTCTTTAATAGGCTATCTTCTCTCTTGAAATTTGAATAGATTAATTGAATAGACTTAAAAGGAGCATGCTCCTGTAAAATATTAATTTTTATTTAATTAAAGTGGATTTTTGACAACATTTTAAGTCTATCCAATTATGGAAATGTTCCACAACATCAACATTCGAACTACAAACGCTACAAACTTAATTGAATAAATTACATACAAGAGCAGGAATACTTCACAAGGTTTCACTTTTTTCAAATTTACTTATTTTTCTAAAACCTAAGTAGGTTGAACGCTCACTTCATTCTCCTTGATAAGAGAAAGCTCTTTAAGTATATGATTCTCCTAGAAGGAGCACAATGAGAAGGCTTAAAATGGTTATCATTACAAGATACCTCCATTTGCATCATTTCAATAAGAAAAACTGAGACATAACAATATTTATTCTGAATTGCTCCGTCTGCTCCTTAAGCTTTTCTACCTATTTTTTAGGAGCATTCTCTCATGCGGGGGCTCCTTTTCCCATTTTCCATTTTCTGCTGTCGGGGAGCAACAGGGATTATTACTTTTCCAGAAAAATCTATTATACTTCCATAATATTTCCTGTTACGTTTTCATATTGTCTTGTGAGAACTATGAGAATTGATGCCACTACCTTGTAGTCTACTCTACAATGTTCACATTTCAAACTTCAGATAGTGGAATACTGACTGGTAAGGTCTGTAGTTTTCATTTTCCAGACTAATATGAATCAGTATTCATCTGAATCTGATTCAACTGTCTGAATCGGAATTTCCTATCTTATTCTTAATTATTCAAGGAGACAATGGTATCCCTACATATTGTTCTAACGTTCACTGGTATTTGGTTGTTTGGTACTGTGTACTTCAACAAAAACTACCGGAATATTGGTAGGTTCCAAACATCATTGGAGGTTCCATTAAACAGTAATTTCCCATATCTATGCCAGTGCTCTTATTACAATAAAAACTTCCTAAAATACTGGAGGCCTCCTTTCAAATTTGAGAATTGTTTGAATGTTCAGCTTAACTTTGAATTGAAGTATTAAATCGGAGGTTGAAACACCTATTTCTACAGCACAGCTAGTAGAAAAACCTTGGATCCTCATTTCACGGTATATTTCCACTGCACAAGTAGGAAAACCCTCACGTTCTTATTCCACTGCACAGGTAGAGAAACCTCACATCCCTATTATAGATACAGTACCTCAGCTTTCCAGGTATCAAGCCTATTATTAAAGGTCGCCAATCTGCCCTTCAAAGGCTTTGCTATAATTGCAAGTCAAGATGGACTCTTTTGCTCACTGCCCTGTCATACATTATTCAGCATTCTTTTGCATCTAAGTTTTGTCTCGTTTATTGCTTCTCTCTAGAACTCTGTGTTTCAACCCACGTACAACATATTATAGCCCATATGTACAGAGAGTATAGAAAGAGACTTAGAAGGTAGGTGGAGAATATACCATCTATATTTCTGGATATGTATAGAAGAAGGTCTTCTTTTGACTTTCATTTTCCCGAGTTATTACAGCACGAATATGTTTAGAGAGAAAATGAATAACCATGAAGCAGAGGACCACTGAGTGACATTGATGATCAATTCCAGGTTCGTTAATATTCATTGCTTCAGGCTATGCTCAGTAACTAGTAGAAAGAAAGTAGTTTCCCTCAACCATGCTAGGTAGTAGGCAATAGCTACTGCAATTTATTAACGATGTCAAAGGATTTGAAGTTACTGAAGCTAAAGGACTTGAGTTATTGAATGCTGTTGAGAACATGAATATATCTTATTGTTTGAACCACCATGAAGCAAGTGTTATATAGAAATAGGTACACTATGGTGATAGTTATAACATGAAATATCAACAACATAAAATAAAGCTATGATCACCTAATGCTTTGCATTCCAAGTTCAAACCAACATTTGATCCGGTTCTGTTTGAAATTGGATAAAGCAAACGAACCAAAAGTTCCAAAACACATTGCATTTTGTTCAATGGTTAGTAAAATTCGTATTGTGAGGAATAAGGAGATACACCTTTATCATTTCTATTTCCTTTATTATCACCTCTTCTTCAACCAGCACATCAAATTGAAAACTCCTCCCACCTTCCCATACGGCTTCTTCTCAATTTCATTCAAAACATTTTTCACAGTAAACCCCAGCATACGAGACATCTGTTCCACTACCAACTGTTCCACGAACGTTAACGGAACGCTGGCTAACGATAACGCGACGTTGGCTGACGGTGACGATTTTAGCTGACGAGCCTGTTTTTTTCGCAGCCATGGATGCACCAAAGCCCGTGCCATGGTCAGTCGATCTCGGGGATTCGGTTTCAGCAGAAGCGAGACTAGACTTGAGAAATGTATCGAGTATTTCCTGATAGCTTTCAAATGTACATCGGTTAGTCCCCGTGTGATTTGCTCGAGAAAATGGGATCTGTCGCTCGTGTTCCTCACACGACCGCCGCCTTTGAAGTGAAACGGCAGTTTACCCGTAGCCATGGCAAACAAAATGATGCCCAAACTCCAAAGATCCACCTCTGGTCCATAGCGTTTCCCCGGGGTATACAGCTCTGGTGCGGCGTACTCGGGACTACCACACTGTGTGATCAAATGCCTCCCACCGAACCACACGTTTCCCAGTCCGAAATCGACTATTTTCACCTTCCTTGTCACTCTGTCGTAAATCACATTCTCCATCTTCAAGTCTCTATGGACTACTGATCGGCTATGCATGTAGTCGACGGCCGAAAACAATTGTACAGCGATTGTGAGCGCTTGAGTTTCAAAAATTCCCTCACAACTTTTCACAACAAACTGGTGTAACGTACTACCTCTAGCCTCCTCCATTACTAAACAATACACATTTTTGTGGTACATTGTTTCAAATAGTCTTATTATACAAGGGTGGTCCAGTTTAGCCAGTAGTCGTTCCTCACGTTTCAAGTTTTTGCGGACATAGTCTTCTTGTAGTTTTGTCTCGCTGATTATTTTGAGAGCAACATTTGATCCGAGAACTGTGTGGTGAGCTTGGTAGACTGTAGAGAAGTTGCCTTTGCCGAGACGTTTGCCTGTTAGACGATAGTTGCCTACTGTATGAAATGGTAGCATGTTCATCAGAAATGTTAATAAGTTATAATCGTTAATTAATGATGTTGAAATTTTCCTATATGATAGCTTTTTAGAGAAATATTCAGTTCCAATAGGAATTGGAGATAATTAATATTTTCAATCAAATCCGGTTTGCTCTTTGACAGTAGGTACCTGTCAAATATTATGCTTTGAAGCCAAGGAATTAAAGCTATTAAAAACTTTGGGGTGTCTTCTAACAGCTTTCAAAACCTATGAATATCTTCCAATTGTCTTGAGTTCCTTCAAGATATTCCAAATACGGCCTCTGCAGTTCTCAAAAACTTTCTTACTACTATGTTCGAAATGTTCAATGTGTTTTCAAACTTCTCTAGAACTTTTCAAAATTCATAGGATTCTCTTTGGACCATATTTTCAGCTTCCTATCAACATACGATATTACTATCCTCAACTACATCAGGACTTCAAATCCAAACATTATAATCCAAATCCAAATTCATTTTAATTTCTTCAAGCATGGCATTTATTTTCATTCTCATCGATGAATCACCACTTAAAAATAGTGAGCAAGTCAATCGAAGAAAGTAGAGATCAAAGAGTTCTCACAAGATACTTAAGTGCAGTCGATGTAGCATAATCTATTTATAATAGTAGAATAATTTTCTCATTGTTAGATGATGCTGGTATCTTCCTACTTATTACAATATTATGTCTAATGTTTGAAGAGGTTAAAATTTGGTAATTGGAAAAGCGGTACCAATGTTAAGTTTCTTACGAATAACACATCCTGTCTCTTCTTCTCGCTACTTGTCCATTAATGACGAATTTTTCATTAGTTTATTGACTATTATTGGATTCTATACAGTTTTTCAACACATTTCTCACCTATTATTGCCCTATTTTCTCCCATCACTAACTGTTATCTTTTGAGGTTGAAAATTAAACTCAGAAAATCCTGAGCTTATCTTAGCTGTGTAAACAAACTCAATGTGTTCATAATAATATCTGATCATAACTAATCATCTGATTGCATATCAAAATCTGTTGAATATGAAAATCAAGTTCCCACTTATTTTTTTTAGCAATTCGAAATTTTAGAAGGCGGTGAAATTTTAAATAATGTAGTTATGAAGCGAGTGATTTATCTATGTTCATGCAACTAGAAAAATAATTATGATATACAAATGTTATAGCGTCATTTTCTGTGCCATACAAGTTCAACCAATAATAGCGAGCCGCCATCTTTAATGTTGCTTCCTCTTTCAAGCAGCAATCCCGGTAGCTGGTCCGAAATCGTAGATTCCATTTTGAGTTTTAGCCAATGAGAGTAACTCAGTATTGTTTTCAGTGGCTCTCGAAATAGGAAGTCGCAAGTATTCAGAGAACTACAGTTGTATTACAGAGAGATTCCATTGATTCCATATAATTTAAAGATTACAATTTTTGTTCACCTTCAGACGTGTCACTTCGGAATAGTTGTTAGCAGGAAAGATAGGAAAGATCTTCTTATGCTATTTCTTCTGTTTGGTATTAGTAACCTCTAGTCTATTTGATTTCTAGTCATCATCATCATCATCATCATTATCATCATCATCAATTGATGATTCCATGAGTAGAGATTGCAGATTCTGAGAATTGTGATTGCGGTAAACTCTTCAACATAATTATAACAAATGAGTGTCCAATGTACAGATTTCCAACAGGGGATGTAGGCCTCCTCACTCTCACCAGAGAAGCTATAGAGTGACTGAGTGATCTGGAGGTTGACATTTGAAATAATAGAGATTGATTTTCTATGTAGGGTACTTGAACCCAATAACTATTTTTCACTTTCCTTGCCCTATTACCATAAGTAAGGAAAGTATTGCTTTCCGAAAAAAATTAAGGTACCCCAATTTCTAAATTTCTAAACGTTTCAAGGTCACCTGAGTCCAAAAAAGTTGTTTTTGGGTAAGGTCTGTTTGTGTGTGTGTGTGTGTGTGTGTGTGTGTGTGGTGTGTGTGGTGTGTGTGTGTGTGTGGTGTGTGTGTGTGTGTGTGTGTGTGTGGTGTGTGTGTGTGTGTGTGGTGTGTGTGTGTGTGTGTGTGTGTGTGTGGTGTGTGTGTGTGTGTGTGTGTGTGTGTGTGTTGTGTGTGTGTGTGTGTGTGTGTGTGTGTGTGTGTGTGTGTGTGTGTGTGTGTGTGTGTGTGTGTGTGTGTGTGTGTGTGTGTGTGTGTGTGTGTGTATGAGTGTATGTGCGTCTGTGTGCACGATATCTCATCTCCCAATCAACGGAATAACTTGAAATTTGGTCCTTACACTATAAGGATCCGACACGAACAATTTCGATCAAATGCAATTCAAGATGGCGGCTAAAATGGCGGAAATGTTTTCAAAAACAGGGTTTCTCGCAATTTTCTCGAAAACGGCACCAACGATTTTGATCAAATTCATACTTAAAATAGTCATTGATAAGCTCTATCAACTGCCATAAGTCCCATATCTGTAAAAATTTCAGGAGCTGCGCCCCATCTATGCAAAGTTGATTTAGATTCCCAATTATCAGGCTTCAGATACAGTTTAAACCAAAAATTTCAAGTGGAAAGATTAACCATGAAAATCTCTACAATCAATGTCTAGTAACATTTTCACTTAAAATTGAAAATAAGCTCGAAGTTCGAGAAAAGAAGATTAATTAAATTGCAAACTTTTGGCAACTGTTGTTTCTATT